>NC_135411.1:51116035-51716035 GCF_051991245.1 Festucalex cinctus
CAGAAAGCATGTGAGCTGTGAGTGGCTGTTGCCTTGGACCTGAGCAACTGTGATGTCATCTTCAGTCGACAGCAAGTGGCAAAATGGCCGCCCGCTAAGATGGATAACAACGGCTGGATTTTGCTGCGCAACTCATATTCCACGAATAATATATTAATCAGAATGTCATGTTTAGACTAGTGAGGTCACATAACATACCGTTTTGTCAAGAAATGTTTAAGGTCGACTTTCCCTTTAAGATTGGTAATCAATTTGGAAAAATAACACCCACACATGTTGACTGATCATTAGTATAGATTTTGAAATAAATTTTACCAAATTAACTTTCAGCCCAGCCTGACGGCAGCGATTTCTCAAATATAAAAACTAAATAAATAAAAATTATATGGGTAATTGCATCAGGTTACCAATCAAAACTGAAAATATTCAAACAAGATTTTCAAAAAATAATAATTCATTCAGAAAAGCAAAACTGAAGGCAACAACTTCTATCCATGAGATCATCATGAAGGAATCAAACTGACCGGCAGCGTCGATGGTGGCCGCTAGCTGGCCGTTTTTCTTGGCGGCGACATATTTCCCGTTGGCGGCCCGCAGAGTCAGCCTCTTCCCACGCCACTCGATGTCAAAGTAGCAATTAGTTGACCTGCAGACAGACAAATTAAAAGGCGTGGGGATCAGGAAGGGAGGATGGTCCCACATTCACGTGGCACCTGCATAGCGGCAAGTATAAACACACTCGGCTGCCGTTTTGAAGCGAGCGCCTTCATTTTCTCTGCATTTGGCACAAGGTGTTCCATGTTCTGGTGTAGATTTCACATACCAGAAGCAAACCTATGCTTCGGCCCAAACATTCTCTAGTAGTTTTGCTGTGGTTACATGTGGAAGGCATCAAAAGAATACAAGTGAGAGCAGAGTCATGGAATGTGACCACATTAACGTTTGTCTTATCTCAAGTCGACACCTTTGCGATAAGAGAGTAAGGTTAGTGGGACCTCTGAAGTCAAAATGTTCCGGAATGCTGACTGACCTCCAATTGTGGATTTCAAAACCAAAGAAATAATGGAAATACATTTGGAGGAATACTCCTTTCCGAAGTTAAAATGGAACCTACTAGGGGTGTTTAAAAAAAAAATCGATTCGGCGATATATCGCGATACTACATCGCGCGATTCTCGAATCGATTCAATAATCGGCAGAATCGATATTTATTTATTTTATTTTTTTTATTTTTTTTTTATTTTTATTTTTTTAGGATTCACACCTTGAGCATGGAAGAATGTTATATGAACGGCACATTAAGCCTTAATATTTTTATTTTAATGCTGTTCAAACATGAAACAGATTACAACCTCTATAAGACTGAAATTTCAGATAAATAAATAATACATTTTCATATAAATCTTACACTCTACAAGATTACTGATTAGTATTTTCTAAATATGAATGAAAAAAAATCGCAACAATCGACTTATAAATTCGTATCGGGATTAATCGGTATCGAATCGTGACCATTCGTATCGGGATTAATCGGTATCGAATCGAATCGTGACCTGTGAATCGTGATACGAATCGAATCGTCAGGTACTAGGCAATTCACACCCCTAGAACCTACCATTGCTATCATAAAACCTTGATTAACTCCACAGGCAACATTTCAACATCCTTAACAGCCGCACATGTATTGATGAAAAGGTTAAACCCTATTCACAAAATTAAAATGACAAAAGGTGTGATTAATATTGATGCACCTTATGAAGTTCACATTTTAAAACATTGTCACACAAGCCTAAACATTAAGATTCCAAAAATAAGCCATTTCAAATAATTTGTTCACAACCTCCCATTTGCCAGGTGTCTGACGACCAACCACGGCTCACCTGTTTTCTGGAGTTTGGTCCCATTATGTTTGCAAGCTGAGTCATGGCCCATGATTGGTCATTAAGGCCTGAGCAGCTGTGATGTCATTTTCAGTTGACAGCAACTGGCAAAATTGACGCTACCTGAGATGGATAAACTGGTGGATTTTGCTACTTCATTCATATTCCACAAACAATATTAATCAGTGTGGCCGTTTCGAACATATTGTAAAGAATATTTTCAGGTCCAATTCCCCTTTAACATTGTCATTTATTCATTGGTTATTTTGATTTTTCATTTTCAAAAGTATTATGCATGTTAATGATGGACAAACACTATTTTGACTCATGGATGACACTTAAGTCATTTCATGGAAGCCTAAAATTGAATAAAAACAAGTTACTTTGTAGCACCATCAAAAGAACAGAAAGGCAGATGTCTCTGCATAAAATGTTAACTGTTCGATATTTAAAAATACAAAACGTCATGTCTGTGGTCAACAATTCGGCCGAGCTAAAAATTCTGTGGATGTGATGTGAAATGGAAGGCAGCTAATTAGGATGAATTAACGAGTAATCGGTTGTGTTGAGTCTTTGCTGTGAACTTTTGTCCTTTTTATTGTGATAAATGATTCATACAAACAGCAATGTAGTCACCAGATAAGCTAACAGGTAGCCAGAGATGGAAAGTAACGAAGTATAAATACCTTTACTTGACTTGTGTTTCAGTACTTTGTACTTTGAGTATTTTTTAAGACTACTTTTTATTTTGATCCGTTACATTTTAAAAGGGACAACAACATGAAAAATCAACTTTTTGGAGCTTTTAGCCGTGTTAAAATGCTAATTCCTCCCCAAACACATGATCGAAGTGGTGTTTTCCTCCATTCTCCCGTCGAGAAACTCAAGGTCATTCTGCTCTTCAAGCACCAGACCCTCCCAACCTGACAAAACGAGCTGTTGCACTCATAAGGTGCGGACACACCCTCGCACCGTCTCTGCAGACTAAACACACGCCCACTCTCTCTGAGACCTCCATGGAGTAGTGACAAAAGTGGTCTTTATCAGTAAACATTCTGTCCAAATGCATTCAAAGCAATCAGTTATCCTTCACATATGCAATGCCAAAGTGAAATGCCAATTGGCTGTCTTAAAATCCCACAAAGGTTCCGTGGCTGACACTTGTGTAAACTACAAGTAAAAACCTTTGCACTATTTAACTTAGCTGAACAAATAGTATAGTTGTTAGTGCGCTCTGTAAGCAGCAAGTCCCCTGTTCGAGACCAGCTCAGGTGCCCCCCCCCCCTTCTTCTTCTTCCCTCCTCCACGATTTCTTGCAGCAAGGAGCCCTTTTGTTGCAAATGTTTATTGAAGAATTGATGGCTTATTCGGAGAAGTGCTCCAACAGCAGACTGTAGTCGGCTTGCCGGGGGCACGGCAACCATACAGGTAGAGGCGAGGTTTTACTGAACCGGGCGTTTTACTTCTGCATTAGAAAACTAACCAGCAAAATACCTAATATTTCATCAAATAAAATTACATCGCCTTGTGTCAAAAGTAATCATTATATGCCTATAGTTAACTGTTGGAAGGGCTTAAAATACAGTGGTGTAATCCCTTTAACATTAGCATCTGTACTTTTTAGTCAAGTTTTCATTACATTGACTATTAAAAATACTTTACCTGGAAGAAAAAGCAGCCATCAATGTTTCCTGGCACCCCCAAACATTTGAACACACTGCTTGTGTGCTTGCTTGTGCTAGAGCAACCCGTAAATATGAAGGGAAAGCACGCCGCCACTAAAGAGGATAATTTGAACTTGATAAGAACGCTGCAGACTGCCAGTTGAATCAACATTATGAAAGAAAGTTGAATAATGTCATTGAGGTGTGGACCATGCAACATGAGCGAGTGATACTCAACACTGTCAAATTGACACAAGGCAAGTCAGAGTCAACTGGTTCATGTATTCCCATTTTTGCTCCATTAGCCAATTTCTTTCAAATTGACGTAGGAGGAAACATCTGAGAAAAATACTTATACTTCTACTAGGGGTGTTAAAAAAAAAATCGATTTGGCAATATATCGCCATACTACAGCACGCAATTCTCGAATCGATTCAATAGGCAGTCGAATCGATTTTTTTAACATCAATTTTGGATGGAAAAATATTCAACAAAACATCTAACTTTCACACCTTAAGCATGGAAGAATGTTATATTAATGGAACATTTAGCCTTAATATTTTATTTCAATGCTGTTCTAACATGGAAAAGGTTACAACCTGTTTGTTAAATACAGTGTCTCACAGTTATAAAATTGAAGTTTCAGATCAATAAATAATACAACTTCATACAAATCTTACAGTGTACATGTACAAGTTTACTAAATGGTATTTTCTAAATTTGAGTAAAAAAAAAAATCACAACAATCGACTTGTAAATTCACATCGGGATTAATCGGTATCGAATCGAATCGTGACCTATGAATCGTGATACGAATCGAATCGTCAGGTACGAGGCAATTCACACCCCTAACTTCTACTATTCAAGTACATTTCGGAGCCTGTACTTTTTTTTTTTTTTTTACACACACACACACACACACACACACACACACACACACACACACACAGGTAATTGTACTTTTACTCAAGTAGAGAATGTCAGTACTTTTCCTTATCGTTGCAGGTAGCCTAGCTTCCATTTCTTCTTCTATTATAGTAGTTAGGGGTGTGAATTGCCTAGTACCTGACGATTCAATCCGTATCACGATTCACAGGTCACGATTCGATACCGATTAATCCCGATACGAATTTATAAGTCAATTGTTGCGATTTTTTTCATTCAAATTTAGAAAATACTAATCAGTAAACTTGTGGAGTGTAAGATTTGTATGAAAATGTATTTATCTGAAATTTCATTCTTATACAGGTTGCAATCTGTTTCATGCTTGAACAGCATTAAAATAAAATATTAAGGCTTAATGTTCCGTTCTAATAACATTCTTCCATGCTTAAGGTGTGAATCCTAACCCGAAGTTAGACGTTTTGTTGAATATTTTTCCACTAAAAATGGAAGTTTAAAAATCGATTCAGCCGCCTATTGAATCGATTCGAGAATTGTGCGATGTAGTATCGCGATATATTGCCGAATCGATTTTTTTTAACAACCCTAATAGTAGTGGAAACTTTCTTATGATTCAGTGTTCAATTATTTTATTTTCGAAGGATGTTAGTACATCTGCACAGTTTTTGATTCAATGTCATATAGAATCTCACATTTTGAAAACCAGTCAAGATGTTGGGAGGGGGCATCGCCCTTACTCACACAGGGAGTATTCAAATCTGTTTAGCACAACTAAAATCTACTAAACACAAAACAAAACCAAACTAAAAACATTTGGGGTCTCTACACAAGTACCCAAACTGTTTGGCCTGGAATGATGACTTTTGTCTCTTTATGGTGCCTCACAGACAGCACCCAGAGTCCAGACTCATGTGGGATCAGGGTCAAAGGTTAACTGCCAGCGCTCTGGCTAGAAAAATCACTGCACAGGACATTCAGTACCCTTCAACATGTCTAAGTCTTGACCCCTGCGCCCCCTCCGACAGACACACACATCTCAAATATCCAACTGGAGCTCCAAACTAATCAGACTAGTGATTGACTATCCTCCCCCAGGCCTGAGAGCTGTGATGCATGCAAACAGGTGTTTGTGCAGTCACACACATACTTGGTGGAGGCGGTGCACTGCAGGCCTCCGTTGGCAGTGAGGGTCCAGTATTTCCCAGCAGCGGTGCGGAACGCACACTTCCTGTTCTCACGGCAGATCTCCACTTGGAAGACTTCCTGGTCACCTTCCTCATCCTGATTGGCCGACAGGTCCATACCTGAGGACACACACACACCCACACACACCCACCCACCATTGTTAGGTTAGGGGAGGGGTGAGCTGCGAATGGAGATGATCCAGATACACCCATGCAGATCATCTGGTTAGGATCAGACATATTAAATGAGCATCAGACATTTTGGATTAGCGAAGGATTTCACCGTGTGCATGCGCACACACAAAAACGCACTATGAAAGTACACAATTCCTGACCTCATTAACATCACATCCGTCTCACAATGAGTTACAGAGAATGAAACAATGTAAGTCTACAGGCTACCATACGCAACTGTACTCTCATACATGGATACAGTCCATAGAGCACAATACATGCCATTGTGCATTATGAGGTCATAGTTGACAGTTAGCCGCAGGCCCTGACAGAGAAAAACATGGACTGTGTTGGCCTGTTGTGTAAATGTGTGCAGAACAAAAATGTGTTTGAGTAAGCCAATATAATCATGTGCTTTTTTCCTTCCGTCTTCCTTTTCATGCATGACACCCTCCTGGACGCGCCAAACTAGTTTTTCCATCTTGTTCTCTATTAAAATGGAACATTCCACAAGCTTCAAGTTAAGCTGAACAACGACGACAGTGTTGTATTTGTGACCTTCAGCGGCAGATGTCAAGGAACTTCCCACTCAATTTTTCTCACTTCAAACCCAAGCAATCCCATTTAGGAGATTTTAATCTAAGCCTTGTGACAATGTGTACTTTAAAGGACATCTGCCTCTCCAACTGAAGCCAAACAGTGACTGCGGGAAAAAAAAAAAAAAAGTGTGACACCAAGCAATTAGATAGGCAGCATTCCACAAAAAAAAAAAAAAAAAAACAAACCTTCCCACCGCAATGGACTGCAAAGACACCAAATAGTCGATGTGATTTGTATATCAGAACAGCTAAGGTTTCTTTGTCATGGTTATCATTTTTGTGCGGCCACTTGTTGCTAGGTAGAATTCAAGGCACACATTCATTTGTTTCTGCTGCCCACACAGAAGAAAAAAAAAAAAAAAACAGGGTCGACAAAAAACAGACTAGGGCTGGGAATAAAAGTCGACCTAGTCAGTTGGGTCGACCACAAAAATTACTCGACACAAAAATGCATGCGTCGAAGCTATTTTAGTAGTTTTGTGGCACCTGGAAGTTGCTGGAAGGCCCGGAACAAATATTTCGCATGCCACACGGACACTTATTGCTGACGGACCCAGATTCACCACTACTAAGATGCTTCAAATGGTTTGTTTGTGGTCTCTTTAGACTGGAAAGGGAGAAAATTAACATCACCACACATTTGCAAGGGGGGGGGGGGGGGGGGGGGGGACGCATCAAAATTGCTAAATTAATAAGAGCTTTAATGAATTTATTGCCGCTGGCCAAGATGACGGTTGGCCGTACATGCATCAGCAACAGGAAGCGGTAAATGTAGCGCAAGACTCCTCCAGGTACGGCGCTTCAGCAGAGTTGTTGCCCCGCCTCACTCGTCAGAGTAGCGTACAAGCGAGGGCCTTCAGCATTTGCCATAAATAAGGGCCGACCTACTTTAGTTTGATGCCACCAAATGTGCAAAAACCAAGCCAAATTGACAACGCGCTTAACAGACCTAGGGAAGTTCGCACGGGCGATGGCAGTAGAAACGAACTCACATCGGATTTGGATGGGATGGGACCAAAGAAAAACATCAGTGACGGCACGAGATCTTGGAGCCTAACGCAAGTTATTTGAAAAACCTGTGTACATGTGCGGTACCGTTAGTATGCTGCATCAATGGCCATTGTAGGCTTCGACAACGCAATATGTTTGAACGAGACAAGTGAATACGTCAGGCTTAGTAAACATATGATGAAGATGAAGCACTCTTTAAGTGCATTAATATTGTGATCAAATTGGATTTTTCATTATGTTGGACTATGAAGTGATTTTCAGGAAAAGTACAATAAAGTGATTCAACTTTATTCAGGGCTAATGCTAATCGTGATTGTTAATAGTTTAGCATAGGCTAATTTTGTTGGTGTTTGGGGGGGGGGTTATTTTTTTATTTTTTTATTTTTTCATTTTTTTATTAAATTGGGGGCTATTTGTCAAGTAATTGATGGCATAATTGATAGTTGACTTTTTTTAAGTCGTTAGTGGCAGCACTAAATCAGACAAAGAAAACTAAGTACTGTTGAGTCTGGCGTATTAAAAGTAAGACTCACCTCCGACTTCACCAACGCAAAAGTAAACCAAACTCGAGAGAGACCTCTGAGGGACTTGCGTAAAAGTGAATCACTGCTCAAATTTTGTTTATAGAGAGGGAGGGAAAAACAATAGAAAAGAGCATGTCGCCTTATTCCTTGTTGGTTGGGCACCATAAAAACTACCCAAAATTTGGGCTCATTGCAGACATATTGAGTTTCTGAAGATATGCGGTGACACACCCACTCAGATGATTGAGAGGGAAAACATAACCGACCTTAATGGAAACCACATGCTCAGAGAAGGAGAAAAATGAAGAATGCCACCTTTAAGTCAAGACATCTTTCAAATTGCTCTCTAAGCTTAGCTGTTAACTGCTCAGGCCAGCACTCCTTCAGCACAGTAGCGGACGAGAGTTTATGTTACAAGAGTGTCAGGAGCCAGTGTAGTGTTTAATCTAAGTGCCGCAAAGCACCAGATTTGTGTACAATTCGTGAGGGTTTAGTTAGAAAAGCTGAGGTGCAGCACAGTGGTTCAAACTTGCTAGAGACAAGAAGTCTGATGAGCAGTGAGGAGATCTAGGCATGATGACGAAGCTAATGCAAGCGCCTGATGTCATTAGCAGGGATGCTAGCAGAGCAGCAGTTCTTCATTCAAACAATAGCAGTGGAGGACTTTGATGGAAATTTTCTCCATATTTATTTCAGCAAGATGTCATTTTCTGTTTAGGTGAAAGACTGCCAACTGTAGATGTGAAATAAGAATTTGTCGAGTGACCTTTAAACCTTTTACACACATTCATCAACTGCACCTTCATTTTCCATTCTTCACAAATAAAACTTAGACAAATCTTCAAGTGAACTATGTCCTAAACTGAAGTGGAACGTTGTTTGGGTGTGGGGAAAACTTCCTTACGAAAACACATACTCAACGAAGCCTTGAAGCGAGGTTGTATCACAAGAAAAACACACACCAAAGTATACAACAATAACACAGACAAAACAAAATGATGCCTGGAGAAACAAAGCCATGACCCGGATAGTCCATGTTTGTGCGTGTGAAATCCAGATAAGTGGACACTGATCAGTTTTTATGTTCCAAGGGATACTGGACTATATCTGCACAACAAAAGTGGCCACACATTCAGAACCCACCCAAGCCACGCACACACCCAAAACACCCTCTCCCCATCTTTCTGCCCACCACAGCCAATCCATCCATTCTGATGAC
This sequence comes from Festucalex cinctus, assembly GCF_051991245.1. Lineage (NCBI taxonomy): Eukaryota > Metazoa > Chordata > Actinopteri > Syngnathiformes > Syngnathidae > Festucalex > Festucalex cinctus. The sequence goes on from NC_135411.1 coordinate 51,125,194, forward strand.
GGCAGGGAAGGCACAGATTGTTGGCTACAGTTCCATGTGAGCCAGCACCAGAGGTCTGCTGTGAACGCACGCGATTGTACCCGCTTCAATCACCAGTGTGTGCGCGTGTGCTGTTGTTCGGCAGGCCTGACTGAGGAGGCGGACAGCTGGGGCACAAACGGGGAGCCACCAGATCATCAGCCTTTGTTCTGATTCAGATGCACGGCACCTCCACACAGTCTTGCTTTAAAGGGGAAGTCAACCTTAAACATTTATTGACAATAATATATGTTATGTGACCTCACTAGTCTAAAAATTCATTTTACATTTGTTGAATATGAGTTATGAAGCAAAATCCAGCCATTTTTATTCATCTCAGGTGCCAGCTATTTCACCACTTGCTGTCGATTGAAGATGACATCACAGTTCCAATCACAGCTCCCTGTTTTCGGAAGCTGAGCTGTGATTGGTTGTTATGAGACCTGAGCAACTGTGATGTCATCTTCAGTTGACAGAAAGTGGCAAAATGGCCGCCCTATGAGATGGATAAAAACTGCTGGATTTTGCTGCTTAACTCATATTCCGCTAACACAATATTAACCAGTAGGGGTGTTAAATAAAAATAAATAAATCGATTCGGCAATATATCGCGATATTACATCACCCAATTCTCGAATCGATTCAATAGGCGGCCAAATCGATTTTTAAATATTCACCAAAACGTCTTAGGGTTCACAACTTAAGCATGAAAGAATGGTATATTAATGGTACATAAAGCCTTAATATTTTATTTAAATGCTGTTCAAACATGAAACAGATTACAACCTGTATAAGACAAGTTTAGATAAGTTTCAGATAAATAAATAATACATTTTCATACAAATCTTACACTGTACAAGTTTTACTGATTAGTATTTTCTAAGTTTGAATTAAAAAAAAAAAACATCGCAACAATTGATTTATAAATTCGTATCGGGATTAATCGGTATGGAATCGAATCGTGACCTTTGAATCGTGATACGAATTGAATCGTCAGGTACTAGGCAATTCACACCCCTATTAACCAGAATACCATATTCAGTACCAGTGGGGCTGCATAGTCCATACTGTCAAGATTATTTTTTTATTTTATTTTTTTGACTCCGCTTTCAAACCTGATTTAAAAGCCTAATCAAGCTGAAGAAAACACACTCGCAAACACTCACTCTTCCTGTGTCAAACTGTAAGGTCACGGAGTGAAATCGATTTGCAACTCATGCTGAGTGTGAAGGGCATTTCTGCAGCGATACACCCACACAGGAAGCCAAACCTATAATGAAGTGGACAGCATAGAGAGATTCCCTCCTTCCCCATCCCCATCCCCATCCCCCTCACACACACACCCCCACGCACACACACCCCGATAGCCTCCAAGCACATTAACAAGATGGTCTTTAAACATATCAGTTTACACATTCTGCAGCAGCCAGCAAACACAACCAAGTGATAACAGCAATCACTTGCCCTCTTTCCCCCTTTTTGTGTGCGCACGGTCACAGTTGACAAAGTTGTGTGTGTGTGTCATGTTTCGTTTCCTGCCAGCCGGAGGGGGTGAAGGACACACAACTAGTGTCAGGGCTCATTTGGCAAACGACACTGACGTGATGCAAAGATTGGAAGAGTGAGCAAGAGACTATGAATCCCAATAAGAGCTATTATGCCAAATATGAAAACAAAAATGGAAGCTTCTCACTCAATATAATTGAGTGATTGATACAATTGCAACCTACAGCCACAATAAAACAGTGTTTAAGGATAACCTATGACAGTATAAAAAAAAAAGTTGTATAGGGTTGCATAGATGTCCGTTTCAGCTCATTGATCTACCAAGCTTAATCAAACCACAAAGCCGCAAATTTTATAAAGCTGGCCAATTACACAAAAAGATTTCCCGTTTGGCAGTTTAATGAAAACACATGTGCTTCAAGACCGGATACAAGCAACCACCTTCTGGACAACATGACAAGTGTGCCTCACAAAGAAACAGACCACATCTAAACCAGCCATTAAACCCAAATTGTAGTAAGCTAATACATCCAAGGATGTCTTGCTTCATAGATTGGCCAGAAGGCAATTTTGGAGTAACCTCATGAATTCTAGGCCTGTTCCTTGTGAAAACTTAATGTGATTTGGTGAATTTACACTCACAGGTCAAATACTAATTAAAGCCTCCAAAGTAGTCCACTCCTCAGAGAATGCAATAAAATGTATTGTTGAGATAATGAAAGCTGACCTGACCCCCTCCCCATAATATGCTGCTCCTGCTGGTGTGGAACCAGATGCAAAAGGTACAACAGTAGCCAACAGGAAATGATGGCCTCCTAAAGCCATCTCTGCCTTCAATCATCCCACTTAAAAAGGCCAGTGAGCTGAAGGCTAACGGACTGCCAACGTTGTGTCCCAGACCATAAAGGGTCTCTCTGGGAATTCGGGACCATCTTCTGAGCAAGTGGCTGAAATGAGTATGTAGAAGGGTTACTTCCATGCAATTAAGGCCACAAGCACTAATGAGAGGAAACAGCTGGACTGAAAGAGTAGACTGAAATATTTATAGAATATTTAGACCATATAATATCACAGCAAGATTCTTATTCAGATTTGTCCCCGTTTTTGAAATTGTTTTTTTATAGGCAGATGCTCTTCCTGACCCCAGCCCACCCGATTTAACTGGACTTAGATTGGCATCCAGTTGGGCTGGTTTAGCCCCCATGACTAGGTTGCATATGTTGCGTTGTTACTGGACACCAGTTGGTCCATGAGTCATAAATTGGGGGTGCGCAAAATAATTCACAATCAATGATGTAACATTTTCAAAATGTAAACCAATTACTCCTCACCTTGGCTTTGTGCCCAATCAAAAGAGTTCCGATACGATTGTGACGTATGAAAAATCTGTGTATTCTTTCTTCTATATGGTTGTGCAGGTGTCGCAAGTCCAAGCTCAACTGGAAGAGATGCAGTGGAATTAAGAGCAAGAAGATGATTCAGAGAAGGTCCTCAACTAAACTGCAGTCACTTGCTTCCATAGAGCATAAAGTGACTTGACTACAGCCTCTGAATATTGTGCAGTTTTTTAAAAAAGTTCAAAACAGTAGCATGGATGCTAATTTCCTAGAACCCACCATTTAGGTTTCATTATGCTAGCATTAAGATGGCAAACGATCACTCGACAAAATTAGACAGTTTGGCGTTTAAATATGTACTGTTTAATTCTTATTAGGGATAGACCGATTATCGGCCGGGCCGATTATCGGTGCCGATATTTGGCATGTTGACCAATATCGGCATCGGCCTTTTTACGAAACTGAAGGCCGATAAAAGCTGGAATCTCACCTAACAGTGAATGCTTGCGAACGCAGCAAATGTTTTATCAGGATTTGCAAGATGTGCACAGACATTTTTTACTTGTTGCAAATACATTTCAAACATATTCAGACAATTTGTCACTGTCTGCGAAGATCTTTTGAACCCTGACGAAAACCCAAAATTAAATGCATTTAATTTTGCATACATTTGTCACTGCTGACACTGGGAAGTCCCAACACTTTTTAATTTATAAAAAAAAATAATTACAAAAAAATTAAATTAAAAAATTGTTGAAATTTTGGAAAACTTTATTTACAGTAGGAAACTTTAGAAAAATATGTATTTATTTATTTAGTCACTGCAACCCCCCCCCCCCCCCCCAAAAAAAAAAAACAACTAAAAATGCTAAAAAACAAAAAACAAAAAAAACAAAAAAAACACATTTAGAAATTATGGAAAACTTTATTTACAGTAGGAAACCTATTTATTTATTTATTTATTTATTTACTTGCTTAGTTTTGAATTTAGCTTAACACAAGCTGATGACCCTGGAAGTTCCCTACAATTTCTACAATTTCTGTTAGAATTTTTAATTAAACAAAGCTGTCTATTGGTTATATGTTTAAAATTAAAAGAAAAGGCCATTTATTTTTTTTATGCTATTATTTTCTCTTTTACTGCAAGTGAAAATCGGCTTGAAATATCGGTTATCGGCCTCCTTGACAACTAATAATCGGTATCGGCATCGGCCCTGAAAAAGCCATATCGGTCTATCACTAATTCTTATGTCTTGTCTTTACAGTAAACTTCAAGTGGAAGTTACCAGCAGCTAGTAGAGGGCACACTATGTACCTAATTTGAAGAACTGTGCAACAGATTGAGTAAATGTGCGAAAGGGTACTGCTTTTAAAGCGTTTTAATAAGTTTGAGTTTTAATACGTTTGAAAGACTGGTAGAACCATTCTAAAAATGTGCTGGTTTTTTTTTATTTTTAAACAGTCTATAACAGATTCACCTATTACAGCTCAGTCTGGAAAAGGAGGAAAGAGTAGGAGGAGGAGGAGGAGAAGGAGAAAAAGAAGTAGAATTGAGGCTTAAGCTAAGCTAAACAAACATTCATTCATGGCCACTTCTCACACATTCGAGTTCAACAAATCAATACTCGTTTGTATTTTCTTACCTTTTAGTGTGTCAAGTTGATCAACAGTTCAACACAAGAATAAATCAACATTTTGATAACAGTAAGCAGCATTTGGAGGGACATCATAACCGTGGCTTCCGCTAATGTGAGCCAGGCCGCTTCAACCGCCATGTTGGCTCCGGTCCGCTACAGAGGGAAGCTAGGAGCAGCTCTAAGCCCAAAAACATCTGGAGCCAGTTTAATTCCAATCTGTTTTTTTTCCCCTTCAATATGCATCACAATGATCCTGCCATTTGGCATTGTGAACATTAAGTTTCCTCCTGATTATCATTATAAGGACAAGATCATGCAACACGCACAAGAGGAACATTAGCAGACATTTTAACATTTCTGGCATAAGCAGCCCCGTTACAGAGAGCATCGCCGTGTACTTCCGACGCAACAGTTACTGGCCTCCATTTTGTGGAGACGGCACCAGAAAGTGCTGATGGCGAGAAAAGTGGATAAATGATCCATTGACAAGTAAACACAGCGGGAAGATGGAACAAACGGGCTCAGACTGTCACAGAGCTGAAGAGAAGGATCTCTTCGGGATAAGAGGAAGCTTAACCACAAGGGAGAAAAGAATCCTCAGCAGTGTGCTCATTCAACCACACACTAAATATAGATTTAGGTGGTAACTAGTTTTATACTACTATTAAGCCACCACTAATTGTTTTCCTGTTGATTTAAGTGTTACAAGACTCCTGTAATTCCTATGCATTACATGGTTAAATACACTAAATATACACACACACCAAATATAAAAATGATCATTAAACACAAATGGTTTGTTCATTATTTGAAGTCTTGGCCCTGATAATGACCTTTGACACACAGCAGACAAGCCTGACTGCTGGAAAAGGGTGGGGGTGGTGCACCATGAGGGAATTTATGCGAGAGGTGGGATAGAGAAGGAAGGAAGGAAGAAAGAATGGAAGGAGACGAGCTTTTGTCCACTTCTACAGCTGGAAACCACAACCACCACTCACTAATCTAACCTGAGGACGCCAACAGTCAGTCAGCTGGGGTCCTACCATGCATCACTAAAAGATGCTTATATATGGACAGGACAATTACACATAAATGTGTCATTTGCCAATTTGGCTAGTGACAATTTGGATTTGACAAACAGACACTCAAGTGCTGACAAAAGAAGCCAAGGTCTTGACGTCTGTGAGGAAGGGGAGAGAAAGGGAGGGGAGGTGGGGGTGCAGTCAAAAATGCCAGCACAGTAACATTTCCTTTGACAGACACTCATGAACAACCGAGACACACACCTTGGCGGGTAGAGACGTTCCTCTCGTTGGCCGCAGTGAGGACCACCTGCGGGTGGCTCTGCTCCAGCTGGAAGAGCTCGTCCTTGCCCACGCGCGCACTCTTGCCGGACTTCATGGTGCCGGAGGGCCCGGACGGCGCCAGGTACTTGCCGCCGCAGTCCCTGAACGCCACCTTGCCGGAGCGAAACTCCAGCGTGTAGCCGGTGCTCTTGTCCGTGGCGGCCACCAGCGCGCCGTCGTTCCTCAGGAAGCGGTTGTCGGAGGTCTGCAGGTGGTAGCGCTGCTCTCGGAACACCAACGTGATGGTGGAGTCGACGCCCCACGGGACGTCCCTGTCGATGGCGATCTCGTCCACCTTAGAGCTCAGGTGCGCGTAGCGTTTGCGCGTCAGGCTGAAGATGTTCACCTGCGGGTGCATGGCGATGTGCACGCTCCATTTCTCCGCCACGGACGCTGTCTGGGCGAAGCAAATGATGCGGTCCTCGGTTCCGCCCAGGTAGCGGCCGAAGGGCTCGGATTGCAGGGACCAGCGGCCGTCGTCGTGCGCCGTGATGATGAAGCGGCACTCGGGGCCCGGGGTCTCGCTGTCCCCGGTCACGTTGCCGTCCTTATCGGTGGCGATGTAGCGGCCCAGATGTGACTTGAGGAGGAACACGTTGCCGCTGGAGTCATCGCCGCTCTGTTCCAGGGTCCAAATCTGCTTCTTCTTCATGCTCGAGGCCGAAGCGTTGATTTTGAAACCGAACGTCTCGGCCGTGAGGTATTTGTTGCCGCAGTTGATGAGACCGAACTGGATCTGCAGCATGTCGCTGGTTCCGTTAGTGGCGCCGTTAGTGGTCATGGTGGCTTCGGTCCGCTTCTGTCTCTGAAAGGGAATTTGATGGGGGGTGGGCAGTTCTGTATTGAGAGGAGCTGCCTGTCTGTTAAAGGGTGGGATGCTGTGGTGCCTCGCGTGCTTCTCTTTGTTTGAGGAGTGTGTCCGTGAACGCGCGCCCCCGGTCCTCTGCCTGCCTCATCAGCGCAAGCCCGCCGCCACAGCTGCAGCCTATATAAGCATCAGTGACGTCACCTACAAACCACTCCCCGGACTGCAGTTTGGCAAAGAAGTTTCACTTTACCAAAATTACCACTCTTCCAGAGGTGGCAAAAGTAGAAGCTTATGTAAATAAAATAAAACAAAATACAAAAAAATACTCATGTAAATAAACTAATTCAATTCCTTCATGTAATTTTAAAAAAAGTAGGTTCACACTCTGAAATGTACTTTACCTAAACTCAAATATAAATACAGCAATGCAAATTTCAACGGCCTTTTATTGTAGGCGCCACCTACACAATAAATGCGTTGACGCAAATGGTGGTCACATGACTGGACACTAGATCCCCCACCCCCATTATAAAACTGCACAATTTAGAGTGGCCTTTTATTGTGAGAAGTCCCAGGCACACCTGGACATAATGCTGTCTAATCAGTATCTTGTTATGTTACACCCATGAGGTGACTAGGTTATCTATGATTATTGCAAATTACATGATTATTTTTTCAAATGTGTACATATGGAAGCCCAAAAGTGTCAATATTCAATAAATAAAAAGGCCTTTTTTTAAATAACTATCCTTTTGATAAATAACAGGCAATTATGTAATATGGCCATTAAATTTTAAAATGAGGTGTTAGTATTATTATGAAAAGTGTTATGATATTCTTTAATATGTAACAAATATTTTATTTTGGTTAAATATTTCATAATGATTATTTTAACAACGTCATACTTTTTAAAAAATAATGACATTTAATTTATTTTCAAGGTTTTATAAGATAAGAAAACGTTGTTTTACAAAGTCAGTTTTTATTTCATAATGTCCTTTTGCACAATGGTCTTCTTTTACATAATGGCGTTTTACAGCCGAATGACTTGGTCTGTCAATCAAATGACATGAGGCGGAGCCAGATACGTGATTGGCTGAGTCCCTTATACAGACATGAGCAGCAGCACTTGCAGTATCGATTCACGCGTGATTTTAGCGCCTGATGAGGAGCCACGGCGGTCACAGGCTTGCTAAAGCATGGATACGGAAGATAAGTCACTTTCAGAAGTACTCCAAGAAGTAGCAAATCGTTTAGAATCGGATCATAACGTAAAGGCCTTGTTAAACTTCTGCGTCAAGCTACGGGGTTCGCGTCACGGCGATCTCGGCTCAAACAGGTGGTCCCACCCACTGACTTTGATTGACAGGCCAAGTCATTCGGCTGTAAAACGCCATTATGTAAAAGAAGACCATTGTGGAAAAGGACATTATGAAATAATAACTGACTTTGTAAAACAACGTTTTCTTACCTTATAAAACCTTGAAAATAAATTAAATGTCATTATTTAAAAAAAAAAAAAGTATGACGTTGTTAAAATAATCATTATGAAATATTTAACCAAAATAAAATATTTGTTACATATTAAAGAATAGCATAACACTTTTCATAATAATATTAACACCTAATTTTAAAATTTAATGGCCATATTACATAATTGCCAGTTATTTATCAAAAGGATAGTTATTTCAAAAAGGCCTTTTTATTTATTGAATTTTGACACTTTTGGGCTTCCATATGTACATCATTGCCCTCTACCCTATGGGGTATATGCCACGGAAGAGGCGGGACATGATTTTGCACATCAGTTTGTTTCTGGTCTGGGTTGCGAACGCGTAACCGAGGGGCACAAAGTCGGAAGCACAAGTATTTTTGACGCAGCTCACACGTCGCAAACCGAACTGGAAACAAACTGATGTGCAAAAACAGTCCCACCTCTTCCGTGGCATACCCCCCATTGTCATGGCCTGGGTCGCATGCGCCAGAGTTCATGACCTGTTATGTGTCTGTTTAGGTACTGATGTAACAGTGTCTGTTAGGTACTGGTGTAACAAGTGTCTGTTTACAAAATGTGAAGTTCGTGATGTCAACCTTTAATCCTTTAGGTGATGTTTGGACCTATGTGATGTCGTTCTTTAGTCCTTTACGATTCACTGTCGGTAGATGCAGGTACAGATCCCAAATGCAGACACAAATAAGATTTTCTCCATTTATTTACATCGAGAGGCAGAAACTCAAGAGACGCTGTACACAGGACAGTTGGACAATAATCCGGCAAAACACACACAATTCTCAGACCCTTAAGTAGACAGTGAATCAATCTCATTGGTTGTGGCCAGACATGTGAGTACCAGGACTGACATGGAATTCTCTGATTGGCTGTTAACCCAGTAATTACAGATAGTTCCGGACAACATCAACATCATATAGCATAAAAAATTCCTGACATCACAAAGTCCAGACATCATATAACTAAACTAGTTGAAACTGGATGGAGTTAAATCAATACCAAAACAGACACGTAACGGGTCGTCAACTCTGGCGCACGGTCATGAATCTTATTTGGGATCCCAACCTTTCAGTACACAACACCAATCACTTACGTTGATTGCTATTTATTTACGTACATTCACATGCATTGTCACATTTGCAAGTTTGTTTTTTTATTTGCCTCTCTCACTGTAATCTGCTACTGTGTCGAATTTTTTTAAGTAGAAAATTGACACAACGAGAGGAGGTAGGACTCAGACGCAGAGTGTAAGTTGGCCAACAAGGCTGCAGCTTTAATCGCACGAAACTCAAATCTCCTCTCAAGGAGGGAAAAAAGGCTGAACAAAAAGAGCTCCAAACTGGAGATACAAAAAAGGGAGGAAAACCAGGGCAAACTAAAGGCGCAAGACAAGGCAAGGCAAGGCAAGGCAAGGCAAGGCAAGGCAAGGCAAGGCAAGGCAAGGCAAGGCAAGGCAAGGCAAGGCAAGGCAAGGCAAGGCAAGGCAAGACATCAAACAAGGACTGTGGTACGAGGACTGGGAGGCCGCTTCCATGCACTGAGATTTGTGACACTTCGGCAACCAACTGGCGAATGAAGGTGGCTTTTACTGTCCGGGTTGATTGGAAACAGGTGGTGCTGATCATGGGCGTGGACCGGTAATCATTGAGCTGCAGGAAGGGTAAGTGACCTGGGGTGAGAGTAGAGTCAGGACTATCAAAATAAAACAGGAACATGACTGTAAAACAAAAGCATGAACCGCCACTCTGGTGGCGGCGTGACAGAAAATATATATATATATATATATATATATATATATATATATATATATATATATCCATCCATTTTCTTGACCGCTTATTCCTCACAAGGGTCGCGGGGGCTGCTGGCGCCTATCTCAGCTGGCTCTGGGCAGTAGGCGGGGGACACCCTGGACTGGTTGCCAACCAATCGCAGGGCACACAGAGACGAACAACCATCCACACTCACACGCACACCTAGGGACAATTCGGAGCGCCCAATTAACCTTCCATGCATGTCTTTGGAATGTGGGAGGAGACCGGAGTACCCGGAGAAGACCCACGCGGGCACGGGGAGAACATGCAAACTCCACCCAGGAGATATATATATATATATATTATATATATATATATATATATATATATATATATATATATATATATATATATATATATATATATATATATATATATATATATATATATATATATATATATATATATATATATATATCCATCCATTTTCTTGACCGCTTATTCCTCACAAGGGTCGCGGGGGCTGCTGGCGCCTATCTCAGCTGGCTCTGGGCAGTAGGCGGGGGACACCCTGGACTGGTTGCCAGCCAATCGCAGGGCACACAGAGACGAACAACCATCCACACTCACACGCACACCTAGGGACAATTCGGAGCGCCCAATTAACCTTCCATGCATGTCTTTGGAATGTGGGAGGAGACCGGAGTACCCGGAGAAGACCCACGCGGGCACGGGGAGAACATGCAAACTCCACCCAGGAGATATATATATATATATATTATATATATATATATATATATATATATATATATATATATATATATATATATATATATATATATATATATATATATATATATATATATATATATATATATATTTATTTATTTATTTATTTATTTTTTTCCCATTAATTTTATCCAGTCGTGGGAAGTAACAAAGTAAAAATACTTCATGACTGTATTCATGTAGATTTTTTAGGCGTACAGTATGTACTATACTTGACTATTTATTTTTGTCATAAATTTTTCCTTCTAATCCTTATGTTTGGATATCCGTAGGCCCGGATTGGGTAATCTGGATGTTTTGGTGAATTCCCGCTGAGCCAGACGGCAATATACACTGTTCCTGCCACAACTCCAGCTGGCCCATTAGTTCCTTTCAGCCCACGGATCCATTTTGAAATCTGTACATATAACTCGTCTATAACACTTCCATCCGACGATCTTGTTATTGTACAAATGTATTACCGATGCCTCAGGCAGGTATTATAAAAAGTACCGTCTATCTATCTGTCTATCTATCTATTTTGTTTCTAAGGGTGTCACCAAGTCACAATACTTTAATAACAAAAGTAGCAAAAATGTAATACACGACAAGAAACAATAACACTATACTACATCCTGTCTGTCTGCACTAACAGGAAGTGTAATGTTAGCTGCCTAAATCTTGCTGATTGAACAATGCTTAAATGGGCATTGTGTAAAAGATCTTATTCCATGTTATGTACAGAATACTTGCCTATATTTCTTGTCCTTTTGCCTATTTATGATCTCATACTTATTCAAATAGAACAACCTTTACACAGAGCTGCAGTTGTGCTTTAGGCCAGAGATGGCAGTCGCGCTTAAAAAAAAAAGTGACCAACTCCAAAATGCACCTTTAAGTATACTGAGGAAATATATTAATGCAACACTTTTGTTTTGTCTCCCATTTTTGTGCTTTGAGTTGTGTTAATCTGTTGACCATAAGCACACAGTTGCCCATTCTTTTCCCCAATTTAAAAATTGGCTAAGACAGCTGCATGGTCTGCAACCTGCGGCTCTGGGGAACATGTGGCTCTTGAGTCCCTCTCCTGTTGCTCCCTATGGATTTATATATATATAAAAAAAAAAAAAAAGATTAGTAGAAAAAAATGTATTTTTTTTACATATTGTTTTTAGATAAAATATTATTTTAATGAATTAATTATTAAATACAAAATGAATAATCACATTTTTTTTTAAAGTCAGAATCCAAAGTTCAATGTCAGAAAAAAGAGAGGCATAAGGAGGATGAAAAGGTTGTTTAAAAAAAAAATGCAAATAAAAACCCCACAAAAAATGCAGAAAAGAAAATGTTCAAAAAGTAACAATAAAATGTCCACAAAAAAAAAGATGCTCCCCAAATTAGAATAAAATGCCCATTTAAAAAAAAACGTCAGAAAATTGATGGCAAAAAGGCAGGAACACTGTTAAAAAAAAAAAAAATAGCCATAAAATTTCCAAAAAAGGAAGAGAGACATAAAATTACCATAAAGTTTCCAAAAAATTGCAAAAAAAAAAAAGTATTATAATTTTGAAAGAAAGGAGAAAAGTTTAAAAATGCATGAAAAATTACAATATAAAAAAAAAAATTAAACACGAAAGATAAAAGATAGAAGAAAATGATCGTATGTATACATATTGGATGCTGCTTTCATATTTTTGCGTTGTGGTGCAGCTCTAATTAGCTCTTGGGCCATCATTACTTTAGACCAAAACTAACACACTGTTTCCTTCATCACAATGTTCGAATGTTTTGCGGCTCCAGACAGATTTTTGGTTATTAATTTGGCCAAAAATGGCTCTTTTGACAGTAAAGGTTGTTGACCCCTGGGCTAAGATGTCGGTATATGCATACCTCAGTCTTACATATTATCAAATGGGAAGTTTCATTTGCTCTCTTAACAGAAATAGTGACTGAATGCATGCTGTTCATTTGAATGCATACTGTGCATCACTATTTCTATGATCTATTTTAATGTGTCCCATAAGCTGATTATGGGACTCCAGGGTCCATTATGTACCTCTCAGCCATTGTACCCCGAAGTGAGAGGACCCCAGGACTCCTCCAAGATGTAATGGTAATTGCTTAGAATAGGCCAAATTCATAAATAAATAATAAACTTTTCCTCCAGACTCAGTATATAATACCACACCACCTTCTCTTACTGGTCAGATAGACTCTCAAGTCATGAGGATGCGCATCCTCACACAAAGCTCCATTCACGGCTTCGGCACGCACATCAGAAGAGAGCCGAATGCTGGCTCTGTAAACAAAGAGGCCAAACAGATCCTGGCGTGCATCCTTTCCATGCAAGTATATCACTGTGCAATCAAACACATTTGCAATAAGCATTTCAAGCCATATTTCACTCCGAGTGAAAGTACGGATGCTCCTCCGCCATCTTCGTGCGCAGTGAGCAGAGGAGTCTTCAGAACCTGATTGGCAGCCTGCACCTTATTGATGTCCTTGTTGCTATGCAGAAGAAGTCTCTGAGTTGCGGAAATCAATGATCAAGGCTAAAACTATCATGATTTAATTCTGATATGATGTTATGTCAGCAGCGCTCTATGACCTCTGACCCTGCATAAACACAATGAAATAAATATCATAGAACATGTCAATTTTTCCTTTTAGAGTGGGGTGTAATGGTGTAAAACCATCATTTACTCAATCAGGAATTAGAGTCCAAATTCTGTGGTGGGGTGAAGTTATGGCCAAGAAAGAAAGCATTTAAAAAAAAATAAAAATCCCCCTCTATCCAAAGGATTACACGCAAACCAAGAGGAAATTCCAAAGAAGACTTCTGTCTAGTTCCAAAGTGGCGCTTATAAATCATACATTATACGGACAAAAGTATTAGGGCAGCTGTGTTTCACAGAAGGAACTGATAATGCTAGAAATATGAAGTTAGTACCTTCTTTCCAGCAACAACTTCTTCTACTATTCTGGAAAGAATTAGATTACTGTTTGTTGGAGGAGTGTTCTCTGGGAGTTTTTTTTTTTTTTTTTTTTTTTTACATTAATCTAGTAGAACATTTGTGATGTCAGAGGTCATAGATGTTAGATGCTCTTCTTTAACCAACTCATCCAGACATACCTACTTGGAGTGTGTTTTTTGCTGTACAAAAGAAGGGTGACTTCTGAATTGTTTTCCTAATTTTGAAACTGGTAAGTGCATGTTGAAACACTATTATGTAACTGCAGTACACAGCTTTGATAACATATGATTGTAAATGTATTACTGAAGACACACTGCGGCCCACAAACAACATCCTGACGAAGGAGAAGAGGGTGATGTCTACTTTGCAAGGTGCGGGCTCACAAACTGGGCAAGCGGCCTGCTGCAGTGATCCAGCCACACACATACAGTGCACTGTGCACACACCCTGACACACTTGCTGCGCCCGCTATGCCCACAGATGGCGCAGCAAAAGACAAAGCTAGCCAATTAGCATCCTTTTCCCTCACACACCTCTGTGTGTGAACCAATCGCAACTTGGTTTTCAGCAGTTGTGTTACTGTGTCTACCAATAAAGGAACATCTCAGATAGATCAAACCCAAAAGCAGGTTATTCCTTGTTTTTAATTTAATGTTCTATGTGTTATGCTATGATTGGTTGTGTTTGATTCACACATTTCTAATAACCATATGACAAATGAATGGAAATATTGAGATGCATCTTGGGAGGGTGACAATGAGATGGAATTATGAGGTGCATGATATACTGCTGATAAATGACCAATTTCTTTCTTTTTGGGCTTTTGTGAGGACTTGCAATGATGAACTGAGCATTTCCCCCAAAGAAACTAATCACAGCTGGTGTATCTATTGATTGTATTGACTCCATTCATGGTGTCACTTATAGCCTTCTCTTCATTTCTCTTCATTGTGTCATGTGACTGGGTGGGTCAGGTTTCCACATGAGCAAGAAAAGCCGGCAGGAATTCTTCCCTCAAGCCGAAGTGTTGTTGACGATACAAATCACATACAAACAGCTTTCAGTGGAACCAGACATTTTATGACCCAGAGGGACAAACAACAAGCACCAACCAGTTCAGTGTCAGACCATGACCAAGTTGCAGCTGTCTAACTCTTGTCTGAAATTGAGCTATATACAGTGTCTCAAAAAATGATTAAACCACTCAAATTTTTGTAAAATATTTTATTTATTTATTTATTTATTTATTTATTATTTGTCTATTCATTCTGATAGATAGATAGATAGATAGATAGATAGATAGATAGATAGATAGATAGATAGATAGATAGATAGATAGATAGATAGATAGATAGATAGATAGATAGATAGATAGATAGATAGATAGATAGATAGATAGATAGATAGATAGATGAGTGAATAGTCAATGAAAAATGTAGAAAATTGCATAAGGATGTAAGAGGAACTGTATTAAAGTTGAGGGTGTCATATGTGTGAGTGGTGCAATCACAAAGGAATGTGCGTTTAGCTTGTGAGTGCACACAGCTGCAGCCCAGCCAAGGGCCTCCTCTCCTCCAACAAAGAGCTGGAAGCCAGAACAACTAGGTTACCCATCACACTCGCCAGTCCCCCCAACAGAGCCAGGTCAAAGGTCACAATGGGGCAGTGTGCGTGTCCATGCGTGTGTGTGCTTTGGCCTTGCACCCCCAGCTTCGCTTGTCGTCATGGCAACAACAAGGCAGCCAGTACATAGCTTTTCTCCTCTGTTTAGCACATTATGAGCGCGTGTGCGTGCATATGGATGGACGGGATGGCCTGCAGCTGACAGCAAGATGTAGGTCAGTCAACAGAAATGTGAGGCATGAGTAGGGCACTAGTTCATGCATTATTGTGTGTGGGGGTGTGTGCATGCAAGTGTGTGTATGTATCGTGTTGTCATGTGGGGACATAAATGTGTTTACATAGAAAAATGATGTGTGTGCGTGTGACTGAGCATGATGCAGGTGGCCTTTCCTCCCAGCATAAAAAGGAAAACAAACATTAATACTTGTGACTACAGAGGAAACTTGATCAGCATACCTCTAAAAATACCTTTTTCCTCCTCTTGACACATCCTGCCCACATGAATGCACAACTGTCTGCAGGGCTTGACGCGAGTATTCCCACTTCCTTCTGTGTTTCCTTACTTGTCTTAAATACGTACCAACTTCCTTAGGACACAAGAACAAAATGTTTGTACATCACTATAAAATAATACAAATGAAAAAAGCTAAGTACAGTTGTAAATGTTTATGTTTATGTGTATACACATATCCTACCACTATCAAAAGCACTGATGGATATTTCCAAACTAAATTCTTACATATATTTATTCCATGAAATTGTAGCAATTTATTCCCAACAGTATATTCTCTATTTTGTAGCATTTCTCTTGTCTGCAGTGTCCAGCTAGATTTTAGCCTCTATGTCAGGGGTCTGCAACCTGCGACTCTGGAGCCACATGCGGCACTTTAGTCCCTCTCCTGTGGCTCCCTGTGGCTCCCTGTGGCTCTCTCTCTCTCTCGGTAAAAAAAAAAAAAAAAAAAAAAAGTAGAAATTAATACATTTTTTTACATATATATTTTAACTGTGTAGATAAAATATTATTTGAATGTATTAACACTTTAGACTAAAATCCATCCATTTTCTTCACCACTTACTCCTTACAAGGGTTGCGGAGGTGCTGGAGCCTATCCCAGCCAGCTTCGGGTAGTAGGCGGAGTACACCCTGAACTGGTTGCCAGCCAATCGCAGACTTTAGATTAAAATGAATAATTAAATATTAAAGTAACCATGAAATGTCCAAAAAGGGAAAAAGTCAGAAAATTGCCATATAATGTACACAAAATTGCAAAAAAAAAAAAAAAAGGGGGGGGGGGGATTATTTTTAAAAAAGACAAAAGAAAACGTTCAAAACAAAACTATAAAATGTCCAAAAACAAATACCAAAAATTACCATAAAATGTCAATAGAATTGCAGAAAATTGACAGACACAGACAGAAAAGTCTAAAAAGGCATGAAAAATGAAGTCTGATTAATTAAATAAATAAATAAATAAATAGGACAAAAACACATAAACAGAATAAGAAAATGAAAATGAACCAAAAAGGTGATTGAATGCTGCATATTTTCTGCTATGGTGCAGCTCTAATTAGCTCTTGGGGCCCTAAGTACATAGGGTAACACTACCACACTTTTTCGTTCATCACAATGAGCAAAGATTTTGCGGTTTTAGACAGATGTTGTTGTTTTTTGCCTAAAATGGCTCTTGGCAGGAAAGGTTGCTAAATCCCTGTGCTATGTGCTGCCTTGTCAATCTTAGTTCAGACCTTCAGAATCAGTAGTACTGACACATGTAATTTAAACTATATTAGTGATGTGAATTTTTCCTTAACCATTCAGATTTTAAATTAGTCGTTTTGTATTGTACTGATGGCTTCTATAAATTTTGCTATGTGATAGTGTTGGTATTAAGAGGTTGGTTTGGTTAATCAATCAATCAATCAACTTTATTTATATAGCACCTTTCATACATTTAAAATGCAACTCAAAGTGCTGGACATCCATAATGCAATAAAATAAAAGAAAGAAAAAGCCCCCCCATCCCCATGATCGTACCCACAGACACACCCAAAACCCAACAAACACATGAAAACCACAACATGGCGGGGCACAGATGTACCCTGTAAGGAAAGGCACCCAGGAGGAGTTCATCCACAGTGAGATGGATGAAGACCAAGCATCCCTCTCACTGTGGAGGCTCCCCCATGAGAAAACACTGGAGCTAAAAATTTTATAACTACCAAATAAAAACATTTAAACACTAAAAGAAAACGGTTAAACACGATAGAAAAAATAAATAAATAAAAACAAAGCTACAAGACAATATAGATTAAAAGTTAAATAAATAAAAGGGGATAAAAAAGTAAAAATAATAATAAATAAAATAAAATAAAATAAAATAAAAATAAAAAAGGTCAATCAAATGCCAAACTAAAAAAGTAAGTCTTAAGCCTCCTCTTAAAAACATAAATATTCTCTGCAGACCTGATGCTCTCTGGCAGGCCATTCCATAGGTGAGGACCATGGTGGCTAAAGGCAGCTTCACCATGTGTCTTGGTCCTCACCTTTGGAATAGTTAAAAGGCCGCTGCCAGAAGACCTCAGAGGCCGCGAGGGGTAATAGGGTAAAAGCAAGTCAGATAAATAAGATGGGCCAAGACCATTAAGACATTTAAAAACTAATAAAAGCACCTTAAAATCATCCTGAAACGCACGGGGAGCCAATGCAGCGATTTTAAAACTGGTGTAATGTGCTCCCGCCCTCCGGTCCCCGTCAGCACACGTGCAGCTGAGTTCTGAAGGAGCTGTAGGACTGAAATATTATTTTTGGGAAGACCAGAGAGCAGGGAATTACAATAATCTAAACGACAAGAAATAAAAGCATGCATCAGCACCTCCGTGTTGGCCTGTGAGAGAAACGGGCGGACTCTGGCAATATTCTTAAGATGGTAAAAAACGATCTTGGCTACATTTTTAATATGAGGATTAAAAGTTAGCTCAGAGTCAAAAAGGACGCCCAAATTCTTTACACATTGCGTGGGTTTAAAATCTTGTAGTTTAGGTAAAAGTTTCTCTCTCTGACCTTCAGGACCGATGACTAAAACCTCTGTTTTGTCCTGGTTGAGCTGCAGGAAATTTTCTGCCATCCATGACTTAATATCTAAAATACAATTTAAAAGGGTATCAATAGGCCCCATGTCATCAGGTGACACGGCGATATACAGCTGTGTATCATCAGCGTAACTGTGGAAGTTGACGCCGTGTCTCCTGATGACTTCCCCAAGGGGAAGCATATAAAGATTAAAAAGTAATGGGCCTAAGATTGAGCCTTGGGGAACCCCACATTTAATTTCATGGGTTTCAGAGGAACATGTATCCATACTTACAAAGAAATATCGGTGTGTGAGATAGGAATAAAACCAGTTAAAAACTGTACCAGAGATGCCCACCAGGCTTCTAAGTCTGTTTAATAAAGTGTGGTGATCTACTGTATCAAAGGCAGCACTTAAATCCAGTAGCACCAAGACTGTAAGCTTTTTCATATCTTCATTACACCTGATATCATTTAAAATCTTTAAAAGGGCAGTCTCGGTACTGTGGTTCATCCTAAAACCAGACTGATATTTCTCTAAAATATTATTTGTATCTAAAAATGAATTCAATTGAATAAAAACAATTTTTTCTAAAATCTTACTTAAAAAGGGTAAGTTGGATATAGGTCGATAACTATTAAAACTGCTGGGGTCCAAATTGCTTTTCTTCAGAAGGGGCTTCACCACCGCCGTTTTAAAGGCGGCAGGAAAGACACCCGTCTGAAGAGAGCAATTGACTATAGTTAAAATCTGTTCCTCAAAAAATCCATAAAATGTCTTAAAAAGTGATGTGGGAATCGGATCTAAAAGGCAGGTTGTTGGGTTGACCTGGGAGAAAACTCGACCAAGTGTCCTTGCATCAACCAGGGTAAAACTTTCCAGTGTTTCCTCAGGTAAAAGTGACTGTCCATATTTATTAAAAATTATATTTTGATCAACTAAAAGACTGGACCTAATGCCATCAATTTTACTTCTGAAGTGGTCTGCAAAGCCATCACAGAGAGTGTTTGATGGAGTCTGTGATGGCTTTTTAAAATCAGGATTGGTTAAAAGATCGAAAGTGGAGAAAAGAAATTTAGGATCTTTTGAATGAACTGCGATTAAATTTGAGAAGTAAGATATTCTTGCCTGTTTGACTGTTTTATTGTAGGATTTAAGTTGTTCACGTAAAATTTCATAATGTATTGAAAGTTTAGTTTTTCTCCACCTCCTTTCAGCACACCTGCATTTTCGTTTTAATTTTTTAATCTCGTCATTTCTCCACGGGGGAATAGTCTTTAATTTTATAGTTTTGGTTAAAAGTGGAGCTACTTCATCCAAAGTTGTTCTTAAGTTCTTATTAAAATTATCAACAATAAAATCACATGAAGCAGGTAGAAAGTCTGCAGGGATTCTCTTAAGATTCTCAATCAAATTTGCAGCCACCTCAGAAGTTAGGTAGCGTTTCCTCACTGTTAAGTCCGAACTGAAGGGCCGGGTACCAAATGCAGATAGCTTTCACATCCTGTCTGCATGAGTTATGTTATGAGAATTAAAGAGAAATAACGGTTACCGCCTGCTTGCTACTGAGTCTTCCAGTTTCGCCGTTGGAGTTAAAAAGAGCTCTAGTGTGCCACCCACTGGCGACAACTGTGCATTGCGCCACTCACAGCATCCGTAGAGAATAGATTTCACAGCACATCTGTTTGTGAATGGACGAACTCAAGCAGGTGTTGTTGGCCATTGCCACCACTTTCCTGCTCCCCTCCCCTTTGGAATCCCCCCCACACTCATCCTCCCTCTTTCCCCCTGCTTTCCCTCTACATTCACCTCCTTCAAGTCTTTTCATCGTTCTCATTATTGACAATCAGGACTTTTTAGACACAAATTTTGTGCCCTTGTGCTACAAAGAGCTGATGGGGCCGCCCCTTGCAACACAGCAGTTGTGGGTGTCGTCGGCTTCTTATTACAAAGCCCGATAGGCCCCCTCAAGGATTTTTTTTTTTTTTTTGCATACTTTTTCAAGCGTACATGCCCACAAATTGAGACAGTCAACTCAGTCAAGAATAAAATTGCTGCTGTTTCAACAAATACAGCGTATCTTTTTTGTGTGAATTTATTTGTTTTGTTCTAACAGTGTGAATAATTATTGACGGTGAACCTTTAATAGAACAATGCTTGTGTGTGATGGACACACACCATGTGCTAACACATGTGTCGACATGCACTAACACACGATTACACACATGCTGCAAAAAAACAACAAAAAAAACAACTATTGAATATGATTTCAAACTCAGCCCTTCTCTTCTAAGTTGCAGCATAGAGTAACAATTATAAAATGGCTATCCATGGAGCCTCCACTAGTGCAGTTTTTTTTTAACAATATGTAGGGGGGAAAAAATGCAACTTTGAATGACAATGCAAGTAGCCCATATAGCAGGGCGTATGTTTATATTTCAACTTAAATGTATACTGTCTGATCATAAAAGTTGGGGTTCTAAAAAGAGAATTCAAGCACACATAAATGAAAAACCAGTACAACTTTTACATAAAAGCATCCACTGACCCAGTTTTACTTTTGTTACCAGAGAAACAGGAGAAAAACATAACAAAGTGAGACATAATGACACATACTTTTTTGCTTTCTCACAAATACACACACACATAGCCTACATGTCTCTCAGTGGGTTTGCTAATCCTTGGTAGCAGCCTTGGTATGTTCCAGATTATGAGTTTACTATCTGATGAGCCAAAAAAGGCTCACTCACTCTATCTTGAATCTTTATGTCCTTCTCCACCTTCCTCCTCTTATTGTCCTCGTACTTGCATTCTGTATGGGTGAAGAGTGTGTAAAATCAGCAGGGGAGTTGCAAATGAATAACAACCAGACGGGTTGAGGTGAGGAGTGTAAATTTAGGAAGAGAATGTAAAAATAAATAAATAAATAAATCAATGTAAAATGAACAGGGAAGAGGAGGAGCTAGTTGGGAGGACGGATTTACAGTACTACCTGTCCTTAAAAGGTAATCCAGTCCAGGTGATTACCTGTAGTTAACAGCCAATCACTGCAGAGAGTTGCCAACCTGTCGATTGCTTTTTTACCACTCTTGTTAAGACACGTTAAGGAAGGCATACTGAGCATACCAGACATTAATGTTGCACACTTCCTTCTGAGTATCCCCAGTAGGCCTACATTAAGTAAAACATGTTGCGCGCTGTATGTGTGATGATGTAACAAAGGCAACCAAGTGAAGTAGTGTGACTCGATCTATATTGTGGTGGGTCCTCAAACTGTGTCCGCTTGGGGAATTACACAGAATTAGTTGTACACCACTCCAATATACTCAAGCATACATATCACTTATACACAAATGTAGAAGAATGCACAGTGTCTGTTTTATAAAACAAGAGTTTCCACTTCAACCCCCTCAAGAGGAAGTGAATACCACAGCTTGTGCAAACCACCTCGCCGGGAACTATGCCGGGGGAGAAGCGAGTGTCTTGAGATCGAAAGAGGGAAAGAGGGAGCGGTGCTTTGTTTGCCCGAATACACTTGTCAGACACTCCTGACACAAATACACATGTCACAGTCATAACATATAAAGTACTGTCAGAATAAAAGACAAAAACAAAGCGATAAAAGGATATAAAATGAGTATGCAAGGCTGTGTGTAAGCAGTGAAACTGTGCGATTAAATGTGGTCGGTGCAGCATCTGAGTCAGAGATCTTGCCAAAGTTGCCTAAAACTTCCTTCCTCATGACTAACATGCATGCTGACACTGCAGCAGATAAAAGTGAAGACGAACCCGAGTTTTCCCGGATCCGCCTGTCGCTTTTGTCATGCCGTAAAGTCCATACCTGCTGACTTTTCACCTTATATGGTGCCTCGTCTTGAAGGCAGTGGAGGAAGTATCTCTCTGTAAGTAAAATGACAAGGCCAGGGTTCTAGTGTTCACATGAGCAACTGTAGGGGACAGCATTGAGCAAATAAGCAAGGTGTTTTTCCACTTCTTTCAAAAACACACATGTAGAAAAGTGAGATGACTCATACCACATATAGATGGATGTTCCTACTCTTTGGTTTAATTTAGAAAAATGAACCTACTAATCTTAATATACTCACTTAGAGGCCACACTTGAAGTATAAAATTACTCATCGAGTTATGAAATGATCAACCTCCTCTTCTGTTATTTCCATAGGCGGAACAAAACCTCAAAGAGATGTATATGGCATGAGGCCTTGAATTCCTATAATCTTACTCACCACAAACACACAGTTAAAGAAGTTTGCAAGAAAACTAAGGAACAAAACAATGACCTCCACATCGTTTCATAGTGCTGAAGGGGACTTGAGATTGCATCCCACGTGACCTGCCTTGCATTCCTCAGATTGCTGTCATGTGACAAACCTAAAGATCTCCTTTTATGGATGCCAGATTAAGCAAAAGGGCGTGGCCTCACTCATTCACATCCGGGTCAACAAATTCATAGTCAACAATGTGCAAAGCTGCTCGCACATCTTTGCTAATATAAACACAAACAAAGACAAAGCGACGGGAGTTGTGACATCACACTGTCCTCCTCTCCGGTCACAAGGCCAGTGGGAGACATTAGGCCTGCTACAATAAGACTAGCATGATCTTTTATTAGGATGATGAATGTCACACAGAAAGAATGTCAAATTAAGCACAAGTCAAGATTGAAATGCACAAGGTAGCATGAATATTATCTCATGCTGGATTGTTACCTAAATGTTATACTCACATCTGGCTTTGCTGCAAGAGTTAGCCCTGTAATTTTCCCTAGTCAAATTATCTTCTTGTAATGTACTTCTTACAATAAGAGCCTTGCAACTTGCTTTATTCTATGACCAAGGAAAAGTGACTTGTTTATTTTTAAAAGCTGGTTTTAACTTAATTCATTCATGTTTGCGCGGTTTTTATATCTCGATATCAATTTCAATGAGTAACGTTTCAATGACATAATGCTCATATAATATATTGCTCCAAACATAACGTTTTACTGCTATATTGCTCAACGTGGACTTTGTCCACACTCAGCTGTAAAGAAAAATGCATTATTTGTGTATTCCACTAAACCGAAATGACTGCCCTTAGTGACTGAAGACAAGACTTTTGATCATGTGAAAGACAATACATAGAGAAGAGTGTCATGTCCATTAAACATTATTTAAGCATAACAGCAGAAAAAGATGAAAATGTTGGAACTACAAGATTTAAGGCAGGGCGCCGGTTCTACACTTCCGCTTCAGCCCAATTTCCTGCCTCCTCTGCCACCGCTGTCATTTCCTAATATGGCAGACAGAGTCGGCCAATCACATCAGAACAGTTTGCACCAGTAGCCAATCAGAACAGAGCGTCCTGTTCATTCAACCTGCAAAAGACGTGAACCGCAAACTGGCATTGCTTTTATGATGCATTCAAGGTACCTCGGAGATCAAGAATTTCAGAACTTGGTCGTGTTTACATTATGCGTTTCGCATAAGCAGAATATTTTCCTACATGGTACTTATGTTTTACACAAAAAAAAATACAATGTGAATATTTGTGATACACACTGGAACAGAAAATAAAGCCGATTAAACAACAACAACAACAGCAAGGTTTGGGGGGGGGGGGGGGGGGGGGGCATAATCGCGCCAGGTGATGACGTCAGGACTATTACGGTTTGGCTTGAAAATGCATCTTTTTTGCGAACTGTATAACGATTTTCGTATCTGGTATGTATGTAAGACGTATTCTTAAATGTAAAGCTGTGTTTAACTGTTTTAATAAAAGCATATAAAAAAAATAAAAAAAAATAAAAAAAGGAAAGGCCAAAAAAAATGCATCTTTTTTGCGTCATAAAGACATGAAAGAGGGAAAAACTCATTTGTCAACGTATAGCTATAAATTCGTCACGCTTGTGCTCTCCAGTCCACTTGAGATCGTCGCTACTTAGATACCGCACATCATCCAGAACTGTTCTCCTGTGTTCATCGCTTCAAGCATTCAATCGAGGTAGGATGGCTATTACCTGTTTATGCTAAGTTACTTTCCCTGTTGGTACGAGGATAACGTAGCTATTTAGAAGATTGGTAGCTGGTTTTCGTTGAACAGCTGAGCTCTTATGTGACAGTTGTGCTGTATGTCAAAATATATTGAAATGTTTTAGCCATAATTTTATTCTTGTCAGTTATTTTATTGCGGATCAAAGCTGTTTTTGTGGAAACAGGACTGAACTGAAGCTATAGGGATTTGACATTGTTACTATTTGGGAATATATGCTCTATTTTGCTGTATGAATTACATGGAGGTTTGAGAATTGAACACAAAGGACAGCTCGAGTTATATTAAGGATTTGACATTTTATATGACTTTTGATGCATGTTAGTGATTATTTTTGTGTAGATTTGAAGAATTAAATGGATGGATATTTTATAAAAGTAATAGGAGCTGCTGAAGCTACAAACTCTTTTGGGGCATGTTAAAGATTATAGAAGTTGGGGATATTTTGTATTTGTATACAATTTTGAATTATATACATTAAAACTTTGATTACAAAAAAGTAGACTGACTGTGATGTAATGTAACCTTTGACTACAAAGAGTAGAATGTCTTTGATGTTATATAAAGGAAAGGCCAAACAGTAAGGACGTGTGCATGGACTGGATTGTGCTAGGCCGACTTGTTGATTTGTGTTGCTGAGAGGGCATGATGAGAGATGGAAGATGAGGAAGGGAATGCTAAGCATGTGAGGTGTCGAGGAAGAGACAGACGGTAGAGAATAGATGAGCATCCGGTTCACCATGCTGAGAGTGAATAAAGGCGTGTGTGTGAGCTCACCGGATAATCTTTTAAGATTCCTACTTTGCTGAATATAACATTTTTATAAAATGTTTTCCCCAAAGATGTTATGATACGGAGTCAATGCACTTAATTAATTTGAAAGTGATCCTTTGATGTTGTCATTTGCTGGTTGCGGTGATTATAGTTGTACAGTCGTGTTTGCTTGAGAGCCTTTAAAGTCACCCAAAGGCACTTAAATTGCATTGCTGTATTATAATTGTATTATAAAATAGTGTTTTAAAGATGATGCAATATGAAGTCTATGTGCTTTGATTTGAAAGTGATGCTTTTGTTATTTGATGGTTGTGGTCAAAGTTACTCAGTCTGGTTTGCTTGATCACCTTAAAAGGTACCTAAAGCCTTCACTTTTAGCCAATTGGAGCTGTGAGCACTGGGAAGAAGTAAAGCGCATATTGATGAATAAGGACACAAGAGGAGGGCCTCTGTTATGACTTTTTTTTGAGGAACTAAGACCTTCAGTGCTGCATGTGCTTATTATATTACCAGGTACTTGAAGCATGTGATCATTAAGTCATAACAGTCATATTGTAATAAAAAAATAATAATAATATAATGTCAGTGATTTGGGCTAATGAATTTAAGAAATTTGTGGCCAGCAAATAACATTCACTGCACTTAAACATGTACTGTGATCCCGATTAACTTGTTTCTTTGATGACATGATGTAAGATACTGCTCAGGATCCCTTGATGTCCTGAGGGTGGGGGTGTGGCAGTGAAGAGGTGGGGGATGAGATCAATTTGGGCTGTAAATGGGAAACTAATCCAATCGTACCAAGAATCTATGAGCCAGCTGGTAGACACACATGCACAGCTGGTAACTGGCTCATTGGAGTAAGACTATTGCCGTGGTGACCCACGGATCAATGACGCTGCAGACAACCAAACCCATTGGCTGTTTCATGAAAGTGGGGCCGAGATAAAAGAGGGAGGGAGGCAGGAAAGGGGCCGAGCGAGTGAGGCAGCATTGGTGAATGGCGATTCTCTGTGACCAGACACAGATGGCAAACAATAGGTGACTTGGTTACTTTGCATAAGGGCCTGCAGCACGACAACTTCTTTTGCTTACTTTGCAGCCACTCAAGTGTAGAAATTTGTGAGTCACTGCATTGAATGAGGAAAGAAAAAGTCCTGAGATTGCTGCATCTAGGTTAAGCTCAGGCCAGACTATTGGACACTTTTGGTTGCACATATTAAGTAAGCAATGTCCTCTAATAAGATTGCATTTGATGGTATTTGTTGACATCATTGCAGTAAGTTTGGCAATTGTATGTGTCATAGAGATGTCATTTTCAACTTTTTATTAGCAACAGGTCTTCAATGAGTCGTACATTGCTAACATCCTCACCTGCTTATGCAAAATATAAAAGAACAGGAAGCTACGTTCGAGTGGATGATGACTGGATGATGACGTGAGGCAGGGAGTGGCAATGAATGAATGAATGCGTGGCTGGACTTGGCTGCCAAGCTGGTTGGTTTGCTCGTTTGGCTTGATGACCTCGCACGAGGGTGTCGCAACATAGCTTTCAAATCACCGGTGAACTATTTGTATTGGAACTGCACTGCATATACTTGGTAGATTTGTTTTGTGTGCGTCTGGGTGGATGTGGGTGTTGTCATATATTGTTTGGCCGACATAGGTCAGCACAAAGCAAAGGCTCATTTTGCTGTCAGAATGCAAACACATGCAGTGTCATCAGAATGGGCCTTGTGCTTATTATTGGCTGTTGCCCTTTGAGTTGCACACTCATATAAACACATGTGCACTGGCGGTTAGTTACTCATTGACTTCTGGTATTGACACAACATCTGGGCGATCACCTGTCACTGAATCGTGTTATAAAGTCATTTATGCACCAATCATCAGGTAGTAAATGGTGCACTTTCTTTTTGTTTTAATTGGAATTGCTAGAAACCCCCGATGGCCAATCACTACCTAGCCATAGTGGTCATTAAAAACATTTCACAGTCTTGTGTAAACTGCTGTCAAGATGAAACATCCTGATAAATGCATCTTTCCTGTGTAAGGTTCAGAGCAGGCGACATAAGATGGCAGTCAGGTTGTAAATACACTCACATACTGTTATGACACGTGAGAAGAGTCCACTCAGGACTCTGCGCCCAACACTTGGCTGAATGAGATTCCCTTGAAGAGGTGTTGACAGCACACCACTGAAACTGGACTAAGCAACCAGCCACGCATAAATAGCATGCATCTCCAAAGGCCTTATTGCTTACACCCACTGACATTGACTAACATCATAAAAGTTCAATTTTGTCACATAGTGGAGAGCATCATGAATGTCATCATGATCAAAGAGGGCTCCACAGATACCATGAGTCACCCACTCATATCTGTGGAAACCTCGGGGCACTCCCTCTTGGTTTTGGCTGGTTAAACATTTCCCAGCCAATCCTCTTTATTCCGTTATGGCAGCAACATGAAAGAGGTTATCCTCTTCTCAGCTGAGTTATCACAAGTCAAATTAATAGCATCCCTGTAAAATTTCAGACAGGATTATTAGAATAGTGGGTAAACAAACTGTTGATAATTAAGGCCTGTGGACATCACAAACATGCTTCTTTCTACCCATAAACCTGACACCTTTAATGTTAGTTCACGTAACTAATTTTTCATTGTATTGCATTTATTGAGTAACTGTAAGAACATGGGAACCTGCTGTGAGAACTTATTTGGACAAGAGGAGCTGCCTCACTCATCATATTTGGTCATTATTGTTTCTAAGATTGTGTGTGATATTCTTGGCTTGTACTGTTGCTGATTCGAGGTGGTCAGATGAGGACAATGAAAACAATTGAAAACTAGCTTGAAGTGAGAAATGGGGCATTGGAATTGTTGCAATATGCTAAGAGGAAGTGTTAAAGAAGAGGACTTTAAATGGCTGGCTTTACAAATGTGAATGTAAGGTGTTACTCAAGATTGCAGTTGGGGCATCAGATAAAAGGGGCTTTGATATTTGTTAATGAAATACTTTATGATCACACAACACTTTGAGAATGATAGGCATGCCTTGGCTAAGAGAAGGGTAGGGATGACCTACAAATGTGGTCATTCCCCAGTCTCCCTTGTGTGTCATGGTAGTGACCTGGTGATGCTTGCATTGACCTCACACCTGCTTTGCAAAAGTGCATCACCTCATGTAAATATGATGTCTCAAGCAACATTTAGATAATCTTTTACTGGGAGGCGTCCAGTCCAATCTTGTCCATCTTAATGTAGAACGATTTAGTTCATACTTGTGTCAGTTTATGCGTGGCTTAAGTTAACGTGTGAAATGCTCTTAATCGAGGGATTAAGCTCGCTATGTTCTCCACATCAATCCATTTCCACTTTATATTCTTCAATCCTTGAGCCATGATCGCCTCCCTCTCTCTTTTCGCCCTCAAATCGCTAGCGCTCAGTGCAGCGCGGCGTGCAAGCGACGTGCCCTGTGCATGACGCTAGACCAATCAGAAGGCGCGATTCCCAAAGTTTACCTTATATGGCATGAGCCGGGCCACGAAGGCGGTATAAAAGCCAAGGTCCCTGTACGAGCTGATTCACTCTGAGCACCGTCACACACAGCTTGTGCGGGATATCATTTGCCTGAAACAACGTCCCTTAAAGCGAAAAGCCCCCCAACCCAAAGGTAAGGAGACTACTTTTACGTTTAATCGCTATATTTATGCAGATTTGTGTTTTCGGCGAAACATACTCAAATGAAGTAATGTTATTAGTTTGACAACTGTTAGCAACCACGAGGGTCTATTGTGTTTAAAATCTACCAATGTTCGCCGATGAAAGCTTTGATGACTTAAACCCAGACTTGTGGGTTCTTGAACCTTGTATTCAAGGCCAGCGGCTAGCTATAGCCGGCCTTAGCATCTCTGCATTTATCAATCGGCTCTGTAACCGGCTTATGATGAATGCAACCTCGCGAATTGCGCTTAACGGTGGCTTAACGCGTATTTGACGTCGTGCACTTGTAAGCATCCAGTCTGGGATTTCTTCGGCTTAATGGTTGTCGAGCAAGGTGGTTAATTGACGTCGAGGGTGTCTGGACCCCGACTGCTCCTTTGTGCGCGCTGCAGCGGGGTGTGACCTACTTTAGCATGCTAACTTAGCGCCGCCATCGTGCTGCGTGCCACCGCCCTTCATTCTAAAACTTGAATCGAGTTCAAACGTTTCCGTTTCCTGGTAACCATGTGACCTATTTTGTATATCTTTTTAATTCACCATACATTTGTAATTAAGACCCTATTAAAGTAAAAATGTGTAAAAGTTGCTTTAAGGTGTGGCTTTCGGGGAATTTTCATGGTCTGGACTTAACTATTTAGTATGACTCAAGCCAGCCGGTGCCGTAGGCTAGAGTAAAATGGCGTCAAAAAAAAAAAAAAGTACTTCCTAATACGCGTAGCAGTGGGTGACGACGGGTTATTGTTCCTAGCGCGGCACAACCCCCAAAAATGAGTGGGGGGGGGGACAATGGGCTGCAGGGAGTGGTCGCTGCTGCAGCACCAGTTGACTGCTCTCAGTACTCAGCCGCCCTGGCTGTGCGCCATGGCGGCAGTAGCAAATCTGCTCAAAACCCGAACCATGCCCTTATATGGTAACAAGAGCACACAACGCCACTTCCTTTTGTCTGGCCACAAGGAATTTGGCTTGCGCACTCCCCCTAGTGGCTGCCTGCGTCACTTCCTTATGCAAGCAGGAAGTGAGAGTGATGACAAATCAGGAAGGAGATCTGTGTTGATGGCTTCCTCCCTTTCATTTTCAGATAAGCCATGGAAGATGAAATTGCCGCACTCGTTGTTGACAACGGATCCGGAATGTGCAAAGCCGGTTTCGCTGGAGATGATGCTCCTCGTGCTGTCTTCCCCTCCATTGTCGGCCGCCCCAGGCATCAGGTGAGGACACTTTTCTAATTAAAAAAAAAAAAAAATGAAAACATTTGTTAATGTTTGAATTTTTGTGCTTGTAGGGTGTGATGGTTGGCATGGGACAGAAGGACAGCTACGTTGGTGACGAGGCCCAGAGCAAGAGGGGTATCCTCACCCTGAAGTACCCAATTGAGCACGGTATTGTGACCAACTGGGATGACATGGAGAAGATCTGGCATCACACCTTCTACAATGAGCTGAGAGTTGCCCCCGAGGAGCACCCTGTCCTGCTCACAGAGGCCCCCCTGAACCCCAAAGCCAACAGGGAGAAGATGACCCAGGTATGACAAGTCATTGTGTGAACTGCCCTAATTTCCTCTCCCTCATTTGATTCTCACTCGCCTTCCTTCCTCTCGCCAGGATCTCTCTATGAGATGATCTGTCATCAACAGGTCTATTGACTGTGCCTTTTTTTTTTTTGTCCTTTAGCTGAGCATTAGCTTGACATGCACAAGTGTGAAGGAATGTTAAATTTCTGCACCTTGTTTCTACTAACTTGGTTCTGATCTTCACATTGTAATGCATGTAGAACTGCAGTGGTCACCAAAGGTTAGAGAATTTTTGTGGCAGTCATTCACAAGTGCTCCTTTTTCTGACCACAGATTATGTTCGAGACCTTCAACACACCCGCCATGTACGTTGCCATTCAGGCAGTGCTGTCCCTGTACGCCTCTGGTCGTACCACTGGTATCGTCATGGATTCCGGTGACGGTGTGACCCACACAGTGCCCATCTATGAGGGATACGCCCTGCCCCACGCCATCCTGCGTCTGGACTTGGCTGGCCGTGACCTCACAGACTACCTCATGAAGATCCTGACAGAGCGTGGCTACTCATTCACCACCACCGCTGAGAGGGAAATCGTGCGTGACATCAAGGAGAAACTGTGCTACGTCGCCCTGGACTTCGAGCAGGAGATGGGCACCGCTGCCTCCTCCTCAACCCTGGAGAAGAGCTATGAGCTGCCTGACGGCCAGGTCATCACCATCGGCAATGAAAGGTTCCGTTGCCCCGAGGCCCTCTTCCAGCCTTCCTTCCTTGGTATGTTCAGTGACAAAGCCAAAATGCAAACTGGGTGTCTTGCCTTTGCTTGTGCTTACGATTGCTCGTGTTCTCAGGTATGGAGTCATGTGGCATCCACGAGACCACCTACAACAGCATCATGAAGTGCGACGTTGACATCCGTAAGGACCTGTATGCCAACACTGTGCTGTCCGGTGGTACCACCATGTACCCCGGCATTGCTGACAGGATGCAGAAGGAGATCACAGCACTGGCCCCATCCACCATGAAGATCAAGGTGAGAAACTCTTCCTCTTGTAGTCTAAAAGTGACAATTGATGGCAGGTGTACTAATGGCTGTCTCATCTCTGCAGATAATTGCCCCACCTGAGCGTAAATACTCCGTCTGGATTGGAGGCTCCATCCTGGCTTCTCTGTCCACCTTCCAGCAGATGTGGATCAGCAAGCAGGAGTATGATGAGTCCGGCCCCTCCATCGTCCACCGCAAATGCTTCTAAACAGACTGTTCCTCCTCCCCCTTCCCCAACCAAATGCCCAACATTTTCAGCTCTGTGCAAAACGACCACAACATTCTCATACATATTCAAGCGCAGAGCCTGTTGACCAATTCATTGGCATGGCTTCTGTTAGTTTTTGGCGCTTGACTCAGGATTTAAAAAAGAAACTGGAATGATGTTAGTGTTTTGGCAAGGTTCAATAAAGTACCCCATTTCTGCAGTTGCATCTGGGGACTTAAATGTACATGTTTTCTTTGAGTCATTCCAAATGTCTAACTGCATAAGACACATGATTCCAAATGGTAACTGCGTTGTTCAGACAGGTATTCGCCTCTGTGAAGGCTGCCCAGTGGTTGGTGCATACTTAACATGGTGGTAGTATCGCTTGTATGTAAATTATGTCTGGGTTTTTTGTACTTTCAGCCTTAAAAAAAAAAATAACTTGGTCCTGTTTATTTTTGTTTTGTTATGCAAAACCCAGTTGTGACCTGTTCTTCCCCCTGTTGGCATTTTCATCCCCAGGGTGGTGGGGCAAGGGGTCCAGAGGTGATGGGGTAATGTGGGGTGCCAGAAAAGTACACTGACTATCCCAATAAAGTGCACATGTGTTCAGACCAGAAACGGCTTGGTTTTTATTTTACTGTAATGCATACTGAAATGTTTTAAATGCTGTGACTTGGACTTGCCTCCCTTTTTGCTTTTAAGTAACAGTCAAATGGTGCTTTAAAAAAATAATAATCCTTTTAGCATACTTCAACTCTTTCTACAGCTCTCATAATGGCTGACTTGTATGTTAACAGTTAAGCTTCCCCTTATGTTTCCATTTTGTCCCACCTGACTGCCAGTTGGCTATGTAGATTTGATTTAAGAACTTGCACTGGATCCCTTACATGTATTATCCATATTTAAAAGCTATATTGTACCACCAGTGAAATAAAATGAATCGAACTTCACAATTTATATCAACCTAGGATCTTTCCTTAACTGCTCTAGCCAAATTGTTAGTTATATAGTTCCAGCTTCCAGCCCGATTTTAAACTGGCATATATTCGCTTGATGTAAAAGCAATGCGCAGTAACAATTTTTGACCAGCAGATAGAGCTAAGAGCTAGAGCAACAATTCTCGCATGGATTGACTATTCTGTCAATACGTGCATTAAAGATCAAAAGCATGTGTGTACTGTGTATATGCTTAAGGCTTTAAAATATACAGTAATTATAATCACACCAAGCCTTTTATTCAGGGCGTGTCGCTGTTATAGGCTACTGCGGCATTAAGTGGAACTGATGTTGAACAACCATCTCAATGGCTTTTTAAGAAACAAATGTACGTGATATACGATCTAGACAGCAGATGCATACATAAAAGGTTGGTGTGCTGTTTGCTACTTTTATATGCTCATACCAGCATCTTTTCGGGCAGGATGCATCCAAACAGCTCAGCTGCGTTCACAAATATTGTGTGCTTCAGTATTGAACATGTATTCTATTCCACTGCAGCCCGCACCACCCTATGATTCTGCTGAGATGGCTTCCCATCGCTGATATCCTTTTACTGCCCTGCCAGCAAAACACGAGCAGGGCAACAGTGCTTGCTATGCTGCGTGTAGTGAAATGTTTCTATGCTGCATACAAGTGCATACACGCACTTATTTGAGAAGATTAAAGAAAGAAAATGATGCAATGAAGATTTTATGTGGTCATCGATTTTACTCAAACATGCAGTACTCACTTTTCCCAGCAGATGAAGCCAAAGCACCGCACAAATCGTGTTTGGCGGCAGAAGGCCTGCTGAAAATTATGAATCACACTGCTGCTGCCCCGTTTCATTTGATCTTCGAGTGTTCAGAAGTCTACTGAATGTGGAAATGCTCCTCCTAAACTCATGTTTTTTAAACATATCATTAGGTCGATTGACTTGACAGTAGCAGATGTGAAATTGTTTCTTTCAGCAAGGCCCTGTTTCGCACCCATGAGGGGCAAATTGATGCATGATCACAAACTATTGCTGACCTGGGCTAGAGAAGAATATATGACTAAATATAGCTAATGAATATACTGTAGCCTATATGTCCTGCAAAAGTCAATAGAATGCGGGTTTAACAAATGAGTATGATACTTTCCTAAATGTGTACATGGTGAAACTACTAAAGTAGATTCTAACCAATGAAGGCAAATTTCTGTTCCATAGTGACCTTTTTTTTTTTTTTTTTTTTTTTTTTTGTATCTGAAACATGTTTGGGCATAAAAATTAGGTAGCCTGTTTGCAATAAAAATGTTGTGAGGTCCTCTAAAGTCCTCTTTTTTTTTTTTTTCAGCCAAGTACCCCCTGACCAGCGCAACACATTTATGATTAAAGAAAAGCAATAAATAAAATAAAAAATTATAGCCGAGTGCCTTGTCTGATTTATTAAACTTTGGAACTCTATTTGTATTTTTTTCGGTATGTGGTCTCTTGAACTATTCGGAAATGAAAAGAGACTATCTATTTGTGCACATCCAAATTATTAACATAAAGTGTCCTCTTTTGAGATCATAGTAAAGCTCTGTTCTCAAAAAGAAACAATTAACTAAATTTTAAATAATTTTTCAAGCGATTGACAGATTAGTCTAGGTGGCATATGACAAGTTGGGTGAAACCATTCTGGTATGGGGAAATGATGGGTTTTTAGAACACTGAAATTGAATAGCCTACTGAATAGAAAATTCATTTTATGAACTTATATTAAAATCTCATGAAGGCTTAGCACTTGGAGTGCCTTCACATACCACCATTTGAAAACCAATGCTCTAAACATCAAGTATCATAAACAGTTATGGTTAGAAGGACAGTATGTGTGCCTCACAGTCCTGAGGTTCAGAGTTTGAGTCGCATTTGTGGAGTTTGCATGTTCTCCCAGTACTTGCTTCCTACCACATTCAAACGCATGCACGTTAGTTTCATTGAAGACTTTGAATTAATTGGCCATAATCATAAATGCTCATGTAAAGCAAAGTGGTCGCACTAGTTTTGTTTGATAGAGTGACCTGCCAGGCCATGTTAAGTTAAAGAGACCAAAAGAGTCTACAAATTCAGCAAGCACAGTCTCACCAGTCACCACTGCATGGGAGCCAACAGCACTAGAGAATGTTAAATTCGAATAAATAGATTGCTTATGGGCCTTAGTTATTTAGTACTGATGTTTCCCCATTGAGTGTCTTGATTATTGCAGCTTTCAAAGCTAAAAGCAGTGAGCTGGAAACTGTAATATCCATCTGTTGCCTGGCAACAACAATAAGACAGTAATCGAGGCAGCACATTGAAGATAATTAGCGAAGCAATGAGGATTGTGCAAATAGAAGAAACAAATACAAGCGCAAAGCTAATGGGAAATTCTCAACAAATGAGAGAAAAGAGAAATGGAAATAGTATCAGATTGGGGAAGCTTGCAGGTACTTTTTAACTGCACAACGGCATGATGTGTGCTGCGTTTTCGTGCATCCTTGTGGTTTGCCAATTGTCGGTTTGTGAGGAAACCCCTGTGTGTTCTCAGAGCTCTGACCACACGCGTTGTGCACAGGAACACATGTGACTCGAAAATATTCACTGTGCACTGCAATCTTGCTAATGTTCCTTGCATGCAACTGTAAATGTTATACAGTTGATACCTATATGACTGTTTTTATGCATTTTTGTAACATGACTAAGTGGGTGTATGTGTGATTGCATGCACCACCACCCCCAAAACACACACACGCCACTACCACCACACCCACCTCCAGTAAAAGCCTGCAAGCCACCATCTGGTGATTGACAGGTATCCCATGAGACCAGTATATGTATGTTGAATTGCTTCATATGGGAGTTGGCGTCACTCACGGCAGAGGCTTCTGTGTCACGCATTTGTGTGTTTGTTTATGTATCTTTCAGCCCATCCGAAACCACTACAATTAAACCGTCCTCAGATTAGCCGTGCTGCAATGCAGTGGTACTCGCCCCAATAACAATAACAGGACGGACTGGAGCATGAGATGGTGAAGGATTTAGCCCCGTGGGCATGCAAGCTCTCACTGTGAGCAGAATGGGTGGGGTCACCTAAAAGATGGGTTATTTATTGCTGCTCCCGTGGTTGAGGAAAAGAAGTGTGTCTCTTCGAGCTTTATTATGAACTGAGGGGTGGGTGCTTGTGCAGGGGACACATCTTCCTCTATTTATTTATTTACAAGTCCTTTCCAGAGAGCAGTGAAGCCCCAACAGAATTAATCAATGCTGTCTCTGTGCTCTGTCCCTTGTGGGTTTATGCAGCCACATGCGTAATCAGATATTCTTGTCAGCAACACTAATCATTTACCTATGTATTGACCACTCCCCACCAATAATTCTGAAAATGTGGCTTAAGGTGACAAGTGTACTTACCGCCATAAAAAAAAAAAAAAAAAAAAAAAAAAACAGGTGTGCAAACTGCAGTATTTGTGGCTAGCCTATCACTCTTGATTAATATGTGCTTTTTTTTTTTTTTTTAACAGATCAAGAATGATGGGTGAAACGACTAACAATACAATAACATATGCTTTCAAACTTGCGCTGTAAATATTATTCATCAAGTATAAAATATTCCTGACTGTTCTGCATGAATGATTTCCATCAACCACCCACCTCCAAAGTGGAGATAAGACCCCCACCATCGCCGCAAAATTTGACAAGAAAAACAAGGAGAAGATGAAACCTGCCAAATGTTTGTGGGGTGAAGAGAGCAACAATGGGAGCCTAATCTGCACCCATTGTCTGGATTCTCAGTTGGAGGGAGGAGAACAAAGGGTGCCTCGGTCCCCTCGGAGGGCTCGGCGCGGGACATCGGACACATCTGATCCCAGTCTGGGCACTCCCTTCTCGAGTCCTGTCGCGGGT
The DNA here is from genome assembly GCF_051991245.1 of Festucalex cinctus. NCBI lineage: Eukaryota > Metazoa > Chordata > Actinopteri > Syngnathiformes > Syngnathidae > Festucalex > Festucalex cinctus. The sequence goes on from NC_135411.1 coordinate 51,161,750, forward strand.
GAGAGTCGCCATGAGGGCTCCGGATGATTGATCAACCTAAAGGTCTACCTTATCCGGAATATGTTGTCCTTTTTGTGACTAGGGATGATCTCATCGAAGCGCGTGTATGTAATTTGGGTTGTTTATCCCTCCGTTTAATGACGAACAAGGACGTTTCTCTCTTCACCGAATCGTAGCCTCCTGGTTTACGCTGCCGGAGGATTGCCTTGAAACCGACACTGTCAAGAGAGGAGGGGTTGGAGGACTCGGGAAAGGGGGGAGTGACATGGGCAGCTTGAAACCGTGTCGGATTTTTTAATCAACATTTGTTGGAACTGCATAACACCCAGTCGCGCAGCTTCAGAGGCTGTGGGAAGGAGGAGAGGATGGGGAGCGCAGTGGGAAGTTTCGGGGTTCGCTTGTAGCTTCCAGCAGAGTTTTTGCATAAGTAAAATAAAACAACGACATTTTCCTCCTCTTCTGATGCAAATTTGAGTACTCACTGAATGCCCAAAGGAGGCATACAAGAGCTGCACCACCTTCTCTAGGGCTTTTATGGGACATTTGCATCTCGAAGGTTCCTGTAAAGCAGTCATGGTGTATCTATCTATCTATCTATCTATCTATCTATCTATCTATCTATCTATCTATCTATCTATCTATCTATCTATCTATCTATCTATCTATCTATCTATCTATCTATCTATCCATCCATCCATCCATCCATCCATCCATCCATCCATCCATCCATCCATCCATCCATCCATCCATCCATCCATCCATCCATCCATCCATCCATCCATCTATCTATCTATCTATCTATCTATCTATCTATCTATCTATCTATCTATCTATCTATCTATCTATCTATCTATCTATCTATCTATCTATCTATCCATCTATCTATCTATCTATCCATCCATCCATCCATCCATCCATCCATCCATCCATCTGCGTCGTAGTGAAAAACACTGCAGCGTTTTCACCGTTTCCCCATGTGCTTTGCGCGTCTATTCTAATCAGTGTGTAAATGCTGAGCGTGGGGGTCGTCTTGCAACCCCATAACCAAGAACAACCATCCCAGCACCCCTCAATTTTGATCGCGTAGTCCAGAGGAGTGGAAGAGTGAAGCGAGAGGGGACCTTGAAACGGCCCTGCCTCTCTCGCTCCATTAATGGTTTTTATAGGGATCAGTGTTTGGAATTTGATGGACGTGTGACTCAGCCAATCACAGAGGAGTTTTTGTCAACCAATGGGCGGGGACCTTTAAGTAGGCTGTACTACGGAGGAGGGCGGGGCTTGTAAAACAATGCTATGTTTCATTGCTGATGAGTAAACGGACGAGACGGGGGTTCTCTCTTCCTCCCTCTTACCCCCCATTTCACCTTCGAGTGAGTCTGGAATGGACTACAGCAGTTCTCCAAGCAACTTGGACACATTTTGCGAGACTCATTGGCATTTTGAAATCGTGTCCTCGCTTCCTTAACACCCCTCCCTTTTCCAAGTAAGCGCCTTGACTTTGTTTTCGTACTTTTCCTCGGACGCCTTCCAGAAGAAATGTTGATTTCTCGCTATTTCTCACAAGCTACATTGTTTTGGGTAGGGCGCGGAGGCTCTTGGGTCTATTTACGGAGTGAAAACATGACTTCTTAACCCCCCCAACCCGAGAAAGTTTAGTCGTTAACGGAATGGCTGCAAACTTTGAAACGTGGCTCTTATGTCGTGTTTCTCCGCCACTTGAAACACACATATCACAGAGCCCAAATGCTCCCATAACTCCGTATACTCCGGGTTCATTAATATGGCTTGGGGAGTTAAAGGTGTGCTTGCGATGTTGCGTGGAAAAATACAAAACTGTTGCCGAGTGAGCAGTGTGTGAAGGAATAGATACTGCCCGCCTGCAGATCACGAGTCATTCCTGTAGTGTTTGCTTGCAGCTTTTGAAGGTTAAGTCCACTTTCGCCTTCTAAACATTACACCGTGTTGAATCACGTTTATGTTTCGGCGTGACTTTGCGTTATTCAGTTTTCTTGTACGATCCCATTCATAATTTTAAATAACTCGTAAAGTCGCGATTAGTCGCTACCCCATTTTTAAACTTAACTTGTGCATTTTGAATAGTCTCAAGGGCAGCACGATGTGTGCAGTCTTTCACTTTCACCACAACCATTTATTTTACATTTATCTTGAGACTCAGTGCTCCCTCGCAGAAAGCTCGATTACAAAGTAGGTCAAACTCCTTTAAAAACACGGACTCAAACAATATTCAGTATACATCAACCACGCCGTTGATCGTAAATGTGATTTTAGAGTAGCCCTGGACTAAAATTGTGTGCAAAAAAAACAAACAAAAAAAAACAAACAAAAAAAAACAAAAAACGCCACCGCCGCCTCTGACTGACTGCTGTCTATTAACAACTTTTATTTTTCATACGTTAGGGATGTGCTTAATAATCACGCTGTATTTGCTTTGCGCAGTGACTACAACCTAGAGTATTAAATTGGGTTTAAAAGTGAAGTTGACCGATATGAAATGCATTAAAATATGAACGTATGAGTTACCATGCAAAAATCGCCGTGTATGTTCATGGCGGCGCGGAGCCACTGCCCGGTGCGTGCTGGTTGTGTTTCCCCGGGAAGCGAAGCCCTTCAGCGGCTAAATGCTCGCTGCGCATCGGGGGGCGGAACGCCTCTTTTTCGCTGAATCATTGAACCACAAAGCTGTCGATTTAGTTAGATACAATCGCGATTAAATTCTCTACTTTGAGTAATACGCGGTATAATAGTGATAGCAAACCAACAGTCGGATCTAAGTGTTTTTCTCCGAACTGCGTCATAGCATATATGCGCCGCTTGCATGGTCGCCGAAACGATGAAAAATGCACATAAATTAATATATTAAAATGTTGGATTTTCCGGTATTGTAAATAAAGTGATTGTTTTGTTTTGTTTCCCAGGTCAGCAGAATGGCTGAAAATGCGTCCGAATCTCCCGGACCACTAAAGACATTATTTTTGTTTTTATTATTATTATAGCCCAAACTGGCGTTTTTCTTCGGAATAGTTCACCAATCCGAAAGGACAATTTGTTATCCTAACTTTCCCTGCTGTGGATAATGGATGGCCGAGATTTTGGAGCTCCCCGATCCGTCCACGTCCCTCCACCGTTGTTGGCGGGGCTCTCCGTGGAGCCACACCGACTCGGGGCTTCAGGAGCAGCCGGGAGGATCCCTCCTCCCCCCGGCCACTTGGCCGCGACTCACCCGCCACCTCTCCACTCTGGAAAATTCTTACCATCGGCCATTAACCTGCACGGACACCACAGTGAGTATACATTTTTGCTCTACTTTAATGCTACCACAACTGCCATAAAATACACTCCTAAGGATTAACTATTAACTTTAAAGGCGGACTGTTTGTGTCACTTGGCATGCATGTTCATTACTGGATGATGTTATAATGTGGGAAATTAGACCAGATGTCGTCTTGTTTTATGGAGGCAGTGACTGTAAAAATGATAATAACAATAAAAAAGAACCCTGGGCAAGTTTGAGATAGGAAAGGAAGGCATGTGTGAAGGATTCCCACGCTTTCGATGGGCAACACATGAGTGGAAAAGTACTTGGCCCAAACAGGAGCACAGCAGTGGGCAGGCTAGAGTGCAGTGCTCTTGGATTGCATGTGGACCATTAAACCGCCATTCGTGTTCCAAATGTTGCTATGCTTATGCGTGTTGTCAGAATTGTACTGCTCGACGTGTGACGTTGCAGCAATGTGATACTTAATGCTGGCTGGACTGGATTGCGGTGTTTATTATAGTGACAATGCAGGCTCGGGTGCACTCTTCTCTGGGAACGTTTTGCCGGTAGCTGCTGCTCCCCTTTCAATTTCTCTTGTTGTGTTTTGATAAATCTATATTCAAAGAGCGAGCTGAATGTTATTATGCGGATGTTGGAATAAAGGGACTTTGCTGAATGTAAACCATTAAACAACCTCTCCTCCTTGTATTATTCTAGCTGATTAGTGAGTGTTTTTGCGTTGCCTGACCAGTCAGTAGATCAAATGCAATCTTTGTTATTTTCCTCTGAGCTAGTGATTTACCTTGTAGTTGCACTGCCATGTCACGTCTCCTCCTGTTATTAGTAATGGAAGTTTTGTATGTGTGTGCACAGTCTTGTGGTCAACGAGGGGAACGTCAGATGCCTCTAGGTTCCAAATACATGTATGGAGGAAAGGTTACAGCTGTGGGTGTTTTTTTTTTTTTTTTTTTTTTTTTTTTTTTTTTTTTTTTTTTGAGATGGAAAGTCTGACAAATACTGTCATCGTGTTACGTCCCCCCTGAAGTCATGTAGCTGCAGACAGATATACAATTACAGTTTCTCTGGTTTCTGTTAAAGGGTAAACCCCAAGAGATGCTAATGTTTCAGATGAGCGGCATTCTTCGATCTTAATTGTTGAATGTGGTTGTGTGTAGTTTATGTCATTTGGGGTACAATGTATGATTAAACCCATAAGATGAACACAATCATTTTTTTTTTCCCCGACACCGAGTGACTTCTGATTTGTTTGAATTTGGAATAAAATCCAGTTATAATGGAAATGGGAAAAACATGTTCTAGAGTAAATTTCTCACATCCTAATCTTTAAGTCTGTGGGCCAAGTTTTGTAATGTGTCAGTCTTCTTAACCGACAACTAAGTTTAAAAATAAACCATCTACTGTTAATATTTAGATGTAAAAAGAAAATACTCAACCGTAGCGTAATGCAAAGGTGACAGATATCGCTCCGCTCTTAAAATAATAACAGCCAAAGGTCGACCTCAACTGCCATACCGAGGTGTGTCAACATGCACAGTGGAAAGATGTCATCGGCTTTAGAGGCATGATTTGCCCAGAATTCTTCAGCTTCAGGGTTATACAGCTTTAGAGGTAAAATGAACCAAGACCCTCTATGTCTAAAGAGCATTCATTTGTCACTCCCTACACCTAAAACACACGTACACGTGTGCATGCTGACATGGTGAGCCATGTCAGTCATACATTCCGCATTAGGAGAGTTTATTGACTGTGTGTTGCACCATGACAGTTTTTTTTCAGATTCTCGGATGACTTGTTAAAAATCATTTACAGGCCCACTGAATAGAGTAGCGGATATTTTTTCAATTTATTTATTTTCATTATTTAGGTTTGCATGGCTGTAATACTGTGCCATTTAAAATGACTCAAAACCATGTGTTTTTATTACTGTTATTTTAATGTTGACAGTAACACAGCCAACTTCAAGCAGCAGTATGTGACGATGCAGCCACAACGCTCTCTGTAGTGGGAAGAACCTCCCCAAAAGTCCTCAGAACATGTATTGGGAGTGAGAAAGAAATGGTCCGAATCTTTTGCGCTGGTTTGAAGCTCAAAAACAGCTTAACGTTTAAAAAAAAAAAAAAAAAAAAAAAAAAAAGCCTAATAAGCATGATTTTTTTTGAGGCAAGTAATCAATAGTGTTGACGAGCCACCAACTATACAACTGGACAGCCTTTTATTAAGACACACACTTTTAAATAGCTGAGTAATATATTTAATATGAACAGGATGGACAACAGCACAACTAAAAACTAGTGCTACCACTAACAATCTTTTTAAAAATCGAGTGTTTTATCGATTATTCCATCGATTAATCGCCCCCCCCAACAAAATTTATGTATATATATATATATATATATATATATATATATATTCTCATTGTTCCTTATCTTCTATACACATACTACACAAACACCAACATAATTAGCCTATGCTAAACAGTTAACAATCGCGATTTAACATTAGCCCCAAATAAACTTGAATCACTTATTGTATTTTTCCTGAAAATCACTTCATAATCCAACATGAAAAATCCAATAGGATCAAAATATTAAATGTCCATTTTAAATGGCGTACATTTAAATACTGCTTTATCTTAATCATATGTTTACTAAGCCTGACGTATTTGCTTGTTTCATTCAAACATGAGTTGTCGAAGCCTACACTGCACATTCACACACTCATTTGCTTCCAAAAACATATCAATATGTTCTATTTTAAGTATTACCAGTGTCCCAAAGACGTATTTGTTTTATTTATTATTATTATTATTATTATTATTATTATTATTATTATTATTATTATTATTATTATTATTATTATTATTATTAGAATGCTAGAGCATGGAGAAGGCTTTGATGCAGCCTCTGAACTGCAGAGAACGGTTGAAGCAATGGTAGTTATTACAAGAACAGCCGACAGATGGCAAAATAGTATAAGGGATCAACCAGGGCCATGTTGCAAAGAAACAGTTTTACTCCGTTTTAAACAGATTTGTGAATAATGATGAAATTTAGCTATATTCTGATGCAAATTACTGCAAAATGGAAACGGATAGAAATATCCTTTTTTTTTTTTTTTTTTTTTTCCCCTGATGAAAGAAGAGACACTCTAATCTTTCGTTTGGTAGGTTCCATGTTTTTATAGCATTCGAACACAATATTCTGTTGGCCTTGCAAAATCAGTCAAAATGCAGTTAAAGAGTTGGGAGTGAAGGGGGTTGCTTCTGTGAAAGTGGCTCGGAGTGAATGAGCTAAAATAACTAGTCACATACGGTATATACTCTATATAAAAAGATATAGATATTTTTTCCATCTTTTGCTGTGAAAAGGAGTTGAAGCAACTTGCATTGTGTGGACAAAGTCCAGGTGTATTCACAGGGAGGGCTGTGAAGTGAAATTTACCCAATCACTGGTCCAAAAACTGTCCTGATGAAACGTGGATGTGTTTGTGTCTGCCCACACACTGACCCTCTCACTTGCTGACTCTTCCCCTCCACACACTCACCAGCCCACACACCAGCATATGAAACAGGTCGTTTGGCTTTATGGCTTCTCTTCAATATCAAATCCCTACAGATTACATCAACCAAACAGGATTGAGATACCAGTCCCATGTTTGGCAATAATAAAACCCTGGCTCCACAACGTGACAGTTATTTGGTAATTGCAAATGGTAGCAATGTTCCACTTTTAATTACCACAAACAAGAACTCGAGCACCCAGTGAGTAATCAGATGAGCCAAGATGGTGTTTTTGTTGTATGCAATTGAAGTTTTTTTTATTTATTTATTTATTTTTTGTTTTTTGTTTTTAATTATTTGGGGGCTTCACTTTTGTAGCAGATTGGACTAGCACACTCTTACAGTGGTCTGCCTTAACATCCTTTTGCACTACCTGCACAATCTGGCATTTTGCAATCTTTTTTTTCCATGCCGCTGTTTGGAATGGGGGACTAGGTCATTCAGAGGTGTAGTATCAGAGCTATAACAGAGTTGGGATTCCGCCTCTGTAGTGCAGTGCCAAGAACGATGTGTAAAGTTTAACACCTGACAGTCCCCTCTCCCTGTCTGCTATGTTGAAAGCAATTGTTATCGTACCACAAGTATTTTATACATACTTGATGCTGGTGCTGATGTCGTCCTGCATCTAATTATCTGATTTGTCGGTTGATATGTGGCTGTGAAAATGCACACAGTTGTGGTAATATCTTGCTTCACTGGGTTATGTGTAGAAGGCACAAATGGATTATTACTAGAGGTGGGAATCTTGGGGCACCTCACGATTCGATTGCGATTACGATTCAGAGGCGACGATTCGATTATAAAACGATTATTGATTTCCCCCCAGGCAGCAGAAAAAAAACAATGTATTTTGGCGCTTTTAATGTTTCGTACATTAGTTACAAAAATAGTACAAAAGTCCTCTCAGGCCTAAATAAACTACTATTTCAGTATCAAGTTAACAGTTCAAAACAGTAAATAAAATACTCAAGTCCTCATTCTGTAACAACAGCTTTTAAGTATATTCAGTCTTCAACAGAATAAAACATAGCATTGAGCAAAAATATATTATTTTTATCCACTCAAAAGTGCACAGAGGTATAAATGAAAGACAATGTGAACTACTACTTAAATACAAATGCCTTAAAAAAAAAGTGCTTTCCTGCTTTTTAAGTTGTGTAAAGATGAACATGTAAACATTAAAGTTTCTCAGAGGTACAAAAAAAAAAAAAAAACTCAAGTGCTTTTCTGCTTTTTAACTTGTGTAAACATGAACGTGTAAACATTAATGGGATCGTTCGGCTTTTTTAACATGAATCTCAATTTGATCCTCACCTCCCGTGTGTGCGATCAGCGCTGACTTCGGCGTTGGACGAGAGGAAAATAGTCCAGCAAGCTGGCTGGGGTCTCGGAAATAAAGCGTTTTTCTTCTAAAAACTATTTGTTTTCAAAAGCGTGATACATTTCCACCACAATACTCTTTTCTGAATAAAGTCAGACGCCATTACCGCCAGCCACTACTTTTCTGTTCGTTCGTTCGTATCACTGCGCGGCGCCCTGTAGAACGCTAACCGACGCACTGCAGCCAGCTAGCTGATACTTCCGCCTGAAGTTGTTTGCCTTTTCGGAGCAGGTCTGATCGGACGAAGAGGTGGGTTGGTCAGCTCAGCCATGCTTGTTGTTGTTTTGAATCTCGAGGCGTGAGTTGTGGATGTGTACTCTCGGTCCGTCCCAAAAAGCGTCCCGAAGACCGCGCGCGCTACTGCGTTTCAGTTCCGCGTACTTTTCGCTCGTTTCGCTTCCCTTGGCATATTTATATAATCGGAATTTGGACATTTGTGAATCGTTCTCGATTGTTGCACGGCCGAATCGTGAATAATCTAAGAATCGGAAATTTTGCACACCTCTAATTATTACATACTAGGGCTGGGCAATAAATCTAATTAATTCGATACATCGTCATTTTAAAAAAATTAATCGTTGAAAATTTGCTAAATCGTGAAATCGAATTTTGTCTTCTGGATGATTAAAAGCTGTTGTTCTTTCTTATGTTCTGTTACATCCAAATGCTTTTATGTGATGTAATTTTGCGTTAAAACTGAACTAGAATCAGTATACGTTACTGGTGTCTGAACATTTTGCACAGGAATTATTTTTGAATAAATGAAACCTTTTATAAGTAAACGTTTGTTGGATTTATCAGGTTAAAATCGTAATCGTCCTGAATGACTGCAAAAAATCGAGATTTTATTTTTTGGCCATATCGCCCAGCCCTATTACATACATTTTGTTATTCTTCATATAGATAAATTTTCTGGTACTGTATGTTGGTGTAATAGAGGCTCTTGATTCAACACTGCCCGCATACTTGCAGGCAGATGTGTATGTCACAGCTTAGTAAATTACTAATTGTATAGAAAGAAACACACCAATTATAGTGAGCTTTTCAATTGTGCACAACTTTTAAACTGTAAACAATCAGCTTTCTTTCCCCCACCAAGTTATTTGAGTCGTTTTTTTCTGGCTATACATTTTTCTCTGTCTACCAGAGGTCTGCTGAAGCCTTTCGTTACCAGATTAAGGCCATCTGTCCTTGTGCATGGAGAGCAGCAGATGTAGGACCTACACAAATGTAAATAACTACACTGATGAATGAGACAAGCCCAGAAAGTCTCTCTTCACTGTTACTCTTAAAAAGCTGGAGGCATTTGAAGGTAATTTTCTAAAGTATGTTGACAATCAAGACAGTGTTTACTTGTGCAATTCACAAAAATGCCCCCTTTCCCAGCTCTAGCAACATTTTTCAACCCTGAATGTTCACTTGCATTGCATTTCCCAAAAAGTGTGATGTCCCCCCCCCCCCCCCCCCCCCCCCCCTAAACAACTGCTGTAGACATGGTGCATGACATCGCCTGTGAGTAATCAGTATTGAGGGTATAAATTCCAGATACAGATGCAAACTGGATGTCAGTTGCCTTGTTGTAAAACAATTGTCCATTACGACTGTTTTTGAAGTCAAGTCAGTCCCAACGTTTCGGAGTAGCTTGTGCATGAACGCATGCATGCACAAGTGACCAAATGATTTTTGGACAGAACGAGGAGCCAATGAAGGTGTTGAAGTGTGGGCTTGAGAACAAACTGAAGAAGAAGACTTAATTGGCTTTATATCCCCAAGATGGGAACTGGGAAACATTTTTTTTCCAGGGTATAAGATCTGAGATGTTTGTGTGAGAAGAGGAGATGTCTTATGTGTGGGAATAGGCGCATGTGATTGTGCTTATTGCTGCTCGGGCCAGGGGTTTCCCCCTGGGACTAGCTGCGTAGAGATTTCTCCTGACCATGACACACTCACGTACAGTCAGATGAATGTGGTAGCCCTTCAAATGCTCTCTCTTTGTGACTCACACATGCATACAGTACATATGCACACTGAGGTGCTGGAGTGCAAGTATAATTCATGCAGCTTGTCGGGCAGGACCGTGTTGTCTCAGCCAATACCAATTTGTCTTCCACGGTGCTTGGATAGCGTCTGTTTACGTTAATATTAATGTAGTGAGTGTTTGCGTGTGTGTGTGTGTGTGGGGGGGTGTTTATATGTGAACAAGGCACAGTTCTCTGTGTGTGTGTGTGTGTGTGTGTGTGTGTGTGTGTGTGTGTGTGCGCGCGCAAGAAGACGAGGACACGTCCCCTCTCAGATAAATTGAATCTTTCAGGAAAGAAAACAGGCTCTTTAAGGGAAGGCACAAGGCACCGCTGCCCTGCTACAATAAACCTGTCAGAGGGAGACAAACGGCGCACAAGCATACGTGGTACACGCAGCTGTCAAACATGAGACTGATAGACCCGTGTGTGTGCGTGCACGCACACACACATGGGACGATGCACAAATGAGCATGCTGTAGCATGTTGAAATACTCAGTGCATTAGCTAACTTGTCGGCTCTGCCAGAACAATCCCTTAAATTCAAACACACAAAGGTCACATGCAGCGTGGTGGCTTTTCTTTATGCTTGCCTGGTGAGTCTCTGCATGTCCCCGTACAAAAGGTTACATATTTGGAGTAAGACCCTAGAATTACAGTTCCAATGTGTAGTGTTGTGAAAGTGTCAGAGTGAGGGAAAAGTGTTAGTTTGGCACACTGATCCTTCCTTTGTTTAATCAACAATTGGCTGTCATCTTCGCACTCCACGCTGTTTCTATTGTACGTCAACTGTACAAGCAGATTCCACACTTGTTTGACACTTCAGTTTGTGTGTCACTCCTATCACTACAAAACATGCTGCCTGAAGCACGGCGGTTCATTATATTATCTGGTGTTAATAATAATTTTTGGTAGATTACAATGCGGTTACTGACTTGGTGGCTGAATGGCTGGAGTCTTAACTGCTCTGGACTCTTGCAGACTGAATGCATATTGATTAAGGTAGTGTTTACTTACCTTTTTATTGAACGAAAGCACACATTTCACACTGGAAAAATCTGTTGTCACATCCCTAGACAGAAATGTCACTGAAAATATAAGTTTACTGAAATACCCTCACTTTGTACCTTCTGCCATCACATTTAATGGTTCTGCCTCCGTTTGTTACTATACATAGTCGGCATGGATAGATGAACAAAGATGTATTATTTGCAGTTAATAAATAATCCTTTTTTGAAACGTTTAATTGAAAGTGGATTGGATTTCTCACGGCACAATAATGTGCCACAGTGCAGTAGTTGAGAATCACTGGACAAAATAAAATAAAGATTACATTGTAGATGTAAAGATGCTAGACTTTAAGGGATAATTCATTTTGTAACCATGCTTTTTAACTCAGAACACATATTCAAATGAATGGAAATACCATTAATTAGTGTGACATATCAATATCGTGATAATTTGTCTCCCGGTAGATTATCAATACGCCTACGCAAGTATTTTAATATTTGTAGTTAATATACAGCCATTATAATGGCTCCATTGTTCATGACTTATTGAGCAATTACTTGGCGGGCCACTTGGGGGAGGGCCTCATCAAAGTGGTGGGGAAATGGACGGAATTCTTCAGGCGAAGAAGACTCATTAGCGCTCTTTGACTTGTGGAAGACATTTATCTGTCCAGCAACTAGAGGTGGGAATCTTGGGGCACCTCACGATTCGATTGCGATTACGATTCAGAGGCTACGATTCGATTATAAAACGATTATTGATTTCCCCCCCAGGCAGCAGAAAAAAAACAATGTATTTTTGTGCTTTTAATGTTTCGTACATTAGTTACAAAAATAGTACAAAAGTCCTCTCAGGCCTACATAAACTACTATTTCAGTATCAAGTTAACAGTTCAAAACAGTAAATAAAATACTCAAGTCCTCATTCTGTAACAACAGCTTTTAAGTATATTCAGTCTTCAACAGAATAAAACATAGCATTGAGCAAAAATATATTATTTTTATCCACTCAAAAGTGCATTGAGGTATAAATGAAAGACAATGTGAACTACTACTTCAATACAAATGCCTAAAAAAAAAAAAAGTGCTTTCCTGCTTTTTAAGTTGTGTAAAGATGAACATGTAAACATTAAAGTTTCTCAGAGGTACAAAAAAAAAAAAAAAACTCAAGTGCTTTTCTGCTTTTTAACTTGTGTAAACATGAACGTGTAAACATTAATGGGATCGTTCGGCTTTTTTAACATGAATCTCAATTTGATCCTCACCTCCCGTGTGTGCGATCAGCACTGACTTCTTTCTGACAGCGTTCGGTGACACGCGTTCTGGTTCGACGTTGGACGAGAAGAAAATAAAAAAGAAAATAGTCCAGCAAGCTGGCTGGGGTCTCGGAAATAAAGCGTTTTTCTTCTAAAAACTATTTGTTTTCAAAAGCGTGATACATTTCCATCACAATACTCTTTTCTGAATAAAGTCAGACGCCATTACCGCCAGCCACTACTTTTCTGTTCGTTCGTTCGTTCGTATCACTGCGCGGCGCCCTGTAGAACGCTAACCGACGCACTGCAGCCAGCTAGCTGATACTTCCGCCTCAAGTTGTTTGGCTTTTCGGAGCAGGTCTGATCTCACGAAGAGGTGGGTTGGTCAGCTCAGCCATGCTTGTTGTTGTTTTGAATCTCGAGGCGTGAGTTGTGGATGTGTACTCTCGGTCCGTCCCAAAAAGCGTCCCGAAGACCGCGCGCGCTACTGCGTTTCAGTTCCGCGTACTTTTCGCTCGTTTCGCTTCCCTTGGCATATTTATATAATCGGAATTTGGACGTTTGTGAATCGTTCTCGATTGTTCCACGGCCGAATCGTGAATAATCTAAGAATCGGAAATTTTGCACACCTCTACCAGCAACTGACTAATTTTTGCATACGTTTCTATGAAAAATGTGGATTATATCTTAAATTTTAACATTTTAAAACATATTAAAATTTTATGTTTTAACTTTTTGAAGCACGCAATTTCTGAGGAATATTAATAATGATTTAAATGGATTGAATATTTAAAGGGGCTGGAAGCAGGATTCAGAGTTTTTGCACATTTGCGACCCCTCTGGCGAAACGCGGAATGGACCCCAGCGATGCGACTTCTCGGGCACGAGCAAACCTCCAAGTTAATTGAACAAACGTCAACATGGAGCAAAACGCCCTTTTCATAGGCTTAATAATGTACCTAACCTAATTACAACCTTCCAAACGTCAATAGTGCATTCCCGTGAATCCGATGACATTGAGGATAGCAATACTTTGCTAATATGCCCAAGTGCGGAGACATTATAGCGACTGTGCGGTCGTTTTATGATCCTGCGGTAGTTTTATTCTGCACTGCTAATCATAAATAGACCCTATTGTATTGTATTGTATTGTCTTGTCTTAGATCTCTCCACCTGATGAACGCTACTCCTATATTTATCCGCGTCCTCCCGCAAAGCTGCCCCGAGAGTTTAGTTTTTTTTTGTTTTTTTCTTCTCCTTTTTACTTCTCCTTTGTCTTCTGTAGAGACTCTACAAGGAATTGATACGTCTTCAAGTCCATCTTGAATTAGCTGTCCTGTCCGTGAAGTTGCGTGAACAATCGCGAGAGCTAACGGGGACAATAGCGTGAACGCGCACGACGTCATGCTCCGAGCAAAAGTTAAAGTTTCCGGCCCGACTGCTCCAACATTTTTTCCTTTTACAGAAAAATAGCGGCAACGGTCATTATGCCTCAGTTGTGGCCCCTGTCCATAATACAATTCTTAAAACGTGCGGGTGAAAAATATGGTTATTTTAACACTCAAATTTGAGTCTAATCTTTAATCGTGCTCCTTTAAGTAATTTTATTTATTCATTTACTTTTGCAATGTTACAACAAAAAATGGTGTCGCAGTTTATAAAATGAAACAATTAACTATGTAACTTGATCCAACCCACGACCTCACGGTTGGGACTCTACCACTGAGCAATGCCGCCCCTAGACTTTGTGTATTTTTTATTTTTTTTATTTTTTTTTGGGGGGGGGGGGGGGGGGGGGGGTCTAGTAAAAATTCAGAAAATTTTATTTACATCAAATAGAATTGCTACAGCATGTGTTATTTATTTAATTTAAACATCTCTTTCCGAATAGCTTTCATCACTCAGCATAAGTAATGTTAACGTTTGGCAAGGCACATTCAGCCAATCACAGATGCAACTAGCAGACAGGCATGTTGTTTTGCACTAACATGCAAATACAGGCTCATTCAACTTTTGTCAAGAGAAGTCAATACCGTTTGTTTAGGTAGTAGGAATATCTTCTGGAGCCAAACCAAACGGCTTCACACAGCGTCCTGTGCAGATAAAAAGTGGACAATGTAACACAGCCAGCTTCCAATAATAGCCAAAAAGGAGCCGACAGCAGTATATATAAAATTGAAAGGAGTCACTGTGGTAACTTGAAAGCCAGAAATAAAAATATTACTATCAAAATAGGTTAGAAGATAAATCTAACTCTTTACTCGTTACTATTAGTAGCCTATCCTGATGAACAGCTCACGACAATGGTGGGCCACGGCGCGGTAGCTGAAGACCGCTCATTCCGCATATTCGTCAAATTTAAAAGAATTGAACTTTCTTCACACTTTGCCTCGCGGCAGCTAATCAGGCTACATCACGCACAGCGTCCTGTCTGTTGTCACCCAGAGCCCGAGCGCAATGACAGTGTTAGCCGGGACCGTATTGACAATTCCGAGATGACGTCACAAGTCAATTTGGTGAACAAATCGCTCAATGAAAGGCATTACACTTTGGATCATTGTAATTTGATTTGTGAGGATTATTTAGATTTTTTAAATATGATGAGATGTTTTTTGACTGCTGTCACAATCTGTGTGGTTTGTATGATAGTCACAGGCAAAAGCAATACAATCCGCCATTTGTTTTCACCGTATGAAGGAAGCATTTGCAATGAGTTGCATTGGGGAAGAGTCAGAAATGCCAGGATGTTCGGAATTGTCAATACTGAGCAAGGAAGTAGCATTACACGCTGCTGGTAAGTGTATTTATTTGCTGTTTGAACTGTACCGAGGTAACTTTAGTGTTTAGAATCCATTATCCCAAGATATTTAGGACAACCACCAGCCGCTAAAGTGGGAATGCTTGATGGGTCTTTGATGGGTCTTTCTTTAAAATGAGTCTTTTATTATTTTTATTTTTTTTTATTATTATTATCAAAAGTACTAGTGGTATTAGTACTTGGTATCGGCCGTGACTATCTACAGTTGAGTACTCATACTGGTGGTAACAGTCTGGAAAAAAAAGTGGTATCGAACATCCGTAATGATATTAATTCAGTTTGTATTGTGCTGCTTATTCTAGTGTGAGCATCTTGTCTACCAGGAGCGTTACTTACCACACACGTTGATTTGATGATGAATCACAGAAGCCAGTCTTGACTAAGCTGCAATAATATTAGCCATTTTTTCCAATGGATAAAGGAAACATATGTTTGTGATTGTGAATATTGTTGTATGCTCTGCTTATGTTCCAATGTAAATTGTTTAAGGGTTTCTAAACTACTGCAACTACATCGTCGATGATCGTTTTGTTATCCCATCTAAGTTTTTTTTTCTTTTTTTTTCTTCTCCATATTGTGTTAGCATTAAGCTAGAGACCAAAAGTCAAACAGACAAGATAAAATGATTGCTTGGACGTGACAGAGGCCTGTGCACTGAGCTTTGTTTCCAAAGTATGTGCAGGAGATATTTGAGATACCAAGACAATCTCACTGCTGACATACGAAATTATTCGATTATCAGCTGGGAAAATTGTCGCTGCTGTGGTTTTAAATCATTGTATCAAAGAGCAGCAAATGGCAGTCACAGATAATCTAAAATATGTTAGCTACATAGTATTTTCAGTAATGCCACATACTCAACATGTAATCATTTCAAACTTTCACGCATTAATGCCTGTGTTCAAAATCTGCATCTGCCTTCTCTTGTATAATGGAAAGAAAAGGTTCTTGTTACATTTACCAGTACCACTGTGTTGCTTGGTGGTTGTGGAGAATGGAAACAGCACAGTTTTTATAGTTAGTTATAAATAAAAAACAGTATCAATTGATTTCCCAAACACCCCCCCCCCCACACACACACACACCCACACACACACACAACAAAATCCCTCCAACTACTGATGGATAACAGATGGTGTATGTGTGTGCACGCGTATTTGTCTGTTGAGGAATTTTTCTGATTATATATAAATTTGTTTGCTTTATCTTGCTTTTGTACCTATTCCAATATTGCTTGTTTTAATGATCAATTTTTGTGAAATCATTCATTGATTTTTGCACATGATTCTTGTCCGCTTTTAGTCCAATTCACTGATTCCACTGTTGGCCATGGCAGGCAGCAGCTTTCTCCGGATTGAATTTCAACAGACCTTTCAGTTGCTTTTATCGAGGATCTGAACATGGAGGCTCAGAAGATGCTTGGACTCAGAGCATGTTTCCTGGCAACCCAATCACACCAATATGGCAAAGTAACAATCTTGTGAAGTGGGAGCTGTTTGTGTATGTGCGTGTGTGAAGTGAATGGACTGGGGTGGGAAAAAGATGGGATGGTGAGAAGGGTTGAGAGATGAGGGAAAGAAAGGCTTGGAAGAAGGTGAGACAAATAATTAGACTAATTCCAAATGTACTGGCTGTTGGATATTGTTTCTGGAGCGAGGAGAGCAAATGTTTTCTCTTATGCAAGCCATTTCTCTTTCCTTTTTCCTCCACTGTGAAGAAAAGCTGAGATGGATTTTAGGATGGTATTTCCCCCCCAGTCCCCACAACATTTCTGAGGTGTGTCAGAAAAGTCCCAGGACTGTTGGAACTGTTTGACAGGTTGTACACGAGCTGGACGTTGTGTGTCTCGCATCAAGGTAAATCCAGTATATTTCAAAATAAAACAGTTTGCAAAATCATTTTTTCGAAGGGAAGCTAGCTAACTACATAGCATGCCATGAGTCGGACAAAAAATGAGCTCAGAGTAAATTAAACATGACAAAATAGCACTATTTAAACACAAATTATACTTTCGCATGGTAGAAAAGACATGGTAGAAGTCGCAGAAATAATGTCCAAAAAGCATATCGATTTGACAGCAGGCAGCCGTGGCTATTGTTTACAAATAGGACTCTCTCTATACATGGTTGTTATTGCGTGAACTCAACTCTCCAGCGTGAACCCCCGTGATCTTGTGCTCTGGCGGGTGCAGATTTCCGGACACGCAAGTCCGTGCGGCCGCCATACAGAAAACACACCGCGTCCGTTCAACAGTCATGTGTCAAAAGTCCGTCGTAAACAAAGAGAATCTGGTCACTTTTCAAAATAAACATTTTAATAAAAGCCTCGGCTAATCAATTAACCGGAAGTACAGCCTTTATTTATTTATTTATTTATTTATTTATTTATTTTAAATACTTTCAACTGTGCTGCCGCTGCGGCCCGGTCCAAAGTCTCCCACAGCCCGGTACCAGTCCGCAGCCCGGTGGTTGGGAACCACTGGTGTAGCTGACTGATGTTCATGGCCTATACTCTATTAGAGAGATCTCTGGCATATTTTTTCTTTCATTGCTAACTACTGCGCAATTGACAAAAATAATGGGAATGAACGAGCAAGAAGATGCCACAGTAACAACAGCACACCTGCTTCTCATCAAAAAGACAATTTGTATGTGTGGGGGGGAAATGTCATTGAATACTGTGTAGTCAAGTCAACTGCTGTTATGGAAGAATGACAAAATTTTGTGCTGTTAAAACGATTCATTGGCTCTGGCTGAACATGTTCCATAAAAATGGAAAAATCCCACAACAATATTGGTAATTGTAAAAATGCGGGGTCTTTTTTTCCCCCACCACCAAATCTCATGAGGAAAACACATTGCTTTTGGGTTATGACAGTGCTTCTCAATCATTTTTTGTTACACTCCCCATAGGGGCTAGATTTTATATATATATATATATATATATATATATATATATATATATATATATATATATATATATATATATATATATATATATTAGGGGTGTTAAAAATCGATTCGGCGATATATCGCGATACTACATTGCGCGATTCTCGAATCGATTCAATAATCGGCAGAATCGATTTTTTTTAAATTATTTTTTATTTTATTTTTTTTTTAGGATTCACACCTTGAGCATGGAAGAATGTTATATGAACGGAACATTAAGCCTTAATATTTTATTTTAATGCTGTTCAAACATGAAACAGATTACAACCTCTATAAGACTGAAATTTCAGATAAATAAATAATACATTTTCATATAAATCTTACACTGTACAAGCTTACTGATTAGTATTTTCTAAATTTGAATGAAAAAAATCTCAACAATCGACTTATAAATTCGTATCGGGATTAATCGGCATCGAATCGAATCGTGACCTGTGAATCGTGATACGAATCGAATCGTCAGGTACAAGGCAATTCACACCCCTAATATATATATATATATATATATATATATATATATATATATATATATATATATATATATATATATACGGTCTATACTGTAGTCCAGCAGCTGTAGTTACAACAAACATTTTTCTGTTCTCTATTACGCATCTTGTCATCTCTTGAAAGGATAAGACTTTTCATTCACGTCTTTTTAACAGTGGCTAAGTGATCTTTTTATATATTGTGTATATGAAATTGTATACATTATATTATTTAAAATATTGCATGTCCTATTTAAAAAGTACAATTAAAAGTGTTAGCTTGAGCCTGGACAGATTTATTGCGAGAATGTGAGCATAGTTCTGAAATTGACTAACTTCGAACTCAACCGGCGTCACTGAACAAATTGTACAACTTTGGAGGTTCCGCTGTAGTCCAAACGCTGCTCCCTGCTGACGTTGGGGCAGTCCGTGGTGGTGGGGATTGCTTTCCAGCAGAGTTAACCAACTGAGACAAACGGAAGGTTAATCACACTGTGAGTATGTGTTGTGTGCCTGTGTTTTTGCAAGTGTGTTTAAATAAAATATGCGTGCACTTGTTGGCCACATGCCTCTCAACGAGCGTTCACTGAAAAAACGCAGAACTGCTTGCACATGTTGGTGATCATTCGATGCTCTTAAACTACACACACTGAACTCGTGGTGAAGACACAAACTTGGAGCGACTTGGGCAGTGCATAGAAGGATCCACATAATGCTGACTGTGAGCGTGCATGCCTATGTTGGTGATTAATTGGAAATGTGTATTTATTGATTTGAAAATGCATCTATATGCTGACATAATGCAGTATTAATGTACTTATTTCGATGCAGGAAAAAACGGATTGTCGTGTGTCTTGATTCTCATAAGATGGGACGAGTATACACGTACACACACACACACACACACACACACACACACACACACACACACACACACACACACACACACACACACACACACACACACACATTTCTTTCCCCTGCCACCATGTTAGAGGCGAAAGCACCCTTTCCCCTACACATGGATAGTTTTATCAGGGTAATGGCTGTGTGCTGCTTTTAGTTAATGGTCTGGGCGGGGGCGTGATGGGACGATGGTGGAACACCTCAGTTAAACGTGAAACCTTTTTTGGGCTCTTGAGATGTGCGATTGGAGGAAGCAGCAATAGTTCAAAGGTTCAAAGATTGCTAATGGTCTGATAGTGCTTGGATGAGCCTACTTAAAAATAGACTGATAAAAGTATCAATACTGAGTTGGAGGGTTTCTGTCTTACAACTTGGGTTAGGTTTTAAAGGCTGTTTGTTTGATTTCAGCATTCTTCAGTGCATCAGTGCATCCTATCCTGCATGTGTCTATAATGAGGTTAGCGTGAGTTAAATAGACACAGTGGACATCATCATGGTCCAACTGATGCCTGTTTGTTGTGATAATCAAGTTAGGAATGATGTCTGCTGAATCTGAAATAAACCTAATAAAACCTAATTGCGTTGAGCCCTAAACGGAATGCTGTGTAGCCAATAGTAGATATAATAAAACCACTAAGGTTAAAAACTCTCTCTGTTCTGATACACACATCGACCACCGTTGTTGTTGTTTTGTTTTTTTTTGTATTTAAAAGCTGTTACAAACCATGACCAAACTGCTGGCATCATAAAACCTTAACAAAAATTAATTCATTGCCTCACACATATTGAATAAGTCTCGCACAGATAAAATGAAACATGTTCTTGAGCTTAACTTTGATATTGGCAGATGTGTTTTAAAGGGACAGCGGTTGGACCTGTGGATTTTTGCGATTTTATTTTTGTATCCGATGAAACTATTGATTGAATTCCAAATTACATTACTTTGACAGCATTTTAAGGTGTGAAGGGCTGAAATGGTTGACACTTGACCTAAAATGTCGGCGATGCACTCAAACTTGTTGTTGAAATGCAAATCCTTGCAGCAGAGTTTGGCTCAGCTCAGCTCAACACAAGGTGCCCTTGTGTTTAAAAAAAAAAAATGTTTGGTTGAGTTAAGCCTAATTCTCCTATATTTCCACCCAATAAAGATGTCATTCCTAGAAGAGAATGTCATTTTAAGATTAGATGATTTTATGTCTTAAAAAAACAACAACATGTTCTTCTTTCACGTTTACCAACTCACCAGCGATTCATATACAGGCTACAGCCTAGGCCACCGTTAATATGTATAATATACAGTAATGTCCATTGATTGGCTTTGGCTGGTTATTACTTTGGTCATGGTGGTTACTATGGTGACTGACAGTCCTTATTTTTTCCAGGTGATGCCTTCCCAACGGGATCCAATCCCTTCCTGGCTGGTTATCCATGCCCCTCCCACCTGACCTCTGACCCTGCATACAGATCAGCCAATCCCAGTGGTTTGTCGATGGCTCAGCTCTGGGCATCACACGCTCACGAAGGTAAATACATGCAATTCCATCAATCAGCACCATAAAGGACACAAATGACGTGGCGTTGCCGAGGGAGTGCTGTCTCTCGGCACCCGCCATTTGCCCCCAGAGACCTGTTCTTCTTTCTGGTAGTCTCATGACTTCCACCAGTGGGATTTTTTTCCCCTTTTCTCTGCTGTTAGCTCTGCTCCTGGCTCTGTCCTAAATGTGTCTCACTTCCTCTTTCCTGCAGTCAGCCAGTCTCACTTTTTTTTTTTCACCTGCCACATCTCACTCTAATGTGTTATCTTCTTTTGTTCTTTTTTTAAAGCCCCCTACCCAACATGGTCTTCAATTCCCTCTCTTGCCCCACTTTTCAACATTTCGCTCTCTCTCTCCCTGACCTAGCTTTTCAAGACAAACGTGCATGCATGTACGAGTGTCTTTGTCTCCTCCTGGGTAGTCTCTGTCCTCTGTGCTCTCCTTCTTAAGTGATTGAATGTATGTGCCCTCTTTACATGTCCCCTGATTAAGTCTGACTGAAGTGGTAGAAAGAAATGAATGAGGCACATCTTGCTATAGCATCTGGGAAAGGCTATACTGTAGCCGAAGGACAAATAGATTTCACTTGGGATTTAAGTAAAAAGAAAAACTGCTTGGTGTACCTGACAGAGATCTCACTCAGACTTGGTAGAGATAGGTGATAGTTTTGCTCCATTTCACCCCCGTTTGTGCAGTTAAGACGGGTCATCACTGTCATGTGAGTCTAAGATGAGGATGATTTACGTACGAGCATTGGTAGCTTACAGAAAAAGGGAGATAAACCCTGTCTGACCTAATATTCAGGAGATGATGGAATAGATGATGTTTAGACTTCAAATGTAGTCTGAATTAAAGCACAGAGATCTTACTTTAAAAAAAAAAAAAAAAAGATAAATAAATAAAACCCTGCCAACTCAAGAGGCCATAGATACGGATATAAATAAATTCCTTCATGGCCTAAAGGCGGTTCACAATGCCTGATGCCTGGTTGTAGCAACAGCTGAAGGTAAAAACTGGAAGCATTTCTGGGCAGCAGCTAAGAGTCCGATTTTGGATGTGGTTGGGACACACCCACGCGTCACAGGAATTTTCTATGAAAGCTGTGAGGGATCAATGCTAGCTAGATGTTTGCTGAGTTTAAAGGAAGGTTAGTGATAAAGCTACCCTGCATTCATTTGCCCTCTCAGTCTAACACTGCCTTTTATATTTCCACCTCACTGTGCCTTCCGCCATGCAGCAGCTCTGCTCGCATCTCAATTTCTGCCTCTCACAAAGTAGACAGATTTACACGCTGGTTCTGCTCTTCAGCGGTTCATGCTGGAATGGATGCGGCATCTTTCGAGATGCTTTAGCAAGGTGTTCCTGGGCATGTGGGAACAACACAAGTTAGCAACACCAGTTAGCATAGGAGTTACAAACAAGCGCATTGCTAGCATGAAAATAAAGGGCAGAGCCTTTTTTTTTTCTATATTAAGAACTGGTCTCTGAGCGCAACAGCTGGCTCCGAGGCAGACTCGAGCACATTGCTGACCTCATGTATGGAACAACTGAGAGCAAGGGGAGAAAAAGAAGTGTGCAAAGTCTGACATGAAGTATGCCAGATGTTGTCATGCTCAAATAGGAAGCTCAGATAAGCATACAGACTATGACCCCATTCGTTTCATTTTCCTTCTGTGCTTAGCTTCAATGAATGTGAGGCCAGTAATTTACCGTAATCAGCCTTTTTTTGGTTTAAATTTTGGTTTTAACAAAAAATAAATTAACATTCACAGTAGCATAAACTGGTAAAATTGCTGTAATGCTGAACCAATATGGGAACTATCAAGGAGCTATATAAGAGGAAGGACATTGCATGTTTATGAAAGCAGCAATCCAACTTTGAAATGTGATGCGTTGCTTTGCCAGATACAATGTTCTGTAATCTGGCCAAGTTTCTTAAGTGGCTCTAAGCGTAGGCACATTTTCTTAAGTGGATCTAAGCCACAACTATTTCGTTTAATCAGTATTTTCTCCTTGAGGCACTCGAATATTAAATGTTGGGTTTGAAATATATTTTATGTATGGCTGATCACTCACTTTTACTAGCCTGGTCGCAGTCTCATAAAAGCACATTTTTGAGGCAGGGCAAAACATGAGCAGACTGACAATGGAATGAACCAATCAGCAAAGAGTGGACGTAACGTCAGAAAAGCCACTTCCTATATATTTTGATCAGGGCTGTGTGTGGGCTAGTGCGGCACTATATAGTATCCTAATATATAGTTCCCTCACCTCAATTCAGACAGCCAGTTCACTACTTGGTCCTCGTCGCATGTCATGTAACCACTCTACGTGTCATGATGCAGCAGCATATAAATTGCCGAATATTGATTGTGAATAAAAAATGTTTCAAAACTGTATTTTATTTCCTTTGATGTACAATTGTTCAACTAAAACAAATTATTTCCATAGTACATAGTTAATGTATCGCTTTGCTGCTCGCGCCATTTTTTTTTCATACTCTCAATGCATTGTGATCTATTGCTGCATTCGAGGAAAGTAGGGAGCCAGACTTTTCCGACTTCATACCGGAAAGTGAGCACGGGAACGCCCCTTTGAACTCGTACATCCGAGTTGCAAAGCCGGGGGAAAGAAAAGGACCGCAACTTCACTCACCGGCTTCAATGTTGATTGATTTACATGTAGGGACAGTACATATTAATAAACATTTTAGTAAATATGCCAGAATTAGCCAAAAGGCTATTTTTTCCCCCAAGACAGATCGTAAATGTCACCCTAATAAAATTACAATACATTTACTAAAAGGTACGTTAAAACCAACAAGGGAAAAACAAATACAAGAAGCATGAGAACGTACAAAAGGCAAGCAAAGCAGCGAGAGCAAGTCCTGTTAGTGTTGACATTTCTGATTATCAATTAACCATTTTTTTTAGTTCGAGCTTAAATGTAATGTATGTGTACTGTTTAGATTTCTGATAACTGGAGTGAGATTCCACTCTGTAGCAGCTCGGACCGACAAAGCAGTTCTGATGTCACTTGACAATGGTGAGCCACATAGAGAGACAGTCTGTGAATGGCAAGACATAATTTAAAAGATTTTAAACAGATATTTATTTATACAGTATTGCTCCTTTAATTTATTTGAAATAGGTTCACGTAACATATCGTGAATGACTGCGATAACCAGAGTAAACAAATTATCGGAATCAGCCATCTTTGTTGTATCCATTTTCCTCGAACATTTTGAGGTTGGAACTTGGGACAATAAGAGTGGGATAAATCCGACGTCCCACCTTTATCAAATTAACCGGTCGGATTGAGTGACCATCAATGTTCGCTACTTTTCAAAGTGCATTGAGAGTAATTTTGAATGACCTACATTTTTTTTTCTTATGGACATTCTCTCACCCCTATAAAATGGCGTGACCCCATACTAGTCAGTGCACTATATAGGGAATAGCTTGCACAATTGGACACAGCCCGAGTGTAGTAGTTGCCGTAGTTGGAGGATAAAATAAATATGGCCGACATTCTGCGCATCGTATAACCCCATTCGTAACTATGAAATGTGCATGTTTCTCCCAGTCGTATTAGCACAACTGGATGCCATACACACATGTAGCTCTTTACACCATATGGTGCCCAAAATGCTTTACAATGCCTCACATTCACCCATTCACACACCAGTGGTCGGCTGCTGCCATGTATGGCGCTGCCAGGTCCACTGGGAGCAAATCGGGGCTCCGTGTCTTGCTCAAAGACACGTTGATGTGTTCACCAGGGTTGAGGATCGAACCCACAACCTCATGGATGTGAGACGACCACTCTTCCACTGATCCATGCTGACCCAATTGCAAATGAACCTGTAATATTATTGTCTTGGATGATATGGGACATCATACATATTAGTAAACATTGTGAATTTGTAAGGATGATGGACTATTATTATTGCTATTTGCTATGATTGGTAAAAGTTATTTTTTAAATCTTGCTTGCCTGGCTATTGTCCAAATTTCTCAGTGGGCTCAAATATGTATATTCAGCGCTCGAACTAAATGAGTGCCTGGCTCCTTTGAAAAGTCTTTAAAAAATAAGAAATAAAAAGGATCAGGACACGAGACAAAATTCGGAATTTTGTGGTTGAATTCCTATTCCTACAAATTAAATTTTGTCTTAAAGAGGAAGTCAACCCAAAAATATTCTTGACAACAATATCTTCTATGCATCTTCACTAGTCTAAACACGACATTCTGATTAATATTGTTTTTGTTGAATATGAATTAAACAGCAAAATCCACCTGTTATCATCCATCTCGGGTTGCGACCATTTTGCGACATGCTGTCGAGTGAAAACAGCGTCGCAGTTGCTCACTCAGGGTTTAGGTAACAAGTAACAACCAATCACGGCTCAGCTTCAGAAAACTGGTGAGCCGTGATTGGTTGTTGCATTTTGTGTGTGCACTTTGCCAAACATGCAGTCGAAAATGGAAAATAATCTCAAGGGTTTTTTTCTTCTTTTTTTTTTCAACAAATGTGCTGGAATACACTCATTTATGTTAAGCACTGTACACAATTTAAAGTGGAGGAAATGTTCCAAGGGTGCAGTTCTGTTGTGCTATTTCTAAATGGAATCGAATGATATGTTCTGTTTCTGTCTCTAGGCTACCCTCTTCCTGGCAGCCTGTACTCAAGTCCCTACCTATCATTGGGGCACTTGGACCCTCCCTCAAACCCCCAAAATCACCTCTATGACTCCCATAAAGGTCAGTCATTTTTTTTTTTTTTTGCCCCACTCTTATTGTTACTGTGGATGCACTCAAGCATCTAATTTGTCCTCATCCCCAAAGGTGTGCATTTGAGGTTGGTGCTCTTATTTTTGTTTTTGTCTGATTTTAGAGAGCTTTTTCCTGCCAGCTGCTGTTAGCCAGTCGCCCCTCCACCCCCACCCGCCATCTGCTCCTCAAAGCACACGTTCCAGCTCGACTCCGCCCCAAAAGGCATCCCGAGACGCAGGCAGAGAAAAGTCCTATCGGGGGGAACGTGAACGGGACCGAGAGCGGTCACGGGAGGAGCTGCGACCGCACAGTGTGGTGGACCTCACGCTGGATGGGAGATCTGAGGAAGACCACCGGGGGCGCCCTGGTGGTAAGGAGCGAGAGAAAGATAGGGAAAGGGACACGGTGGAGAAAGATGGTTGGTCGCTCCATCTGCACCACCATCAACCGAAATCGAGCTCTCAGCCCTCCACAGGGGAGCCCAGGTCAAAGCCGTCACCTGTGCTCCCCTCCTTCCCTCCAGGTGGGGGCGGAGGCATGAGCAGGCTCCCTGGACACGAAACGGACCGAGTGAGTCGGGAGGGTGAGGCGGGCTCTCGAGCCCACCATCACTCTAACGCAAACTCTAATAACTCAAACTTGCTGACAGCGTCTCACTCCGAACGACAGAGGAGGAATGACTCCATGCAAGCAGGGACACTCCACTTCTCCTACGCCCTTCCTCCTTCCCTGCAGACCTCCAGCACTTCAGTGCCCCTTCCCCACACGCTCCGAGAGTCCACGAGAGAGCAAAGAGTCAGTGCGCCAACATACGTACCTTCTGTGGAGGTTTATGACGAGCGTGTCGGGCCCATCCAGATCGCATCGCAGGCCCGCGACAAGCACGGTGACAAAAACAGGGACAGAGAGCGAGAGAACGATAAAGAGCTGGAACGGGAAACTTACAGGTTTTCTGAGAGGAGCCTGATAGAACACCCTCGACTTTCCCAGTCTGGTGACTCAGGCAATCATCGAGAGGAAGGGTCTGTAATTTGTTCCAATGGTTCTATCGGCAAACGAGGCCAGGACTCTTCTCACTCTTCCAATCAATCAAGGTTTAGCCCGGAAGCGCGGGACATGTCCAAGCACTCGAGTCGTTTGGGCGTCGAGCGGGCCGGGCCAGACAGAAATTGGAATTCCATCAGCCCTTTGACCAACTACGCTACCAATCACATGGCTGCCCTCGCCGCCCAACACGGACACACGCGTTCTTCT
Source organism: Festucalex cinctus (assembly GCF_051991245.1). Lineage (NCBI taxonomy): Eukaryota > Metazoa > Chordata > Actinopteri > Syngnathiformes > Syngnathidae > Festucalex > Festucalex cinctus. The sequence continues at coordinate 51,188,999 of NC_135411.1, forward strand.
CCGCACAGGCAGCCGTCACACACACAGATTTCTCATTCCCCTCACACAACGAACCGACCCTCCGCTAATGTTAACTCACAGAGGCATTCCCCGCAAACGCACGCCACCGAGCATGGACAAAGCCGCTTGGGTGAGGAAGGGAGTCAGAGACTCTACTTGGACCCGTCAGCCCTTTACCGACCAGGAGTGTCCGCTGGTGGAGAGAGAGCTTCTGTCCCCTCGGAGGTGTCGGCCATGCAGAGTCTCATTAAATACAGTGGCAATTTTGCTGCTGAGGGACCCGCATCCTCCTCCAGGCTCACAGTGGACACCCGAGGGTCTTTCGGAGGTTTGGCTAGTATTGGGATGGAAGGTGATCGAGATCGAGAGCGGGAAAGAGACAGAGAAAGGTCACTTATTGGCTCAAGTGCTTCTGGGTCACTGAGGGTCCCTCCCCAGCTGAAACGAGAGCAGGATCGACCCGACAGCGCCCGCTCCTTTGGTCGAGAGATTGAGGGCGAGGTGCGCCACCCTCCTGTTGGCATTGCTGTCGCTGTGGCCCGGCAGAGAGAGAGCACCAGCAGTAAACAGACCAGTGCATCCTCAGACCCCCAGAGACCCCTGCTGCCAACAGCTATTAAAGGTAATGATTGTTTTTGCTGGGATATGGGGCCAAAACAATTTTCTGACCTTCGTTTTCCACACCTGTGCATTGGAGATTAGTCACTTCACATCACACCTTGATGTGCATTTTATTAGGATGTTCGACACCACTTTTTTCAGACCGATACCAGTACGATACAGTAGTCTTCAGTAAGTAGCCAATATCGATATCACAAGTACAGAAATACATAAAATTTCCTCCCCCACGCAATGGTGAAATCATCCCACGCAATGGTGAAATCATCCCACGCAATTACTCCAGAAGAGGAACTACATTTCCCATCGCGAGATGCTGTGACTATCGCGTGACCGGTAGCGAGACTGGGAAAATCTAACATGGCGGCGCTCTGCTGCTAAAATAGAATTAGCTTTATATTTCTAATTAAACCCGAATTTAATGATTAGATAAATTCGATTTTTTTCTTTTCTAAGAAAGATCGGAAATATTATCCAGTGTGGACGACCTCGAACGTTTTATTGACGATCATTTTTATAGCTGCGCGATGGATGAGCCGGCGGCCAGTCGGGATAATCCTTCGAAAAAAAAAAGGAAAAATGACTCGTCAACAGACACGGACGATTTAGCAACCGCCGACGTATCGGTGAGTATGCTGGATTCCATAAATAAAAAACTTGACGTCCTCTGTCTTATCCGCGAGGACGTCAAAGAATTAAAGGCAAGTTTGGAATTCGTTAGCCAACAGGTAAGCGATCTCCAATGCGATAACTCCGAGCTACGCTCCTCTCTCGTCGCTGTCACAGCCGAGTTGGAGACGATTAAAAAGGAAAATAAAATGCTAAAGGAAACGGTCTTAGATGTTCAATCCCGTAGTATGCGGGAAAATCTAATATTCTCAGGTATATCCGAAAATTCTCCAGATAATCCAGAGGGTGAGATAAAAAAATTCATGACATCATCGCTAAAGATCCCACAGGAGACGGTAAATAATATCTCTTTTCACCGTGTACACCGGCTCGGAGCTCGTAAGGGCAATAAGCCCCGTCCTATTATTGCTAAGTTCGAACATTTTAAACATAAAGAATTGGTAAAAAGTAAAGGACGGGAGCTCAAAGGGACATCTTTCGGGATGAATGATCAATTCCCAAGAGAGATAAACGAGCGGCGAAAAGTACTGTTTCCTATCATGAAACAAAATAGACAGGAGGGTAAACGGACTTCGATGGTCGTTGATAAATTATATATCGACGGCCAGCTATTCCGAAACCCAACCTCGACCCCTTGGCTGTTCTAACTGACAATTGGTAGAGCCGAGCATTGTGTGATTATTTGACGTAGGTATATGTATATGTATGTGTATGTATATGTGTATATATGTATATATATGTATATGTATATGTATGTATATGTATGGATAATGGGTTACGAAATAGAATATGAATTTATATTATGCATAGGCTATAAAGTAATAATAATAATAATAATAATAATATAGAAATATATTCTTAAAAAAATAAATTAATAATAATAATAATAATCTCGCTTAGGTCACCATTTACTGGTGTATTGTTATGTTGAATCCCCCACAGATTTCCTTCACACTCACTTCCCCCCACGTTTCTTCACTATTATACTTATCTACTTGCTATCTCTCTCTTTATATAAATTATATAAATTGCCTAATTACTCTTTTGCTATCCTACAATATGTTAATATTAATAAGCAGCTTATATAGATGTATACATAAGACTGAGTCTATATTGCTTGTATGCAGAAATTAGCTCTGGTCTCCTGGAATGTGTGTGGCGCTCGCTCCCAGGCAAAAAGAATAAAAATTTTAGACCATCTCTCAAAATTTAAGGCAGATATTTGTCTCCTACAAGAAACCCACTTACAAAAATCAGAAGAAAAATTATTTATAGATAAAAATTTTAGTCAAGTTTACTCTGCCTCCTATAATAGTAGACAAAGAGGTGTCTCTATACTTATACATAAGAATTTATTCTTTACTCTAAATAATATAGTAACAGATTTAGAGGGCCGATATATTATTATCCAGGTAACTATATTTAATAAAGTATATACAATTGGTAATTTATATGCCCCAAATAATGATGACCCTGATTTTTTCCATGAATTTTTCTCTCGGTTACTCGATTTAGCAACAAATTCTACTATTATTATTGGAGGTGATTTTAACACGGTCTTGAACCCGTTAATAGATCGTTCTAATAATACGATATATACAAGGCGATTACGATCCGCTAAAGTAATAGATGAGTATATGGAGGATTTTGGCCTCAGCGATGGCTGGAGACTTCAAAACCCAACTAAGAAGGAATTTACTTTCTTCTCTGCTGTGCACCGATCATTCTCAAGAATTGATTTTTTCCTTACAAATAATTCTATTGTTGATAAAACTGCTATAAAAATACATTCTATAATTATAAGTGATCATGCACCAGTCTCCCTCACTCTACAAATTGACTCTACCTTTAAACCTCCCCCGATATGGCGTTTTAACATCTCATTACTGAAAGACGTAGAGTTTGATAAAATTATTAGAAGGGAGTGGGCAGATTTTTTGGAAATAAATGACTCTCCAAATATATCTCCATCTCTTCTCTGGGAAGCAGGGAAAGCGGTAATTAGAGGGAAAATTATATCATATTCAACTTATAAAAAGAAACAGGATCAAAAATTAGAAAAATACCTGGAAGATAAAATTAAACAACTAACGGATGAATATGTATTAAACCCAAATAATCAAATATGGATAGAACTACAGAATATAAAAATACAGTTAGATAACATGTTATCTAAAAAGACAGAGTTTATAATACAACAGTTGAGATATAATAATTTTGAACATAATAATAAATCAGGTAAATTCCTGGCAAATCAACTTCAACGGAATCGGGAAAAATCTCTTATAACGGCTATTAAAGATATAAATGGTGAATGCACACAATCACCAGAAGAAATTAACCATATTTTTTATAACTATTATCGAAATCTATACACAGAAATTAATAGACCTAACCCTGAATATATTGAGGAATTCCTAAACAGCTTAAATATACCTCAGTTATCTATTGAACATAAAGATATTCTCGATACCCCGCTTACTATAGATGAGTTGTATCGTGCTTTAGACAGTGTGCCTAATGGCAGAGCACCTGGTCCAGACGGCTTTCCGGCTATATTTTTTAAACATTTCTGGTTAATGTTTGCTCCATTATTTCTAAGAGTAGTAACTGAAATTAAAAGTAAAGGTGATATACGTCAAGATATGAATATAGCAGCAATTAAACTTTTATTAAAGCCAGAAAAAGACCCTACCCTCCCGTCAAGTTACCGACCGATATCACTAATTAATACCGATATTAAAATTATCGCTAAGGCCTTGGCATCTCGATTAGAGACGGTAATCTCGACAATTATTCATAGTGATCAAACAGGTTTTATTAAAGGTCGTCATTCTACTAATAATATTAGGAGACTCTTTAACTTGATTAGTATGTCACAGCGGCATGATAAAAAGGCAGTTGTTATTTCGCTGGATGCAGAAAAAGCATTCGATAAAGTTAACTGGTCCTTCCTCTTTGCTGTCTTAAATAAATTCGGCTTCGGGGAGGCATTCATTCAATGGGTCTCAATATTATATGATTCTCCTAAAGCTACAGTTACTACTAATGGGATTACATCACAGAGTTTTACTTTACAAAGGGGAACAAGACAAGGGTGCCCAATTTCTCCTTTATTATTTGCTATATTTATTGAGCCGCTTGCATTAGCTATACGTCAGGATAGACGGATCCAAGGAATCCACTCCGGGACAATAGAACATAAAATTAATCTATATGCCGATGATATATTACTCTATTTAGAAGAACCTGCTATTTCGCTAGGGGAAGCATTTAAATTAATAACTAAATTCTCTCACTTATCAGATTACTCTATTAACTGGACAAAATCAACATTATTACCTATTACAGAAAATTCATGGAATCCTACAAGTCAGGATCCACACTACTCCTTTCCTACAGGTAATTTAAAATACTTAGGTGTTAAAATTTCACCTAAGTTAACTGAATTAACTTCTTTAAATTTTTCACCATTATTGGATAGTATCCGTAGTGACCTGGAACGCTGGAATAATCTTCCGATCTCTTTAATAGGACGGATAGCTACTATAAAAATGAAAGTTTTACCAAAGATTAATTATTTATTTTCAATGATTCCATTTAAACCTACGTCTAACTGGTTCCAATCGCTGGACTCTGCTATCATAAAATTCTATTGGAATAAAAAAAAAGCCAAAATTAGTCTATCTACTCTTCAGGAAAGTAAATCTAAAGGAGGTTTAGAGGCACCAAACTTTATGTACTATTATCTAGCTAATCAACTACAATATCTTGTGCTATGGACACAACCCAACAGAGATACTAACTGTTGGTTGGAATTGGAGCAGAAGGATTGTAATAATCTTAGACTGTCAGATTTACTCTTTATTACAAAATCAATAAGACGACATAATTGTTTTAAAAACCCAATGATAGCCGCCACCCTGACTGCCTGGTGGAAGGCATTAGAAATTACAAACTCCCAATTGGCGCCCTGTGGGCTCTCTCCCATTTGGCATAACCCCGACTTTCAACTTAATAATCAGTCGTTCCATTTAAGCCTATGGGAGCAGAAAGGAATTACACACCTTCATCATCTTTTCTCAGATAATAAGTTTATATCATATACAAACTTGGTCCAGAAATATGAAATAAAAAAGGGAAATTTCTTACATTATCTGCAAGTTAAAAATATGGTTAAGAAACAAATCCCAACACTTCAAGATACGCTCCAACTGCCTGTCTTAGCTAAAGATATTATAAAGCTTTCTCCAACAACAATAAAGAAAATATCAAAAATATATAAGTTATTTTTATACACAAATAAAACGTATTTACCGACTTTAAAATGGGAAAAAGACTTGTCTATAGTTCCGGAACCAGACTTTTGGACCCAAATCTGTGAAAATGTATTTAAAATGACCAAACAGACAAATTTGCAACTTATCCAATATAAGATACTTCATAGAACATATATTACACAATATATGATGAAAAAAATGGGACTCTCTGACTCCGACATTTGTCTCCAGTGCTCACAAAACACTGCCGATACTTATCTTCATGCTTTATGGTCATGTACTCCAGTGCTGCATTTCTGGACTAAAATCTTGGAAAAGCTCGCTGATATATTAAACTGTAGGCTTCCTTTATCTCCAAGACTGTGTTTACTAGGTGACTTAACAATAACTGAGCGACCATGTAAACAATCACAATCTATATTTATAGCCCTTACTATTGCTAAAAAAATAATCCTTGTCAATTGGAAAAATAAACAATCTCTAAATATCGACCACTGGTTAAACTTACTAATAAATTATATCTCAATGGAAAAAATCTCTGCCTTAAATAAAAATCAAGTATCAAGATTTAAACAAATATGGTCTATGTACATAGAATATTTTAATCTCAATTTGGCAACTTAATCCTGCCAAGATTCTGCCTGTTAACGAGAGCCACCACATCGTTACAACTTCTGTTTTCGCTGCTCCTGTATTTGGTATTTTGTATCTGATTGTTTTTATTTTTATATAGTCAGGAACCTAGTTGCTGCTAGTGGGCTCGAGCATACCACACTATACGACACTATACTCAATAACTCCTTAAGATCTATTTCTAGTGGGCACTAAGCATCAACACTTGGTGTTACTGCATGCTAATTAGTCAATTTTCTTGACGCCGTCCCCTGTGGTCGGGCGGGGGTGGTTCTGCCCCCCCCCCCCCCCCCCCCCCCGTTGTCTGCTCGGTGGCGGTTGCGTCTTGGCCGCTCCCTGGGCCCCCTGTGGGGTGCGGTGTTGGGGTGCTTTCCCTGGTGCCCGGGGCGGTGCCGTCCCGGCGCGGTCCGCTGCTCCGTGCCCGGCGGCGCGGTTCGGGGTGGGTGGGCCTCCGGTGTGCCCCGTGGTTCCCTCTCCCCTCCCCCTTCCTCCCCCCCGTCGCCTCTCCCTCCTCGCCTCCTCCCGCCCATCCTCCTCTGCCTCCCGGTCCCTTTTCCCTTGTCGCCCTCCCTCCTCCTCTCCCCCCCCGCCTCCTGCCCTGCAGCCGCCCTTTCGCCTTCTTGTCGTCTTCTCCCCGCTTCCCCCGCCCCCCCCCCCCCTTCCCTGTCTGCCCTGCGGCCCCTCCCCCTCCCTCTCCCTGGGCCTGGGGCTCCCTCCCCGGCCCGGGCGTCGGGCTCCGGGGGCCGGGCGAGGGTTTGGGGCCTGCCCCGCTCCGGTATAACTCCTGGTGCCCCGGGCGGGCCCCGGTGGCTGGTGGGCTGTCCGGTAGCCCTGCTGCGCTGGCTGTCCGCCCATTGTGGTGCCGGGTGGATGAGGTGGGGGGCGGCGGGGGGTGGGGGTGCTGGGGGGCGGGCGTGCCACCTACACCCGCCGGGTTGGGTGAGGCCCCGCTGGTCGCTCCTCTTACTCACTTCACTAGCTTGCACTATACACTTTGTAAATATACACATAGGGCACACAACACATTTCTTGGTGGGGTGGGGAAGGGTGGAAACACCGTCTTCACCCTTCAACTCCCCTCCAATTTTAATGCACCTCACGTCCAAGGGGAGGGGTGAGTTGGGGCGGGGAGCCATCAGAGGGGATGGACTGCAGTGCCTGGCAGCGCTGTGGTCCCCCCCATTTGTGTCCCTGCCCCACCACTTTGTCCCTCCATTCCCTTTTTTAATGCACCACACATATACATATTCATTTTTTTGGGGGGGATACGGGTGTGTCGGAGTAGGGGAAATTTTTTCCCTCTGCTCCGACTCACCTGCTCCCAATTTTAATGCACCACACGCACACACTTGTATATACACTGGGTGGGGCCACATTCACGGTGTAAGGGTAGAGCTCGCCAGTCGGCGAGCTGGCGGACTCAGTAACAGGGTTAGGTGTCACTTGTACTCTGGCGTGACGACCGGGGCCTCTCCCCACCGGGCTCGGTGTTCTGGTGTCCCGCCTTCTCCCCTGGTGCTTCCTCCTCTGCTTCCCCCCTCCCGCCGCGGTGCAAATCTCGCGCGGCTGGAGGTGGGGTGGGCACATCTTCCCTCTCTGCGCTGCTGCCCGGTGCCGGTTTCCGGGGGGGGGTGGGGGGTTCTCGCGGGGGGCCGGGTTCGCGGGGGGGGGGGTGGCGGCCGTCGGGGGGGGGCGGCTTGTTTGGGGGGGGGGTGGAGGTATGGGTGGGTGGGGGGTTGGGTGCTGGGGGTCGGGGTGTGTTCGGGGGTTTGGGGGTCGGGGGTGGTGGGGCCTGGGTCGTGGTGGATGGCGGGTTTGGGTGGGGTGCGGGGGGGTCGTGGGGGGATGGGGGCTGGGGACCGGTGGGGCGCTGTGGGGGCCCGCTGGGCCTCGTTCTGCGGCCTTGGGCTCGGGGGGGTGGGCCGGGGCTGGGGCGGGGGTGTTCCGGGTATCTGGGTCGGCTCGCTGACCGGTGTCCGCTCGGGTGGCTTGGGGGTGGCCTTGGTGCTGCCGCGGCCTGGGGATTCCGGGGGGGGTGGGGGGGGGGGGGTGCTCGCTTTGCTGGACCGCGGTTGACGGCTTCTCTCTTTGGTGGTGGTCCTTATGCATGCCAGATCCGTCGCACCAGCATCTACTGAAACTCAACAGAAGTACCCTCTCCCTCCCACAGCCCCTTGAATCAGTTGGTGCTGGTGTCTGTGGTTCTCACTTTTCTTTATCTATCCTTCCCTCCTTCCTCTCTTTAGTTTTTCCTCTGGTCACTTGAGATCTTAATTTATTAGAAGTATGAGGTTTCTGGGGTTGGCATAAGACTCCGGTTTTGTAACCACGCAGGAGGGGTCTTGTTGGTGCTGGACTTCACTTTGATGGATTGGATGTACTGGCTTCTATTGATCTCACTCTGCCTTATCGATCCTTCCCTCCTTCCTCTCTTTAGTTTTTCCTCTGGGCTCTTGAGATCTCGCTAAATTTGCTGGAATTTAGAGGCTTCCGGGGTTGGCGTAAGACTTTGATTTTGTAATCATGGGGAAGGCAGGAAGTGTTTGGTCGGTGCTGGATGTCACTTTGATTTACCTTTCTTTTCTCTTTATTTCTTTTTTTTCTGACCTTTTCTCTGGTCTCCTGACCATTTAAATCTCACGACTCTGGCAAGATTCTGAAGTACCTGGTTAAGGCGAAGGGTAATGGGATATTTATAAGGTTTTAGGTGAATGAATGAGTATAAATTTATACGTATTTGCACGCACGCACGCAAACGCACGCAAACGCACACACGCAAACGCACGCACGCACGCAAACGCACGCACGCAAACGCACGCACACATACACACACACAAAAAAAAAAAAAAAAAAAAAAAAAAAAAAAAAAAAAAAAAAAAAAAGGAAAAGAGCAATGATGACAAGACGTTGAATCGGTAAGACTACCGAATGAACAATTCTGAGCTCTTCAAAAAAAAAAAAAAAAAAAAAAAAAAAAAATTTCCTCCCCAAAATGACAGATGATAATTGACTTCATTAATAATAATAATAATAATAATAATAAAAAAAATTAAATCATAATTTTAAAGGCATAGTGTGCAATAATTAACGCCATCTAGTGGTGAAGTAATCACTGATTCATTTTATTGATTTAAAAAATGTGCAAAAAAATATGACCTATCACGACAAAGTACATTTTCATAGGTCGTAATCAGTAATTATATTACATGTCTGGAGCCTCACTTTATAAAAGGCTGACATGTTTCACTGCTATTTTCCTGCTACAGATGCCCAGAGGACAACTTAGCTTACCTTCCACAGCTGGTGGTCATTGCTGAGTCCGCATGATTCGGGCTCCTGCCGCTTGTCTCCCTCTGCTTTACTCTTGAACTGCTTTGCTCTTGAAGGCTTCTACTAGCTTCTTCCACTGCTGTATAAATAAAGATGACTTGACTAGCCACTCTTGTTAGCTGCTTGCTCGGTCTTTTGCCGTCGCTTGCTGCCAAATCGCTATCACTCGCTGAGATGCTCCTTCGTTCACGACAATAACAACATTGGTGGTAGGCTTGCGAAGTTTGGTCTCTGATTAACCGTAGTTCGAGTGCTTCGAAATGCATGCCCTTCGGCCGTATTCTATTATTTGGCGACATCTAGTGGTCAAGTATTACACACTGTACCATTAAAGACCTACTGTGTATATATCTCAATGTAGCATTTTTCCTTATAGGGAATTTCAACCCAAATATTTTCTTTACAATATGTTGTATGTGCCACCACTAGTCTAAACATGTCATACCGATTAATATTATGCTTGTAGAACATATGTTAAGCAGCAAAATCCATTTTTCAGCCATTTTGACACATAATGTCAACTGAAAATAACATCAGTGGCTCAGGGCTCAGTTAACAACCAACCACAGTTTAACTTCAGAAAACAGATGAGCCGTAATTGGTCATTGCTTGAGTCCTTAGCAACTGTAATATCATCATTTTCAGGTGACAGAAAGTGGGAAAATGGTCTTCCCTTGAAATGGTTAAAAACTAACAATAATTTTAATACTTAACTCATATTCCACAAACACAATATTAACCAGAATTCTGTGTTTAGATTAGTGGGGCTGCGTTGAACAATTTTGGATTGACTTTCCCTTTAAAATTGGCAATAAATAACAGCAACTTTCTATTCTTCTAATTTCTAATTTGTAGTTCCTGATCATAAAACGGCCACAAGGGGGCAGCTGATACTGGTATCGGCTGCCATCACGAGTACCGATACCTTGAAATCCAGCAGTGTATTTGCTCGATATTAATACCTGGTATCAATACTTGCCTGTCCCTCGTATTTTACAGTGTCTGGCGGGGTACAGCGAGTAAATATGCAATATTTCCAAATAAACTTTGTTTTGCCTTTTGCCTTCAAATTACATGCTCCTTTGCAGCTGCAGAGAACTCAGCTCTACTTCATTAAATGAACCAAGAGCAAAAGATCTCTCATTTTAGTTTCTATGAATTAATAATGATTCATTTTTCTTTGGCCCAAAGTCATATTTTCTCAGCTCTGTTTGACTTGAAAGCATTCTTGCCTATAATGTGATTGGACAGCTTTTTGTCCGGATTACTAATTGCGTCATGTGATGCATTTTGTTTTTGGGCTCATTTTGGCGAGTCAGTTGGCTCTCCTTCTGCACCCTTCTGTCTTTAGTCTTCTTTCTGTCTCTATCCAAATGTCTCTTTCCTGTCTGTCACAGCTCCAAGTGTTTTTTTGTTTTTGTTTTTTTTTATCCATCCTCTGCTCTCTTTTCATTTCCTTCAATGTCTCTACTTCTGAGTTATTTGGCAAAGCACACCCTTCTTGTCCCACCTCAGGGCCCCCTTCTCTCTCCCCGCTCTTTTCTGCAGCTTATAGTAGGCTGCCTACAGTTCCCAGCCTCACCTCCACCCACTCTGCATTAAACATGGCATTACGGAGCTCGGCTAAAAGCTACAAATAAACATTGAATGACAAGAAGTCCATTGGTTTGTTGCTAAGCAATGTTGAGCCTCGAGACTGATGGACTTGTGTGAAAGACTGTGAGGTACAATAGATGACTCAGTGTTATTAGCATGTAGTTGTGCATGCACGTCCATCCCCGGTAGGGCCTTTAGCGTATTCCTTTCTGGGGTAGACTGATTTCTCAAATAGCCCCCCTGTCCAAAAGAAGCTCTTTACAAACAGCTGAGGATTTGCTGTGGAAAAATACAAACAGGAGGAGTTGTGTGGATGCAAGGATGGGGAACAGGCGGTAGTGTTAAGATGAGACTGCCGGGTAGATGGGATGAGAGAGTTCTCATGGGATTCAAAGAAGAAGCGAGTATTAGGGAGGTGAGCGAGGGAGAAAAGGTGGTGACTAATCATCACTGGCTTTGTGATGCGCAAAGGATAGCATGTGGGCCAGGCTCCCTGTAACCTTGGTAACGGTCTTGAAATCTTTCCTGTGGAGCATGTCAGGGTTGGTTAAAGTCTCTTGTCCCTACACACACACATGTGCACTTTCTCTTTCTGAATGGTTCAGCACAGTGGTATAAAAACCTCTCTCTCCATCTTTGTACCTCGGGGACCTTGAGTCAGCTTGGCTGGGTGGAGGCCTAGAGTGGAAAGAGATCCTCATGTTTATTCTTTCCTTGATAGAGTGAGGACATTGCCCACAGAATTGCAGTATCTTTAGCAACTCAAGTTTAAAGTTCACTGTGCATCCAGACAGCCACTAATCTACTGTGATGCTCTGCTAATTGGCCGAGAAGGTTGAAAGACCAGAAATGCTACTTTGAAACTAAAGTAGTTCTGTGTATACATGTGTATACTGTTGAGATATTCTAAAATATTTGGCGCTGCGGGTAGTGTGAAAGCGATTGTTGTAGTTGATCATCTCAGTCCTTTGTTCACAATCTTTGTTGTGGTTCATTTCAAAGGTGGTTAATGAGGTCAAGGTCAACGATCGGAAGTTTTTTGTAATTTAGCCTAAATGTGGAATGATTGATTAAACAATTGCACGTTATGTCCCATGTAGTATATACAGTATGGTGTAAATATACCAAAGGAACACTTCAAAATGCATCCAGTTGAATTGAATTGAGGCTTAACTGCTGTGTGGGATCTGTGACAAATGGTTCACCAGAGCAAAGCAGCAAGAAGCTATGAGACATCAAACACCGTGCATCCTGTCAGGTCAACAGTGTGACGATGCGTTTTGAATGGTCGGTCAGATTGAGGTCAACAAGCTGGCCTGCCGTTAATTAACCTCTCGTGCCCACGGCCTTGTCGTTGTAACGTAATGACGACGCGTTTTGAAATCCAGTCGTCTTATCAAATTTAGTGCAGTCAAGTGTTGGCCAGCCAAATAGTCACAAATTCTCTCAACCCTGTTCATCATTTCCACACACCTTTTACCCGGACTAATGTGACTTCTCTGTTGTCAACCTAGCTGAAGAACGAGGTGAAGAGCGCACCCGTCATCGTGAAGACCGAATGCTCTCAGGCCGTTTGGATCGTGATGACAAAATGCTCAGGTGAGGCGGACATCTACCAGTCTTTTCTGTCATAAATACAAACACAATTGAAAGAGGCTGACAGTCTAACAAATATTTTTCCAAATCATGTTTGCAGGAATGTATAACGGCTTCATGCAGCTTTTGCATTAAGTTTTTGATGCAGTTTACTACTTGTTTTCTTGCAGAGACCCCAAAGAGCTGCCCGACTTCACCCAGTTACACCCTCCCCTGCTTTCAAGCAGTTTGACACCCAGTATGATGACAACCAGCCTCATGACCCCTAACCTTATGGTGACTGGAGGGGGTGTGAGATGGCATCCCGACCCATCAACTCTGACCTCTCACCCCTGGCTGCCTCGCCCTGGTGCCTCTCCAGTTTGGCTCCCCAGCTCACCATACAGTATGTGGACAGACAAATTCTATACTTTTATTGGTTGTATATTGGTCATCTTTGTCCTGATTGAGGAAAAAAGTGTTTTAAACAAAAGTGACCCTTTGACACAAACTGTTTTATTCACTGGCTAATCATTCAAAAATAGTAATCAAGTATTTTATATGTTAACGAGTCCCCACTGCCAGATGTGAGCAGGTGCAACAGTGGGCCGCCATTTCCCTTTTCAGCTGACATCGGTGCTGCCCTCTTTGGCACCCGAGTCGTTCAACCTGGTGCTAAAGACAGTCCAACTCCATTTAACACTTGCATACGACATGCTTACAAAATTCTACATGTGGCTGCGTGGCGGTCCTCCATTGGTGTAGTAACAGAGGGAAGTGTTGGCTTTCTCTCAAGTGGTTGGTGCACAAGTAGCCGCCTCCAAGGGTCAAGTGCCGCAGACATTCCTGAACTTTGTAGGACGTTCCAGACCTACGCCTCATTCCCAGTCCAGAAATAACCGCGTGCAAATTTCTTCAGGCTTGTATGTTAACTGTACATACAAAACACAAATCTCCCCAAGGGCCATCTCAGTCTAGACACTTGAGGAAGAAAAAACACAAATTCTCACGAAAGGAGCGAAATTCAGTTTGAGCCCCCTGATATAACTCATTACGTCCTCAAAATGGGTATAAATACTGGATGGAAAATCATGTTAGTTTTGAGCTTTGTTAAGAAAATGTTTGTCTTTGTGTCTCTATTTTTTTTTCCTTTTTCTGTCCTTTACCCACTTCCCTCCCATTTGCAACCAAACCTCCCGCTTCTTCTCAGGCTTGAGCTCCTCCTCCCTGCACCAGACGCTTCCCCCAGGCTACCCAACATCCATACCAGGCTCTATACCACCACCCTACCAGTTTGTCAGAGACTCACAGACTGGAAAGCTTATAGTCATCCCAACGGAACACCTGCCACACTATGGTATAAAGGCATTTCTCAGTTTCGCTCAATTTAAATCTACCCTTGACCACTAAGAAAATACTATCACTGTAACAGTACAATCAATATAAAACAAATGTATTTTAGATTTGATGCCTGCCAACATGCTGCACAAGGCTGCTGTCTAAAAGTGATGTTTAATTTAAATGTTCCACTTGTTGCTGTTTCATTTCATGTGCAGGAGGAGACTTATTGGAGCGCGGGACTCCTGTGTGGCCGGGGGTGTACGGTACAGGGACCTCTCTGCAGCATGCAGCCCAGCTCCAGCTCCTCTCCCAGCAGCAGATGCTCCGGCAACAGGAGCTGCTCATGATCCAGCAGCACACGGCACAGGTTCTGGAATTGCAGAGGAGTGCACAGCTCGTTGTAAGTGTCGTTTGTGCTTAGAGGACCTGAAAAATGTGGACGATGCCAAATCATCTCATCCTAAAGTTGTCAATCACGGCATTTATAAGCGGTGTGTCATTTGCTTTTCAGGAGCATATAAAGGCCAGCGAGCACCGACCGGACACGGATGACAAAGCAGACAAGCAGAACGGCGAACCCAAACCCCGAACCCGATTGGCATCTTCCCCATCTCCATCACCCGTCCTCCAACCCCGCAGGCCTCCCCCGCCGGCTCGTTCGCCGACGCCCTCAACGTCCTCCCTCACCCCACTGCCACTGCTGCCCTCACCAGTGACCAACCTCAAGTCAGCGGAATCGAGGCAGAGAGTGTCGTCTCTCTCGCCCGCGCCGCTGCCACACGCACGCTCCCCGTGTTCGGCCTCACCACATCCGGCCTCGCCACGGCTACCGAAACATGAGTCTGCCGATGACGCACAGGCTGAAAGGGGGGAGCGGAGAGATGGACATAAACCTGCTTTTCAAGGCATCTATTCAGGTGAGTGAGTGATGGACTTTCTCCTTAAATGTGGAAGTCAACCTCAACATTTTCTTTACAATATGTTCTGTGCAGCCCCAGTATTCTAAACATTCATATTGTATTTGTGGAATATGAGTTAAGCAGCAATGATCCAATTTTGGCTATTTTGCCCCTTGAAGTCAATTGAAATTGACATCACAGTTACTCAGAGCTCAACCAATCACGGCTCAGGTTCAGGGAACAGGTGAGCCATGATTGGCCGTTACTTGAGCAACTGTGATGTCATATTCAGTCAACAGCAAGTGACAAAATGGCCGCCCCCTGAGATGGATAAAAATTGATGGATTTTGTTGCTTAATTCACATTGCACAAACACAATATGAATCAGAATACCATATTTAGACTTGTAACACATTTTTTGTGTTGACTTCCCCTTTAAGAATGCCAATATGCACGGTTTTACTGATGTGTGAGGTTTTTGTTGTTGTTTTTAACTTGCATACCTTTTATGGCCATTTTTTTTCTGGTTACAGAGCTCTCGCCTGGTTACCCTTACCAGTCAATCACTACTCCTTTTGGTACTCCTGTCCCATCTTATCATATCCCAGCGCACACAACAGCAAACGCAGGAGCTCTTCCACGGCGCCACTCGCACTCTTTGGACTTGAGTACCTCCTTGCCTTCATCCCACCTCCATTCAAGGCTGCCGGATGCTGACCTCAAACCACAAAAGCTAACAATGAATGAGTCATTCCTGAAACAGGAACCTGCTGTAGAAAAGCAACGGTGCGATTCGGCCCCAGAACCACTGATTCCTCTCCTGCGTAGCTGTAGTCCTGCCCGAGCACGACAGAATAGACAGGAGGAAGGGGGCTCGTTGAAGCTTCAGCCCATACCTCTACTGGTTCCTAGTCCTCCACTGCAGCAAAGCCAGAAAGTGGACGATGTCAAGCAGGAAGACAAGGATGGACAAATCAAAACAGAGGTGCAAGCATATCAGTGTCAGGATGCGTATTCCTCTCCAATCGATGGAACTGAGCCTGAAGCAGTGATTTACAAGGATCCAGAGCGAATACAATACCCGTCGCCCATCACAGCAGACCTGGACCTCCAGGAATCCACCAAGCCAGGCACAAGTGCTGTATGTGAAACCCATCAACCAACGAGTCCAAAGCAACACGCTCCTAGTCAGAATGAAAACGTCACTAAAATAACCGGCTCTTCCAAGTCGCCACTCCCTCCGATCGTTCCTTCTGAAGATCCCATGGCGGGGATGCTTGCTCTGCTCACAGCCAGTCAGATGTCTCAGCCATACCCGCTCAGCCAGACGGCATCAACGCTCATTCAGCCCACTGAAAAGGCTGCAGACTGCAGCAGCGCTGACCCACTGGAGATGGTGGCATTGGAGGGCATGGCCCTGCTCAGCCAAATGGCCCAGCAGGAAATGGAGAACATCAGCATGGAGCAGGGTGAGGCGACTTTTAGAAAACAAAGAAATTGAGGATAATATACACACACCTACTCGCAAAAAATAATTATGTTTTTGGGAGCCTAAAATGCACTATAACCTTGCAAGTCAACTCAACATGACATTCTCTAAAGCAGTGGTTCTCAAATGGGGTTACATGAACCCCTGGGGGTACGTGAAGGCACACCAGCGGGTACATGAGATTTTAAAATATATTTAGAAAGTACAGTATATGTAAATATCTCAGAAAAATATAAATCCATAAAATGAATTTTATATTCAGTAGGCTGTTCTGTTGTAGTGTCCTAAAAACTACCAAAATGGTTCAACCCAACTTGCCATATGCCAACGAGGATCACCTGTCAATTACTTAAAAACTTTTTAAAATTCAATTACAGTATTTATTTTTGAGAACAGAGCTTTACTATAAGCCCGAAAGAGAACACTTTGTTGAATAATGAGCAAAAATCTTTCTTCATAATTAAACATTTTTTCTTTTTTTTTTTTGTTACATATTTTTATTTCCAAATAGTTCGAGAGACCACGTTTACAAATAGAATTCCAAAGTTTAATAAATCAGACAATGATGGCACAGTACTTTTCTTTTTTTCTTGCTTTCAACCAGAAATGCTTTGCGTTGGTTAGGGGTTACTTGGCTGAAAAAAATATTTCATAGGGGGTACATCACTGAAAAAAGGTTGAGAACCAACCACTGCTCTAAACATTTGAATGCACATACAGTATCTAGCTGTTAAACGTTGCAGTAATTTTTGTCCTAATTACTGCTCTCGGGAGCTAAAAAGGAAAATTCACAGCAGGTGTTTGACCAACACATTCCTTGGTTCAATTAGAATTGGCATGAATACGGTTCTCTTTTGACATAGCAAGACCATCCTTCAAACAGGATGTTGGCAGAGCGAGTGTTGCAGAGTGTCATTAGCAGGATGCAACAAAGATACACAAAGACGGGAAGAGTCACATAAATACTTAGAAGTGGATGTCCTTGGAAAATATATTTGTTAAATCATTTTTTTTTTTTTTTAATGAATTTTGTTCTTTATTAGAAAACAACAGGATTGGTGAAATATACAAAAACATTGAATAGGTGGACATTCAAAAGTGTAAAGTTCAGAGTGAATTCACCAGTAAAGGTTTTAATGCATTTTACGTTCATTCTGAAGGTTCACTTGAAATAAACATTTTGTGAGTAATGTATGAGAGGAAGTAAAAGTAAAATCACCACTTTTATTTTTTCTCCACAATGAAAATGTATTTCGGCACAGATACATTTAGCATTATCCTGTGTGTTTTATTTTCACTTCATCCCGTTCAGATTTGGCAATGGAGGGTTTGGACTGTCTTCTTGAGGCAAGCAAACAAATTCTGCTGGAGGCCATAGAGAAACAGTCCCACATTGATCTGCCCAGAACACTCGATCCCACCCGAAAGTACAGCTGGAGGGAGAGGAAGGAGGAGCCGGTAGGAAGATAAATATGGCCATCCACAAAGGAAAATGTGGAAAGAAAAGCTTCAACATGTTTCTCCTTTTCCCCCCTGAAGCTGTATAGTAAAATGTCCATGGACGTGTTGGACGCGGTGGAGGTGGAATACCGCATCCGCCTGGCTGAGCTACAGAAAACGTACAAGGAAAAGCAGCGAGAGATGAGCAAGCTGCAGAGACGCAGAGACAAGCAGTATGTGCACACCACGCACGCCGACTCTGCCACATCTTAAGCACAGGCACACACCTTGAACTCTTCTTGTCGTGTCAGTGAACGGCAGCAGCAGGATGACGAGAGGCGGACTCTAACTAGGCGGGGCAGAGGTCGACCCAGGAAGAGAAAACACTTGGCCACACCTCCCAAACTGGACAACAGGCCTGGAAAGTGAGTGTGGCCCACTTTGTTGTAAATCTATCTATAAATCACAACTTGGCAGATTTGACCCATTTTTACAGTTTGAAGTACAAGTATTCCCTCTTTTCAGGGTGGGTCGGTCATTGCAATACTCGGAGGACTCTGAAACTGGTGAAGGACACAGAAAACGCTTTCTGGTGTCCAGAGAAGACGAGGAGATGGAGATGGGGAGTTCAGGGGTGAAGATAAAAAAGAAGAAAAAGAGCAAAGGCTGGAAAGAGCAGGACACATCCAGCAGTCATTTTGGCGAGGTAACCCGCTTGCAAGTGCGTATTGTTTTGACATTCCCGACGGGCGCCTTCCATTCCACTCTGCTAAACGATGCGCCTGTGCCATTCTCAGGGGCTGAAGGTGAAACGTGGCCTCGTGTGCGAGCAGGAGCAGCTCGCATCAGACCTCGACAGAGCGCTGTCGCTCTCGCGGCTCGACTCCATGGACGCACATCGCAAACTATCTTCCGGTTCGAAAGGAGAGCGGCCCAGGGGCAAGTCCACCGACAGCCAGTCCAGGGAGCGAAACGTCCACTTGTCATCGAAAGGCAAACACAAGGTGGCTCCAAAGGATTCAGACGCCATCCGGAAGATGAAAAGTCAGAAGAAGAGTGCTTTTTTCTCCCCGATGAGATCAGAGTTCAGCAGCTGCTCTAACAGTGAGTACAGAAATTTAAGAACAAGCTTATACATAACATTTAAGAATTTGACTTATGAGCTTAATCATGGAACAGTTCTTAAACAGATCTTAAAGTGATAGTGTGTAGGATTTAGCGCCATCTCCCTCTGCTTTGCTCTCACTAGCATTTGCTAGCTTCTCCTGCTAGCCGCTCCAGATAGTTCTTGCTATCAGCTCTTGTTCAGCTCTTGTTAGCTGCTCTAGTGAGTTCTTGCTAGCCACTATTGCTCACGCTAGCTCCTGCTCGCCGGGCTGCTGGCTCGCTCACTTCACATAATAATTGGTAGTAATTGGTGGTTGGCTTCCGAAGTGTGGACTCTCTGAGGCATCGTAGATGGCAATAATTTCTACACACTGTAGCTTTAAGTCAGGTTATGTACGGTATATGTTCTTTATAGCATTCCTAAAACACCAAATGTAGGTGGCTCAATGTTTTTAGCCAGTGCTGAACAGTCCACCCCCCCAAAAAATAAAATTTAAAGGTCCCCTTCCCATGTAATAAATTAATCCGTATTACAATAAAGAATATCAAATCATACATAAAGGATAAAATAAAGTTGCTGTATTTTTTTTATATATATTATATAAACAAAACCGACCAATGGAAATGAAGAAGAAAAAAAAACAACTACAAATCCTAATTTTATTCCAGTGCCTGTCCATTTTTTTTGCTTGATGAACTATTGACCACTCTGTCCTTGTACCAGACTCTGATTCTGAGGGTCACAATTCTGCAAGAGGGGGCTGGCCCTCTCTCTCAGGGATGAGGTCCCACGGCAACCTGATCCGAAAGAGACACGCTGCATCGTCGCCAACCTCCGTGCTGTCCAGGGCAAAGTTGCAAAAGAAGAAGAAAAAGAAGAAACACAAGCACTTATCCCTGCTGCTTGAGGAAGCGGGCTTCAGCTCCTCCGACGACTCGTTCGATCAAGGTTACTGACCCCCGTCTTAGAAACTCACACTGTTAAGTCAGACGATACCTTGCCTGTTGAGTCTTGTCACAGCTTGTCTTTATTTGTCCTTTGCTAAGGCAGCTTCCCGCCCCCCCAGACTGTGCTTTAGCTTGACCATCCCTACCTCTCTTTTGCTGCTGGTTTCTCTGCAAAGTTGCCTTTTTTGTTTTTTTAAAAAGAGTTTACATATTCCTATGATGGTCATTTTATTGCCTGGATTGAAAAGCCTTTTGTAGAATTTGTACATTGATATATTGTGTGAATTGTGAGATTTGTTTTCATAAAGTTGTATTGCAGTTTGGTACATATAAAAGCTTTATTAAAGGTTTGGACTTGATTAGTATGGAAAGTGAAACGCTGTGGTCCTTGTGTCGGCCTCATCTGTCTTGTCTGTTTGTCATTCTGTCCAAGTGCACCTTCACATGTCGTCCCAGAGCCTTCTGTTTGTCCAATATCCCTCAGCTTGGCCCAGGAAAGGTTGGAAAGATTGCTCGGCTTCACGTTGCAGAGTGACATTTAGTAGTTGAGCTTTTTTTCAAATATATTGTGGGAGCTTAATAGTCTAATTAATGTGCTTATTTTAATCCAGATGAAGCCTCCAATTAGACATTTGGGATATTTGGACAAAAGAGCTCCTTGCCTGTCTACTAAACCTTCCAATAACACTTTTCCCCCCATTTTCGTTTGCTGTCAACTTCTTTGCACTGTTGGCCACCTTCCCCCACCCCAAATTGTCTTACCTGTGATGCTTTGAGTGTCTCTCTGCCTGTTCCACGTGCTTGTGCTGCTGCTGCTGCTGCTGCTGCCGCTACTACGACATTACAGAAGTTTGGCAAGGACTTGCTCAGCCTAGCCTGAACGCTTCCTCGCCCCGGCTAGTCTACGCGGCGGCTAAAGCGTAGCTTAAGCTAGACTGTGCTAAAGCGTGGCTGCACTAAGGCTAGGCTGCACTCTCGCCGCCGTGCTGCCCCGCCCTGCCCTGCCTGAGGCCACACCCCTGTCACCTGCTCTGTAAGTAGGACGAGCCCCTCTATTTTCTCCTCCGCTAACATGGACAGTGCTGTATGGAAAGACGTTTGAGCATTTATTCCATATCCTTGATAACCAACTTAAGGTCTGTACTAGTGCGCTCCGTCCTCTCTAGTATGACAATTACATGATAATTAGGAGGCAAAAATGGCCTAATTGTCTTTCATTGTTTACTAATACGTCAATAGTAGCGCTAGTAGTGGGTAAAGTGATTGGTAGTAGTAAGACAGCTGTCTGCTTGTCTGCACTGCTGAATTGTCTTTCTAGTGAGGACAACTAGCATACTAGCACATAGGCATTAACCTGAGTATCAAAAATAATAAATGAATGCTGAAATAAAAATCCATTCACAGAATATCAACTTTCACCTGGTTTTTATTTATTTTCCTTCCAAATTAGTTTTTTTTTTTTTTTTTCTTGAGCCATGGTCACACCTTTTCATACCAGTTTACTTTATTTTTTATTTTTTATTTTTGTCTATGTCAAAAGTTAGCCTTGTAAAGTTGAGCTGGGATGAAGACTGTTACCATGGTTGCACAAACTTTGTACATAAAGGAAAAGAAGGGGCCTCACAGGGCTGTCCTCTCAGTGCCTGCTTTGTTTTCTCTGTTGTCCTCGCATGCACTGCATCTGCTTCCTGAAATTCAGTTATAAATGTGCGTCCATGTTGCGCAGTATAACATAGCAAATTATGCCTTCCAGGTGGTAATTTGGAGACCAAACAACCACAAAATTCTGACAACTACATGATATCCAATCCAAGAACTGTATCATAATCCTGGGCCTTTACGAATATGGAAATGTTCAGTTACCACTGATACTGTCAGACAGGTAGTACTAGTAATTTAGCAATAGTATTGTGGTTGTAGTTCGCAGTGTTGTATAACTCTAGTGCAACATAATGAGAGCAAGGTGTAGTATTTGATTACCTCAATTTGTGACATGAGTCAAGAAAATTAGAAACAGTTCTCATTGTGATGCAATTCAAATGAACACCAGTGCAATCTACAACCACAGTAAATGTCACTCAATGAAAGCAAAGGCAGAATATTTGATACAGGTCTTGTATTGCATAATATTGGATTGTTAATATCTGACTACACTTGTACTGTGCATCCAACCCTCGTGTTAACATTCTGAGAAGACTTTCCTCCTGTTCATCTGTTGGACCTAACTGCTTACTACTACACCACTAACCAGCACTATGCTTCAATATCTGTGTGAACGTGTGTGTTTGCTTGCTGCGATGTCTTCACTGTTGAAGGAGGAAGTGGATTCCTGCTGTTTTTATATTCCCCTAAGGGGATTTAAAATATGGCTAGTAATGTATAGGTCAGAGGTCACATGGTCTTATGGTGAGTGTGGATGTGCAGTAATGGTATGCACTGTGAGGTGGAGTGTCTGCAAAAGAATTTGGATGACACAGCATACAGGCTTTTGGATGGTGTTGCTCTCTTTGCACTGTGGGTTCCATCCGCCAACATGTTTGTGTGTGAATTCTATCCAGGCTGCTCTATCATTCCAAGCAGGGCACAGAATTCAGCTTGTGTGCATCAAGACTTATAGATGAGAAGTGTGTTTTTAAACTGCTCAGTGAACATTGTGACCACAATATAGCAGTCAGATCTGTCCGTCTCTGAGCTAAATGTCTTTTTCTGAAACAGAATCTTCGGAAGATGACTACGAGAACGAGTACAATGAAGATTCCGATTCGGAAGACGGCGGCTGCGAGGAGAGCGGCCTGGGTCTGTTGGCCAGGTTCGCAGCCAGCGCTCTACCTGTCAGCTCCGCCCCTTTCAGCCTTCTTCCTGATGGCAAACATCACAGCCGGCATCCAAGCATTCTGGGTAAAAAAACAACAAAAAAAACTCACAAAAGCAGAGTGGGTTTATCTATATTGTTTTGTTGAACCAACCAAAAACAAAAAAACAAAAAAAAGAGAGAGATAAGAAGGTGTGAACAAACGGCTACCAGTTGTGATGGTTTTCTGATTGTGCTTTTTGTGGTTGAGCAGGTCTACCTGGCTGAGTGTTTTTGCAGCACTGTGGTTTGGCAGCATTAAATATTCATTCATTTCCAATTGTCACATTGCGGTCAATTGAAAGTTTCAGTCTTAAATTATGCATTGGTTTAGATGTAATCAATAGTACTATTCTTGTAATTATTGATTGTGGAGAATCAACACATTTACACCAACCGGCCACAACAATTGGCATCACATGCAACATCTAATGAAATTTAGTACAGATGCAGTTTCAAAAATTCATAGATGATCATGCTTATCTGCATCAAGCAGAGAGATCAGTCTCAGTTACTTCGCTTGTGCAACCAAAACATCAGGAGCTATCAGTATGATGTATCTTAGATCACTACAAGCTACATACAGTTAAATGTCAGTTCACAAATTTAATTCATTCCGAGATTTGTTTTGCAAAATGAGTCCCTTTTAAATGGTCAGAAATATACCTAAGAAAACACTTTTTTCCTTAATCAGTACTAAGAGTAGTTTTTCTATTTCTATTAAAATTTAAGGCCAAACAGTCACTCCTTTTTGCCTCATTAGCTACTTGTAATGTTTCTTTGTTCCTTTTTTGTTTTTGTTAGAGGGAACAGGGGTTGGTAATGTTTCCTTCTTTTTTCAACAGTACTATGATTAGAAAGTTGTCATTTTCTTTGGAGCAATACTGATGGCTAATTTACAGTAAAGCAAAGATACCTGCAATATGTGAGACACAATATAAATAATTGTCAAGTGACAGCATAAGCTAAAAGCGTTCCACGTGGAAGCCATGACTGTTTGTGAACTGGAGCATAGTACGTGAACCGTAGCAAGATTTGTTTGAATATCTTGTTTGGAAACCTGCTTGTTCATGAACAGGGTCGTTCGGGTTGACTCTTCAACCGTTTCAGTAGAACTAAAATAGTGAACCCTCCATTATCACTAGATGAAGGTCTGCGTTTTATAAATAGTTTTCCCCCTTCTACACGCTTTAAACATATTTAAACTGATTGAATGAACAGAACAGACTAACTTTTTAAAGTAGTGTCTGTTCATACTCTTTTGCTGGCGCAGTTCTCCAAAGAAGAGGCCAAGTGTACTGCTGTGCTTGCTTCAAGCTGTTTGTCACTCCCAGTTAGTGTACTGTAAAATCAACGCATAGAACTAAAGAGCATTAAGCAAGTAAACTAATGAGCCAAACCATCTCGTTTCTTTTCAGGGATGTGCACTAGCTTAATGCTAACAGAAATTGCAAAATGCCATACATGGGCTAACCCACTTGCTCTTCTAATGCGCTGCATTTCTTCCAGTAGCCCTTAGTGCTGTCTGGCACAATTTTAATCTAATGAACCCAACAAACATTTATCCCCAAAAAATCCGTGCAAATCAGTTTTAATATAAACTTAACGTTCATAGTTTGTGCTTAATTTCCACAATGAAGTAGTTGGTAGCTATTATAAACGTGTCTTGTAAACCACCCATCCAGCATTCTGCCACTTGTGCAAAATTACAGCAGATAATATCATCTGTATGTAACCCAACATAAGAACAACAGCTGTTAATTATCCATAAGACAAAATTCACTTTCACAATTTAGCAAATTTTAATGGTTCGATTTTAAAAATGCTGATTTATCAAATTGATTTAATTTATTGCTCAGCCCTACAATGTAGTAACTACTGAAGTCTCTCACCTATAAACAGGAGCTTGCCTGTTCACTACAGTGTATGCTGTGAAAATCCATCCAAGAATATCGCTTACAATATGCTTTGTAGCATAATATAGCAGGAGCGCATATGGCTATAATCTTTATTTGAACTTTGAAAATCATGAGACTCTGTCCACCCACCATCAGGTTCATCAGAGTGTGAATGGTCCGACTCCGGTTCCGACCTGCGCTTGAGGAAGTTTCCCTCTCTGCTGCATGGCAAACGCTCCGCGCCCGAACTCCCACTGTTGCCCCCGGCGACCCGCCGCATCGAGCAGAGCAGCCCGAGCAAGCGTGACGAAACGCTGCCCGTCAAACGCAAGCCTCTGCCTATCAAGCAGCGGCCTCGACCTCAGCGCCGGTTCAGCTTCGATCTGGCCAGCGCTTCCGGCCTGGGAGGCTTCAGCGAGGACGAAGCGTGGAACCGCCGACGCAGCGAGAGGATCTTCCTCCACGACGCCACTGCCTCGGCCAACCAGATGTCATCTTTGTCCGGCGCCAGTCAGAGCTCCTCCAGTTCAGCCCCGTCGCTCACCCCCAAGTCTGTCTCCAGACCCAAACAGGCTCCTTCCAACAGAGAGGGCAAAGACACAGTGAAAGTACGTCAATTATTCATCTAGCGGTTATTCAGAAACTGGGGCGGGGGGTTCCATTATACACTTGCTTCTTTTCAAAAGCACTTTTTTTGTCTAGTGTATGTGTCACAGCTCCAGCAGGGTTTCCCGGTACTTCAGTCACTGTAGCACTCCCCTGCTGTCTTAAATGTTGCTAACAAGAAAGGACAACTGCAGGCTTCTCCCACCCTGTGTGCATACTGTATCATTCTAAAGATGTGTGTTCTGACATGTGTAAAACAGAAAAAGAAGACAAAGGAGTCCTCCTCTCTGCCTGTGAGCCCGTCCTCTCTGGGTAGTCCAATACGAGACGGCAGCACGTCTCTGAGCCTCAGCCCGGCGCGGAAAAGCCAATCGAAAGCAAAGACCAAGGCCCGGGAGGTCAGTGAGATGACGGATGAGCTGAGAAGTCATTAGCACCATAAGCTAATTGCTTAGTATCCTGGCAAGGTCAAACGAGATTGCTAGAGTTCCACGTTTGGACATAAATGGTCGAAAAAAACACATTTTTGTTTCCTGTCTTTGCAGTCAAGTCCGAGTCCATTCAGGGCTTGCTTCTGTCTTGCATCTGAGAGTATATTAAGCATGTATAGTAATGCAAGAATAGTACTACTGCTCCTGTACGTGATTCATGAAGATGCTGTAATATTATTCATTTTTCAGAGAGGATAAAGAATATATGCATGTGAGTATTCCATCGTGTGGACCTTGATTCGTTGCTTCAAAAACCGCAACTATCGATGCAAACCCATAGCATGTCAATTGGGTTTTTGTTAGCATTAAGCTAAGTGGATTTTGCCAAGGCAATATAATGGGCTTGTTTTAAATGCACGAAGTGTAATTATTTTTGTTTAGTTCATTAAACTTCAACACATAGCGGAATTAAACTCCCTTCAAGCCTCATTTTTTTTTTTTTTTTTGATGAAATTTTCAATATTTTCCAATGTGCTGTGTACTCCGAAGTGTGCTGACTTGAGTTCACTGAGCAGTTATATTAAAGGTACAGTGTGTAATAAGTAACCACTAGATGTTGCTATAGCATAGAATGCAGCCGAAGTGCAATTTTTGACGCACTTACACTACGCTGGCTCAGAGAGACTCCACTCTGCAAGCCTTCCTCCAATTCTTACTTTGTGTGAGCGAGTGACAGCGACTTGTCAGCCAGTGTGAAACCCGGCGAAAGTCCGAGCGAGCTGGATTTAGGCGGAGCAGCTAACAAGAGCGGCTAGTTAGTCAGAGCCATAGGCTAACGAGCGGCGAGCGGGAGAAGCTAGGCGGGAAAAAAAGCAAATAAAAACAAAACAAAAAGATCATGAAAGCTTGTGAGAGCAAAGCAGAAGGTGACAAACGATGGGAGCCCAAATCACGGGACTCGCAACGACCGACTGCAGGTCCCAGCTGTGGAATGAAGCGGTGGTCCACCCATTGGGTTAGACACTCGATGTAAGTACCACCTGGGCTAACTACATTCGCAAAGTTGTCCTTTGGGCATCCGTAGCAGCATGGCATGGCAGCCTCTTGGAACGTGAGACTCCAGCCATGTAATATAATTGATTACTAGACCTTCGATTATATAAAAAAAAAAAAAAAAAAAAGTATGTTAATGGGATAGTACATAGTTTTGCATATTATTGAAAACAATAGTGGGTTTTTAACTTGAATGCATTATTAGTTCACCTCTAGATGGCGCTAAATATTACACACTGTGACTTTAAGTTTGCGCTTGCAAGTCAAAGCAAAAAACCCATCCTACTGACAGATCGTATCTCGAAAATTTACTAATGGTTAGTGGTTACTTGCCACAATTGTGGCACAAAAAAAGGTAGTATACAGTCGAGACAATGACAACTTTATGAGCACAATCCAATGACGACCAAAATCTACCTCTACAAAGTTCATATTATCTTCATCATATGGTTGTAGTTTGCAGTTGTGTAGTATGAATCGTACATGTAGCTATATTTTGATATGCTCATATCGCGATGTAGCTAAATGTGATAACCAACATATGAGCAACATCTCTGAGTGAGGCAGTACCGTTCTGCATCACTGCAAACTACACCCACCATAATCAATAGTAGGGGTGTTAAAAAAAATCGATTCGGCGATATATCGCGATACTACATCGCGCGATTCTCGAATCGATTCAATAATCGGCAGAATCGATTTTTTTTTTTTGAATTTTTTTTTTTTTTTTTTTTTTTTTTTTTTTTTTTTTTTTTTTTTTTTTTTTTAGGATTCACACCTTGAGCATGGAAGAATGTTATATGAACGGCACATTAAGCCTTAATATTTTTATTTTAATGCTGTTCAAACATGAAACAGATTACAACCTCTATAAGACTGAAATTTCAGATAAATAAATAATACATTTTCATATAAATCTTACACTCTACAAGCTTACTGATTAGTATTTTCTAAATATGAATGAAAAAAAATCGCAACAATCGACTTATAAATTCGTATCGGGGTTAATCGGTATCGAATCGTGACCATTCGTATCGGGATTAATCGGTATCGAATCGAATCGTGACCTGTGAATCGTGATACGAATCGAATCGTCAGGTACTAGGCAATTCACACCCCTAATCAATAGTGTCAATCAAAATGTATGTTTCCCCCCTCCATGGATCTCAGTTATTGAATCTATTTAAATGCAAGTGACGACTGCATGGAAGCAGCTGATGTCAATAAGTATAAGGGAAAAACAAAAACCTCTCTCACCAAGACAAAATGTTTTTTGTAAAGCTGAATCAAAGAATATGATGTTATTAGAAAAATAAGGGTCTTGCGTGTCATTTGCAGCAATCGAGGGGAGCAGTGAGCCGGCTGATGGAGAGCATGGCTGCCGATGAAGACTTTGAGCCCAATCAGGACAGCAGCTTCAGTGAAGACGAGCTCATCCCGCCGCGCAGCAACAGTGTACCCGAGAGGTCCTCAACACCTGGTCAGCGTTTGTTTATGCATCAGCACCGTCACTATTCAGAAGAACCGGCACACGTGTTCAATATTCACGTCTTGTGTTTTCTGTTTGCCGCGTCCAGCTCCAGTGCAGTGTGTGTTGGACAAGGACTCTCTGGCGGACGGGCTACGGGTTTTGATCCCAATGGACGACCACCTTCTGTACGCAGGACACGTGAATACCGTGCACTCGCCGGATATGTAAGTACCTCGGCGCTCAAACACAATCTGCTATGTTTGTTTGGATTTCAAATGCAGTTTTCACTTGAATAATCATGGAAATTGAATGTCTTGAAATATGGGTTTAATTTGTTCCGTGATCAAGCATGTAAAAGAGCACTGGTATCAGAAATCAACTTTCCACATTGAAATGAATGGATATGCTTTTCAAAAAAAAATAAAAATAAAAATTGGCATTGTCTATTTAAATGAATAAAAATCGCACTCCATAGTGTTGTGCTTTATAAAAAGAGTTAAGCAGCCATATCCACCAGTTTTATCCATCTCAGGGGGCGGCCATTTTGCCACTTACTGTCGACTGAAAATGACATCACAGTTGCTCAGGTAATAGCCAATCATGGCTCACCTGTTTTCAGAGTTGGTCATGTGATGTTTGCAACCTGAACCTTGACTGGTCATTACCTAAGCCCTGAGCAACTGTGATGTCATTTTCAGTTCACAGCAAGCGACAAAATGGCTGCTGCACGAGATGGATAAAAACAGGTAGATTTTGCTGCTTATTCTTATTCCATAAATGCAATATTAATCAGAATACCGTTCTTTAGACTAGTGGGTCTGCATAGAACAGGGGCGGGACAACTCGGTCCTTGAAGACCGGAGTCCTGCCGGTTTTGGAGGTTTCCCTCTTCCAACACAAGCTGATTGCAATCAACAGGATCGTTATCAGACTTAAGCAGAGCTTGCTGATGAGCTGATCACATGTCAGCTGTGAAACAACCAAAATCTGCAGGACTCCGGCCTCCGAGGACCGAGTTTGCCCAGCCCTGGCATAGAACATATCAGTGACAAAATTTTGGTGTTGACTTCATCTTGAAGTATCTTAGATTGGTTAATCACATCATCAAAGCACAAATTGAGTAACTGTACTTTAAAACCGTATTTATTGGCGAGTTCTGCTATGGACAAGATTTTTTCAAACATATTCTTGGTGGAATATTTAGTTTAGACGGGTCATGCACATCAAGGCTGGCTCAGTGATATCTATTTTTTTTTTTTAAGGTTTCCTCTTTGGCTTATCAGTTATTGCCAACCGTCATGAACAACCGTTTGAGTTATGAGGTTTGACTGTATAATAGAAATGCAGTGCAGAACGAGCCTTGCAGTTTCCTTTTCCATTTCATGTGCCAAAGTGCCTCAGGATGCAGCGTAATGCATACTTAACATCTTAATCACAAGAAGCAAATCAATAAGAGCATTTGACAAACTGAAACGGGGGAAAAAAATACCAGCTCTAGTTTGTTCACTGAGCTGCACTCAAATCCGATGTGGCTGAGTTAAAAGAAAGCTAGACTTAATCCCTTTTAAAGCAGGATTAATATTCTCTGGGAATATAAATGTGAGCTGTGCAACAATAGAGACAAATTACTGCGCATCCATAATCATGTCGTCAGGGTTTGTTTTTGTTTTTTGAGTGGCCAACAAGGTGTGTATGTAGAAAAAAAAAATTAGTCGTAGCAGCCTTAGCCAGCTACGCTTGATTAAACTCAGTTGGAAATGATGCAATGCTGCGTCGAGGACCGAAATCACAGATAGGAAAGTGGATGTGGCTGCACATGTTCGAGCCTGTTGTAATTCCTTGCCGCAGATACAGCGTGGTGGTGGAGGGCGAGAGAGGCAACCGTCCGCACATCTACTGCTTGGAGCAACTGCTGCAGGAGGCGGTGAGTAAACTGGATGTCACTCGCATGAGAACGGCGGGGTTAAATGCGCCGCGTCGCTCTCGCTTGGATTTCCAGTGACACATGAGAGGGCAGCCGCTCGCTCGGAGCTGAAAGTGAAACATGAAACATGCATGAAACAAAGTAGGTCATACGTCATGTGACGGCCACATGCGCTAAACCTCTCCTGCCCTCTGCCTGGATGGCTTCTTCAAGTTTGTCTGTGTAGTCTTGATGAAATGAATAAACGGCATGTTGGTAAGAAACACTTAGCGTGGCTTGTGTTGTGCTGACATTTCAAGTCCTTTTATTCTTGTCTGTGTTCAGATCATTGATGTGAAGCCTCCTTCGGTGCGCTATCTCCCCGAGGGCACCCGCATCGCTGCCTACTGGAGTCAGCAGTACCGCTGCCTTTATCCCGGCACGGTTGTCAACGGTACGCGAGCGCACACGCAAACGGTGCAAACGAATGCCATGAGTCATAGTCAATTTACGATTTAATTGTAGCTGGCAGCACAGACCAATGTATCATATCAATTGGGTGTTTTTCAATGCAGCAGAGTATTGTTACACCTGATATGAGTCATGTGTAAGAATAAATATAGCCTACTGGTCATAGCATACTGTCAGAGAGGTATTTATTTGACAATAAGTTTATTATTGTGCCTGTGCTCTGCAGTTGTTGTTGTTGTTGTCATTATTATTATTATTATTATTACAGAGTTACTTAAATGAAACTTAGGAGCAGTTCAGGCCTGGTTTGCTTTTAAAAAATGGGCTAGGTTATTTTACAAATCAAAAATATTAGAAAGCAATAATAACAATATTAATCACCATTCAAAATTTTAAGACAAGAAAACTAAACTGCTTCTTCCCATTTTGCTTTTCCACTCCCAAACAGGAAGTTCAGACATCGACGAGAACGACGATCTCATCACTGTGGAGTTTGACGATGGCGACACGGGACGCATCCCCCTCTCTCATATACGACTTCTGCCTCCAGACTACAAGATCCACTGTGAGCACATATTGTACATAAGCACTGATTGTTCCTTTTTTTTCCTTCCCTATTTCAGCATAGAACAGAAAAAATGTTACGGCCCCGATTGACAAAGAGGGGAGAATTGTTTACACAGTCGTCCTTTGAGATTTCGCTTGACCTCTGTCGCAGTAAAACACCAAGCTGGTTTAGTATTCAGTTTGGGGCCCTTAGGTCACGCCTGTTTTTATTTTTATTTGCAAGAATCCTGTCTGCGTGGGTGTCACAAAAATATATTCTGTCCTCAGACACAAACTATGTTTTAGGTCACAGTGAATTGACTTTATAAAACTTTTTATAACACCACTACAGTGTGGATAGACAGATCAATATTTTTCTAACCTTTTCGGGGCTGAGTTTTGTTTGTGTTTTTTGGTCTGTATATATGTGACTCTGTTCCGCTCAGAGCACACAAACACACGCATTTCCTCCATTTACCCTTGTTTTCAAAATAACTTCCTTCAAGCATTTGATTGGCTGAGGTGACGTTAAGGTTAGGGGTTGCAGCACCACCTGTTGCTTTGATTTTATCTTGACAGCTTGTACATTGTTTTTTTGTTTGTTTTAGTTTTTTTTTTGTCTACAAAAACAAACGTGTGTTTGTTAAATATTAAAGAGGAAGTCAACCTGAAAGAAACATTAATGACAATAATATGCTATACATGTATGCAGCCCCACTGGTCTCAATACGGTATTCTCAACTCAACTTAATATTGTGTTACAGGAATATGAGATAAGCAGCGAAATCCAGCAGTTTTTTTGTTTTTTGTTTTCAAAATAAACAAATATGCTAAACTAAACTATCAGAAGGTGGCCATCTTGCCACTTTCTGTCCAATGAAAATGGCATCACAGTTGCTCAGGTCTCAGGTAACAACCAATTACAGCGCAACATCAGGAAACAGGTGAGCTGTGATTGGTCGTTGCCTGTGCAGCTGTGATGTCATCTTCAGTCAGCAGCAAGTGGCAAAATGGCCGCCCCCAGAGATGGATGAAAACAGCTGGATTTTGCTTCCTAACTTATATTCCACAAATAAGTGTAATATTAATCAGAATGTCATGTTTAGACTAGTGAGGTCACATATAACATATTATTGTCAAGAAATGTAAAAACGTTGACCTCCCCTTTATGTACAAAGACTCGGGCTTCATCGTTGTGTATATTTTCTGATGTAAAGTTGTAAAAAGAGACCAATAGGGACAAGGCATTAAAGAGATGCTAGTCCATTTTACAAACTGTTGACGAGCCTTTCAGCAAGGCATTTTGACATCTCTCACTCACTAATGCCTTTTTTTTTTTTTTTTACAAAAGAGTATGTTACAAAAATAACTGTGAAAAGAGAGTTTGCCCTCTGGAGAGTTGTGCTTGACTATTTAAAAAAAAAAAAAAAAGGAAAAAAAAAAAGAGAGGAAAAACATAAAAAATCCAGCAATTTAAAAGACAACTTTGTAGAAGGGGAATAGAACCAGAAGCATTTCCAACAACAACTTGTGCCAGGAGCTTGAATAAATATCTTCCATTGTTGCAGCTTAGGGACTGCCAGCATGCTTTATGTTGTTACTTTGTGAGGGAATAAACTCTGGGGGAGGAAATATTGTCACTAATATCATAGAGTGCTAATTGGTCCTTTTACAATGTATATAAGTAAGACTACGAATCCTAAAGTCTGTGTGTCCCTTGAGCAGGCGCTGAGCCTTCCCCCGCACTTCTGGTGGCTAGCTGCTCTCGCAGGAGGGTGCGTAAATGCAGCAAGGAGGCCAAGACTGATGAAACTGCTCCAAAAGTCAAAGGGAAACCTGGTCGCAAGCCCAAACCCAAACCAGGTGAGCTGTTCTCACACACGCAGAAATGATGGATGAATTGACTACAATAGCAAAATCACTGTGAGGAACATTCGACTGTATTTGGTTGAATTCAAACGGTTTTGACAGCAATGCAGATTGACAATCCTTTTAAGAAAGGCAAGTTGGTATTTTCCACGACAGGTCAAATTCGGAGAGAATCTTAAAATAAGCCTGTCTCTTGTGGTAATAACTACAGCCATCACGTCTGCCTTTATTTGCCTTATTCTGCCCTTTTCATCAGCAATTTCTTGGGACCAGCAAAGGATTGTTTCTCTCACATGAAACTAAATGTGTCTGCATGAAACCGTAAATAAAGAGATGGAGTTCACATTATTTGGCTCAGTACTTGTGATGGATATACAATGTTTTCCCCTTTTAGTGCTTTCATTATCCATTGATGACAAATGCAAGCACCATTTGTGTTGGGGTAAGAAAAATCAAAACAATCATATTTGACTCCAAACTCTAAAATAGAACTTGCCGATATTATGTCATCTTTAGGTGTCATATTCATCAAGAAACAAAGTGAGCAAGGCTATAAAAAGTGTAATTGTGAGATCAATGCTCTCATGATCACTCTAGTCTCTTTTTTTTTTTTTTTCTCTCTCTCTCTCTCTCTCTCTCTCTCTCTCTCTCTCTCAAACAGTATTTTGTTCTGGAAGGATTGGGCTGTTTTATGCTCAAGTCTGACATATGGTAAATTGCAAGACTAAGCAGGCCTGAAACATTTTAAAGTCAGCCTGGTTTCTTTGCTGGTTTGTTAAACTGCAAAAGTCACAAAGCCAAACAATGAAAATAGGCCAAATCTCGTGGAAGAGGTGTTCATCAGTTCATTAAAGAGGAAGTCAACCCCAAAATGTTCTTTTACAATAATGTTCTATGTGCTTCCCACTAGTCTAAACGCAGTATTCTGATTCATATTGTGTTTGTGGAACATCAAGTAAGAAGCAAAATCCGCCTGTTTTTATCCATCTCAGGTGGTAGCCATTTTGCCACTGATGTCTTTTTCAGTTGACAGCAAGTGACAAAATGACTGCCCCCTGAGATGGATGAAATGGCTGGATTTTACTTCTGTGAAGAGCAATTTTGGGTTCACTTCACTTTGAAATCTGGTGATCATAGAGACATTAGAATTAGTTATTAACTCATTCACTCCCAGACATTTTCACTGAAGCAACCCCCTTTGCTCCCGCCTGTTTTACCGGATTTTGAGTGATTTTGCAAGGCCCACAGAATATTGTGTCCTCTTGCTATAAAAACATGAAACCTACCAAAAGAAAAATGACACACTCTTCTTTCATCAGGAAAAAAAGTATATTTGTATCTGTTTACGTTGTGCAACAATTAGCATTACAATATAGCTAAGTTGAATTATTATTCACAAATCGGTTGAAAACTGTGGTGAAAACAGCTTGTTGCAACATGGTCCTGGTTGAGCCCTAATACTCTGCTGCCACCTGCTGGCCGTTTTTGTAATAATTACCGTAGCTTCAACCGTTCAGTTCAGAGGTTGCATCAGAGGCTTCTGTGTACTCTAGCATAAAAACAAAACAAAACGTATAAACACGTCTTTGGGACACTGGTAATATTAAAAATAGAACGTATTTATACGTTCTCGGTAGCATATGAATTAATAGAACTTTTTTTTTCTTTTTCTTTTTTTTAATTGAGATGTGTGTGTGAGGATGCGCTGTTGCTCACACCATGAGCTTCATTCTTAACGACCCAGCATCCATGTTTCATGTTGTGTTATTGTTTCCACCCCAGAAAGCTCCTTGAACTCTGATTGCAAGGAGAAGACAAAGTCGCCAACGTCCACCCAGCCTCCAGACAAAACCCAGGATTTGAACAAAGTAGCCCAGGAGAGGAACTCGTCCGGCCAGAAAGCAATTCAGGAAAAGCCTCGGCCTGCCTCGCGGCCCGCAGTGGGGGCACAAGCCAAACCGGGTCACAAGAGCTCCATCACATCCCCTTCAAGTAGCCCAACCTCTGTGGGACCCAGAAAGACTAGCTCAGCTCCTGCTGCTAAATCTAAAGCTAAGTTAAGCTCATCCTACCCTTCCACCTATGGGAAGGTCCTGACTGTGGATCTGTACAGTGAGCCCAATCTGTCCTCATACAACGGCCAGCGTCGAGAAAGAGAGGGCAGTGTCGGTACATCCAACAGGCCTGTGTCCAGGCCCAGCTTGACCACATTATCTACCGCAGCCAAGCCCAGTGTTCCAACTCCCAGGTCTGCCTCTACCCCTGCACCAAAAAACAAACCCGCCTCGGACCATCACGGCAGCTCCAGACCCATCGGATCCGTTCTCCTTCCCAGCCCGGGTGCAAGGCTGTCAGCAGGTAAATCCGGTTCCTCTCTGGCTCCCAGAACTTCATCAGTGACCCTCCCCGGCCCCAAACTGAAGATGCCGTCCGAGCAGTTGGCCTCCAGGCCCAACTCCATCTCCAGGCTCAACAAGCCCGCCTCCAGACAGGGGGACGTGGTGAAGCGGAAGCCCATGTCCGTCGAGCCCCTCGTGAAGCTTGATCACGAGGGCGTGACCTCGCCCAAAACCAAAAAGACCAAAGCTCTGATGTTGCTGGAGGGCCAAAGTGTCCGACGGGATCAC
This sequence comes from Festucalex cinctus, assembly GCF_051991245.1. NCBI lineage: Eukaryota > Metazoa > Chordata > Actinopteri > Syngnathiformes > Syngnathidae > Festucalex > Festucalex cinctus. Next base: position 51,224,611 of record NC_135411.1, read on the forward strand.
GCCCCCGTGGCCGCAGCCGACCCGAAACCGCTCAAATCCAAACCAAGAGTCCCCGAGTGCGAGTCTGGCCTGCGGGAGAAAGATTCCACCTACAGTACGCACGTTCTGGCCAAAGAGAGAGGGGAGACTCGCAACAGAGGGCAGGAAGTGGACGCCAGGGAGGAAAAAGTCCCAAAAGAGGAGCACAAGGAGGAGGACGGAAGGACGACGAAGGAAGAGTCCCAAAGCAGCAGCAGTAGCAGCAGCAGCAGCAGCAGCTCCGAGTCAGAAGCAGAAAGCGGCAAAGGGAGCGTGAAGCAGAAGAAGAAATGCACCTCCAGCTGCTCGTCCTCCTCGTCATCCTGCTCCGGCTCTTCCTCGTCTTCATCATCGTCCTCGTCTTCGTCCTCGTCCTCCACGGATGACTCCTCATGCAGCTCCGACGAAGACAGGACCCCCACTCCTCCTCCGGGCCCGGTCTCTCCCTTGCCTGCAGCGCAGGACAAAGTCAAAGAGGAGCAGCGAGAGGAAGAGGATGTGAAGGAGGAGGCTGATGACGTCAAAGCGGAGGAAGAGGAGGCCTCTCCTGTCTCCCGTTCACCCTCACCTTCACTCTCAACCTCGCCAACTCCCAGCGCTCCGGTCAAACCGGCCACCGGGAAGGGTTCCGGTCAAAGGGGCCGCCCTCCTAAACCCAAGGCCAGCGGAGGAGAAGGGAAGGTGGGGAGGCCGAAGCGGCGAGAGAGCGTCCACCTCCCCACCACCAAGGAGTTGGCCAAACGCCAACGGCTTCCCAGTGTAGAAAACAGGCCTAAAATTTCCGCCTTCCTCCCAGCCAGACAACTCTGGAAGTGGTTTGGGAAACCCACTCAGGTGAGCTCCCACGCAGATCTCCGAGAATCATCCTCCGTGTCGCTCGTTCCTCCCTGTGATGTTGTCCGCTTTCACAGAGGCGAGGAATGAAAGGCAAGGCCAAGAAGCTGTTCTACAAGGCCATCGTGCGTGGCCGGGAGATGATCCGCATCGGCGACTGCGCCGTCTTCCTGTCGGCTGGGAGGCCCAACCTGCCCTTCATCGGTCGCATCCAGAGCATGTGGGAGTCGTGGGGCAGCAACATGGTGGTCAGGGTCAACTGGTTCTATCATCCAGAAGAGACCAACCCTGGCAAGAAACTCACGGACAAGAAGGTAGGAAGAGGCCCAAAAAAATGCAAGAGAGGACTTCACTGTTTTGGTATTTAAATTTGTATCCTAATTGTGACATTTTGTCCCTTTTGGAGAACTGGGAACAAATATGTGGGCAGTCTTTACCAGCAGCTCTACATTCTTCAATTCAACAAAAAGACTTCATGGAGGTGAGAAATCTCCTTATTAACTAAATATTTTTGACTGATTTTGCAAGGCCCACAGAATATTGTGTTCTATTGCTATAAAAACATGGAACCTACCGAACGAAAGATTAGAGTCTCTTCTTTCATCAGAAAAAAAAAAAGTATATTTCTATCTGTTTCTGTTTTGCAGCAATTAGCATTAGATAAGTTTGTGGGGAAAACGGCTTGTTTTGCAACATGGCCCTGGTTGAGCTCTTATACCCTGCTGCCAGCTGTTGGCCGTTTTTGTAATTACTACCATTGCTTCAACCGTTCTCTGCAGTTCAGAGGCCGCATCAAAGCCTTCTGTATGCTCTAGTATAAAAAAAAAATAAAATAAAACATAAATACGTCTTAGGGACACTTGATACATTTAAAATAGAAGGAATTTATACGTTTTGGGGAGCAAATGAGTTATGATTTTCATTATTATAGTGTCCCTTTTAAAATTCCTGATACTAGCTCGTTTGTTAGCCAGCAGCAACCCTATTAATGAGCCAACAGCTAGCAGCTAACGCTAGCAGTGTTTTTAGTAGGGATGGGCGAGTACCGATACCAGGTATCGGTATCGGGCCGATACCAGCCTTTTTTCAAGTACTCGTGACGCAGACGAGGACAAGCGACCGATGGCAGAGGGGGAAGACGTTAAGTGAGTCCTCCTTGCCTGTAATTGACGCTAGTTTGCAGCAGTTTTTCACCAAAACTTCACCGGTTTGGAAATACTTCAAACTTGTGAATCTTAAACTAAAAGAGCATTTTTGTGTTTTATTTTGAGCGTTAAGACTATTGAAGAGTGACTGTGCTGTTTTTTTGTCAAAATTCAAGGAAATATATTTGTTTAAAAATATCTTTTAGTGATTTTTTTTTTTATTATTTGTCAAAATGTACTACTGGTATCGGCAGTTGCTATCGGTATCGGTGAGTACTGAGGGTCTGAGTATCGGTCTGAAAAAAAGTGGTATTGAACATCCCTAGTTTTTAGCATGGCGCGCGTCACACTTGTTTTAATATGTTTGAACAACTGACATACAAAATACCATCATCACTCTGAAACGAAATAACAAGTGAAACATTACTAAAGTTTTTACACCTCTTGTTAAAATGTGAGATCATTTGAGTGAGACTTGGCTAATGTTACTAGATTTTGAAAGGATGGCAATTTTTTATTTTTTATTTATTTTTTTGAGCACCCTGTATTGTGTTGTCAAGATTAGGAAATCATTTTGTAGAGTTCAAAAGTGCAAAATACTACAATTTAAAATCATGTACTATGGTAATGCTTCGAAAATGAATATGAACATTTTTAACCATTTCTAAATATGAAAATAGCTTAAGGGAATTATCCAAATACTTTTTTCTTTACAAACAACAATTTGAGAATAATGGCGTTCTTTAGCAAGAAAAAAAAAGCAGCTGTTTCATTTTTCAGCCCTACTAAGAGACAAATTACAATTTATGCCTTCCTCTATTGCATCCCATTAGGACACGTCAGGCTTTTATCGTCATTATGTCAGCTGCATCCATCGCAGAGATGTATTTGCTACCAATTCCCTCACACACTTAAAAAGAACTACATTGCGCTGTGCTGAATAATGTTTCTAATATGAACTACTTACTTGTGAAGTCCTGAATATAAAGAGACCGACATGCAGTTGGACACCACTGCAAAGTACAACCACTATAATGAGCATGATGTCAAATTAATATCAAACGGACTGCAGCAACATCATGTAAGTCTGTGTATGAAAATTTTCAAATTTTCGTCAGGTGGGATATTTTGGCGTCATCTACATTTTTAGTTTGTTGTCCTGGTGCTTTTACAAAAGTTTGTTTACAAGGGGGGGTCAAAGTATGGTACAAGGGCCACATGTGGCTCACGCTGTACTTTAATCTGGCCCAACGGGCATTTAAATGTCACTGTCATGTAATCTTGTCAAATTATTGGTTAATTCATTTAGATAAAATAACGTTTTTAATGTAAAAAGTACTTATAAAAATGGTTACTTACATACAAATATCATTACATTATTAATAAATTGTTGCTTTATTAATAAAATAAATTTTACATTGTATTCGATGTTTGTATAATAGTAATTTACATTTATTTTTTAAAGGTAATTATGGGTTTGAAATTGTTTTTTACTGTTGTGTAAAAAAATTTACATACTCACTTTAACTTCACAATAGGTCTGTTTTAAAAAATTAAATATTGTCATCCCTGGTTTAGAGCCCAATACAATCTTGCATTCATTATGGACACTGAAATTAAAATTGAAATTTTATATTGAATAATTTCTTAATTACAATTAAATTAATGTAAATAATAATGTCATAAGAAAGAATGAGTCCATTTTCTATTGTTAAAATACACCGTTTTCTTGTATTTTACACACGTACTGAAATTTTTGAACTATTGTAATTAGTAAATGTTAAATGAATTCTGATGAAATAAATTATGAATAATAAAATAACAGGAAAATATTTACATTTACAAGCACACTTTTTGAAGAATTCTTTCATGTCTCTTCATACCAGTGATAATTTCGTCGACGAAAAATTTTCGTCCCGAAAATATTTTTCCAGACAAAAATGTAAACAAAAACTAAAATAGAAGCCAATCATTGAGACGATAACGATAACTAAAATTGACTGACAATTTCGTCAATGACTAAAACGAAAGTGAAAACAACACAGTGATGAAAATTCACATGATCCAATCAGAAGGAACGAAACCCCGGTTGGAGAAACTGTTCAGTGTGACTGCACTTCATTAAATGTTCAAACATGATTACATTCATTGTTCAGCTGTAAGATTAATCTCAAGCAATTATGCACTTTTTATCTTGCGTGTTGAATTACAGTTACAAATAGGTGTGTTATCATTTTCTGTATAAACATTGAAATGTATATTGAAGGAAAATATCGACTAAACTGTCAATTCAGTCGACTAAAACTGCTTTTTATTTTCGTCGACTAAAATTGGATTCAAACTAAAATACAATTAGATGACTAAATTATGACTAAAACTAATTTTAGTCAAAAGGATATAACTATAAAACTGAATAAAAATGTCCTTTCAAAATTAACACTGGTTCTCTCGCTCATTGTAATAAAAAGAAAAAAATGATACTATTGTGTAACATCATGACAAAACGACCTTTTTATTTTTTTAATCTCACCTACAATTGACCTAACCTGTCCTTTTAAAAAAACAACAACAATTGAACGGAGGTCTATGTGAGCCGTGATGTGGACTCTTAATTAACACGTGCGTTTGTGCCTGCGTGCAGCGCGCCTTGTACCAGTCGTCCCACAGCGACGAGAACGACGTGCAGACGGTCAGTCACAAATGTCTGGTGGTCAGCGTGGAGGAGTACGAGCAGATGAGCCACACGCGCCGCTACGCCGAGAGCGAGGACCTCTACTACCTGGCCGGCACCTACGAGCCCACCACCGGCATGATCTTTAACACGGACGGCGTCCCGCTCATCTGCTAGGCAAAAAAAAAAAAAAACACCGCAGAAACTTCCGTGCTTTGCCGTTCTCGCCAAGCGAAATGTGACCCGACCAGCAGGCAAAGTTCATTCGTGACGAGACTTATGGACAAGTCCACTGCAGATAGTATTAAAAAGATCACACGCAAACAAACTCTGGTGTAAATACTCACATGTAATAGAAAGCTATATAGAGGCAAATATGAGTGTTTTATTTTCACGTAATAGCTACGTATGTCAGAGTACTTTTTTCGCTAAGAGGTAAACCGTGGAGAAGCTTTAATGAAACGCGATTGACGACCCAGGTTGTGATTCCGATGTTGCCGTGGTGATGTTCCAGTCATGTCTGAGTCTTTTCGATGTACCTAGAGAACAGCAGGACGCAAAGAGAGGAAGCGACGCACAGAAAGATGACGAGGTAGAGACTCCCTCCAATTTGCTGAGAGCACTTCCAGTAATAAAATAGAACACGTGGGCTTCTTAGCCCCTTAGCCCCCCTTGACAATCGAAGCTCGGGCAGGTTCAACTGTCTCAAACTCCCGCAAATACTCAGGCTAAAGAGAGAGAAAGTAGACTTGTAATGTACTCTTTAAACGCACTTCTCTGTTTCATCCGCCTGAAAAGCCAAATCCACCCTGAAGATGATTTTAGACAGGTGAGCAATAGATTTTATCCACATTCTGCAAAATGTGGGATACCAAACTTGGGGAACGGATTGCACAAATCACAGAAGCTCAGGGTGGATTTTTCTTACTGTTTTTTTGTTTTGTTTTGTTTTTCTCCCTCCCCACAGGTTGTAAACACGTTTGTCAGTGTTTGATCATATTTTTTCATACATTCATCCTGTGGCGCCTTTCAATCACGTTTCGGCCTCTACGTAGTGTTTAACACGAGTGCACTTTGAATAACTTTTTGAAAGGGGGTCTAACGAGTTTTTAGCATACCAGCCTTACCCTTTTTTTAGTCACATATGCATCATCACGCTTTCTTCCATCCCACTTTTCAATGTGCCTATTTTGACCGTTTTTAGGATTCAACTGTTGAATGTTATGCTGAAAAAAACAAAAAACAAAACAAAACAGTGGCCCAACTCTTCCATTCAGGCCTTATAATGATCATCTTTTGCCAAATCCTTACGCATCCCATCTTGGCCCTTTTGTAGCCACTAAAACAGGAAACCGTTATCTGCATTTGTGCTGATTAGCTGTCCCGTTAATGTGGATTTAACGGAGGTCACACCAGCCTGCGCCACTGAAGACACTAAAGATTGTCTTGTTGATAGTCAGTTGTTTTCAACTTAAGTTCATCTTTGTTAAGGTTACAGTTTCCAATTAAGTACTAATTGTAGAGGTTTGCATTTCTGAAAACGTTTGATCATATGCTGCTAGTTATGTTCATATTTGAGGTTTGACAAGGTACCGCAATGAAAGCAAGATGACCCACACGAGAGTGCAGGTCGCACTAAACAATCACACACATCGACAAAGAAGTGCCCGTTATGAATGTTTGTTAAAAGCACTTTTCTCTGTTTTTGTGTGTGACAATGAAGAGAGAATGCTCTCATACGCTCGCACGTTTTTTTTTTTAAACCCATCTGGGTGTGTTTATGGCCTTCCATTTTCTCTTGGCCCCGCATCCATCCAAAGCTCAGCCTTACAGGGTCCAACATGCACACCCTCATTCCCCAACGTTGTCCTCATTGTGTATGTGTTTTTCATTGGCTTGCTTTTGCTGTAATTTTGTTTTTTGTTTTGGTGTGTGTATATATTATATACATACGTCTTATTTTGACCCCTCTGTGAACAATCGTCCACGCCTGCTGACAGGCACTGGGAGCTACTAGCTGCTAGAGAGAGCATAAGAGAGAATGCGACGACTGGAGGCTGGTTCTTCGTCTGCTGTTCCTTCAATATCGTAAATCGTCCTGTTACAGAAGAGCAAGATTATTTTGAAAATGAATAGAAAAAAACTGATCTACGTTTTGTAAATGATCCTTCACTGTCGAAGGAGAAAGAAAAGCTTATCAGAATATACTTTGTACACGTCGAATCTTGTAAAAATGCTAAAGAATACATTTTAATGAAAAATCAGAAACCAGATATATATACTGTATGTATGTGTAAGATCTTTTTTTTTCTTTTTTTTACAGACAACGACCACGTTTACCAGTGTTTCTTTTTAATGGTTTTAGTAACTCAGTACAGTATTTTATAGTTAATAAACAGATGGAACTGTACTTTTGCTGTTCTGCGTGAGTTTTTGGGTTTAAAGAAGGACTTCTGCAATTTAAAAAAAAATAGAATTTGCTAAAAGCAGTCATCATGACTAATACTACATACTAATGCATGAATTGTGATAAAAAAAAAATTTAAATGAATGCATTTTTTTTTTTTTTTTTTTCCATTTATGGCCTCATTTTGTCCCTGTATACAACCAACCAATCAGACAGAAGGCATGACTCAACATTTAAACCCCGCCCTCATAAATGTGAGGAGAATGTGTGGCCCACTTCACCACCTAGCTGCTAGCTACATTTGGTTCTTCAATAAGATTTGACTTATAGACCAACATTATGTATTCCCCATCCTTTCCCAAATTTCTAGCTGGACATTCTGGCATCATCTTGTTCTGCCTGTCGCTATACATTTCTGGCATAGATAGACGAAGAAATATACATTATTTTAAAATAATATTTTGACCAATGAAGTGAAATTGCATAGTTTCCAGCATCACAATACTCTCATGGAAAGCTGTTTGCGAATCATTGTTCTACGTTAATGATGACTGGAAAAAAAAATGCTGACAAAATGCAAGCATATTTGTGCAGGTCTACATGAACAAAACTGCAAAATGTTTTTAGCGCATACAAAGACATTTTCCGATTAAAGTGGACTAATATCCTCGCAAGATGTTTGAATTCAAGCTAAAGTGAATATTTGGCAGCTTCAAATGTTTGCTTTGGCGGCGGTGCTCCCTTGCAGAGAGCGGCTGTCAGGTTTGCGCTTCTCATTCCGTTTCCTTCCTCGTGTGCCCGATGTGCGTTTGAGTGGACTGGCCCTTTAATCATCAGTGGACTCCATTTTGGCAGCCTTGTAATGAAGCTGCTGGTTGTGATAAAATGGAGGGAACTTCAGCTTCCTGCGCTGAGCTCCACGGCTGACCGCAGCAGACGCATTTCCCACCGCTTTCATGATGTGTGTGTGCGCACCTTTTTTTTTTTTTTTTTTTAGATTCCTCTGTGTATGTGGGTAATTAAATATTTGCTGACATGGAGTGTGTGCGTGTCAGATCCAGTTTCATGGAGAGCGCCGCAGTCTGCGGCTTTGGCTCCCTCTCAGTTTCTCTCAAAGGACCAACATCAGCATAACATCAGCACCTGCTGGGAGAATCTCTCTCTCTTTCTCTGCATCTTCTCTCTCTGTCCCTCTGCATCTTCGAGCTCTCTCTCTCTGTCTCTCTCCCCATCTTCACCATTCCACACACATACACGTACAATACTGTGGGTGTGTTAGCTAGAAGGATTCTAATAGGCTGACATCACATGAATATAAATATCCTATTGGCTGAGGCTTCTTACACTAAGGGAGGTGATCGTGTGTGCCTTTTCTGTTCCTCACACTTCTCTATTTTTCCCCCAATAGTTCTCAGCCCCCTCCAGGTGTGTGTGCGCCCGCGCTAAGAAGCCGTTTCCCAGGAGACAGGTGTATAAGTGAGGGGGCGTTCAAAAGATGCACAGCGCACAAACAGTTGAAAAGCTTTTTATTATATTCTGACTTTCCCAATGTCACACCATCAAACTATGTTATCCTTCTGTTTTGTCACAATGCAGAAGAAAGGACAGGAAAAAAGTTGGTCTCACTGTCGAGATACTCTCTCAACATAGGAGTTGTCACTCCCCCTCTTGGCTTATTATACAAACTGACAACAGGAAGTTTGGCAAAAAAAAAAAAAAAGACCTCAAATAGGACGCGCAAAACAAGCTGTCAGAATGAAGATGCTTGCAGTCTTCAAGTCACTGTCAGACGGATTCAGTCTTTCGAAAATGGAGCAGCCTGGTATGAATATGAATATTAATTTGACGGTTTATATGGGCCATATATGTATGGGTCTATAGTGAGACTCTCAATCGAGCAGAGGCTTGGAGGAAGTCCAAACGAGAAGAGGCCCCGGGGACAACTTGTGACAAATTGGAGATGTCTCTTGATGCCCTGAGAACACCTCAGGAACCCCCCGGAAGAGTTTGTACAAGGTGTTGAGGAGAGGCAACTCTGGACTTGTCTGTGAAAGGTGTTGCAGGGGCAACAAGAAAATTGATGGTTTTTCTCGATGTAGACCATCATTCAATCAATTTTTGGCTTTGACTTGCGAGCGCATACTTTTGAGATTTGTGCGCAGTATGGTGGCAATGAGCTAAATTCAGCTCATTTCACAATAGGCAACAAGTAGCAAATCGTGAAAAATTCTTCAGGAAGCTTCAAGCTGTTAACCCACAGTTACTGTTAAAGAACGTTACACTTCATGTATTTAAAACTACCACATAGCTTAACGTTTGTTTGCTAGCTTAATGCTAGTGCAGCTAGCATCTACGCTGTGGCGCTACAACCCTGTAAGATAGCAACACGGTGAGACAATATAAGAGCACCCAGTCTTATACTCTTTATCCTCTGTCCCGTTGGTTGTTGCCTTCCTCACATTATGAAGTTTGAAGTCACCTTAATGAGAAGCCTCCGAGCATGAAGAGGAAGAGTTCATCACTGGGAGATGGCGAGGTACGCTTCGACGCTCTCCTTGTGTTCGTCCTCCATGTCTCCGGCCATGGGCGTCTCCGCGGGGCTGTCGGCCACCTGGTGGCCGGCGGCCGTGCGCTTCTCCGCAGTGCTGTCGGCCACCTGGTGGCCGCGTTGCGCGCTTGCCAGAGCCGAGAAGTAGAGGTCGCTGGAGTATTCGATCATTTGGATCAGCATGAGGCTCCGGTGAAGCCGCTGCCCTCCTTTCTGGATGCGAGAGCTGTGCAGTTTCCCCAAAGAAGCATAATAGATCCTCAAGGCCTGCTCGCTCAACTCCAGGTCTGTTGACTTAAAAAACAAAAACAAAACACGTCGGCGTTACCTCATGCTACCATTTCTAACAAAAAGATGAAGAGGAGAAAGTTTTTTATTTTTTTATAAAAAAATTTTTATGCCCCATAATTATCTTAGGCTGTTTATACAAATTAGCATACCATGTTTGGCGAAGTTGCTCAGCAGTTGAAAGTGCTGGTTTGCTTGCACATTCTCTCAAAACTTATGTGTGACATCACAAACACAAGTGAACTTCTTTGTGGCGCTACAAACAACTTTAGTACGTCTAGCCGTGACGTCACCACTCGTCTGCGGGACGACACAACTTTGGCTGTTAGTAACAACTCTTTAATGCGCTCAAGTGTTAAAGCAGTATTTTTTTTAACTTTAAACATACAGCCGCCACTTCTGAAATATAAGCTATATAGACATTTTTCTTGCGGGCACCTCTAAAGTGAAGTAATGTCCTGTCCCAGGAAGTAAGCAATGCATTAAATTGAATTAATTCCTGCAATTATGTGGAATGTGAGGTTATGCGCCAAAGGAGAAATGTTAGCTGTTAGAAACTGACGTTGGTTGTTTATATTCAACCACCAGTGATGAAGCAAAGTCTGGCAAATCACTTGCATCTATTCAGAAACCCAGTATTTCCCATGCCTATATTTAACCAAAGCACATATTTTATATTTTAAAAACCTCACGTCACAACATATTTACAAAAAAATAAATAAAATACATCTCACAAAAAGTGGTCCAATCTTCTTCAATCCCTTTTCATTTTTTTTATTTTTTTTTTGTAAGGGCTCCTTTCCCTGGGAGTGTTTCTCTTCTGGCATTCTTTCAATGACGCTGCAATATAAACTCTCTCCGCTAATAAATTATATGTCTCAGCCACTTTTTCTGCCCAACTTTCAATGTTTCTAACAGCTCTCTTTCCACTGCAATTTCCTACAGTTCGCTTTCATTTGTTCTCATTTCCCATGTCACTCTTAAAATCCTTCTCCAAAAGTGGATCTGCAGTGCATCAATCATGTCTTTTTTTTTCTTTTTTTCCTTCCTCAGCGTCCATATCTGTGCTGCGTACAATCCACAGAGCATTTCATTAGTCTTCCTTTTTTGGGTAGCTCTTTCAAGTTATTATCCTTCTGTTTGTTACAACTGCACATTTTGCCTTTGCAATTCTCGCTGTTGTTCTGGGTTGTTCTAGGATGCTTTTTAAGTATTGCGTATGCACTGCACCTTATTATTATTATTTTTTTTAAACATTTACCTTGATTCTTATTTCACTTGCTTCAACAATAAGCTTCCTGCATCATCCTGCTTTGCCCTTGCTTTTTTATTGACTTACTCAGTGTGAAATCTGCGCCTGCAATCTGGCAAAAGGTGGACACACATTCGTATCCTGTCGAGGACCCTGTTTGTAAGCCTTACGTCATCGCCAAAGAAACGCTTCAAAGTCATCCTCCTCAGACCGATGGTGCCCCCTGCAGGCCAAAACGCGTCACCAAGTCTTTCATTCATTTTCAAGACGCCATGATAAAGTTTGCCTTTATGTTTGCATTGGTAACATAATTGGGTCGCCTTCCATACTCTCTGCATAAGACACATGGAACCAGAACACGAAAGCCTGATTGAAGTGTGGTGCATAGGCAAACAGGAAATTTCCTGTGGCTTAGAGATTTCTGGGGGCTTGCACCAGTCTCATAAATCTGATTAAAAGGTTTTCTTTGATTTAACATAATTGGCATTGTTTCATGGTTTATTCACAGACTTCAATACACATCCAAATGTCTCATCTCATTGTCGTTTTATGCACTACAACCTCTCCCTTCTCATGCAAAGGACTCGGCCATCTTCTTACTGCACGTGAGGACTTGATTGACCTTACCGTAAACCACGCAGCATGACGTAATAAACCAAAACCAATGCAAGACGTCATGTCTGTGACGGCAGGTGCGTTTTGCTGTGGACAAACAAAAGCAATCCAGCTCCCGGTGGTGCATTGCATGGTTATCCAAAGCCAAGAAAAAAAATTCAATCAAAATGGTTAAACGCTGTAGTCACAGCGTGTGTAAGGTCAGTGGCGCTCCTGCCATTAGGTGGATTAGGCAGATGCTAGCCCCGAGCGCCCCGCTCGTGAGCAAAAAAGATGACAGGGAGACAAGAAGTTTATTATTATTGTTATTATTTTAAATCCTCAAAAGCTGTTTCTGCGAGCGCTGCTCATTCACGGATTTACATATAGTATGGAAGCCCTGCGCTCATCACATCATCATGCTCACGCATAATCCAGTATTCATATAAATCTGTGCTTTGCGAGAGAAGCGCACATACGTCATTCAGGTCGCCGCCTGTAAACGTGATGCTACCGAGCCCGATGCTAGCTAACCCACGTGTGTACGACCATAGCGTTTATATAAGAAAATGAAATGAAAACACTACTATGCTGTCCTGGCTCAAAGCTTAAAAAAAAGATCACGGTCAGATTCTCAGGTGGATGCGCAGGATGATACAGCACGGGCATAATAAATAAACTGGGCTGCTCATGCTGTAGCGAAAAGTGAAGCCGGCGGCGGCCATCTTGCGTTGCCACACTTATAGTAAGTTGACTTTTCCGCAGCATACTTCTTCTTCCTCTGCGGCGAAAATATCACTGCGTGACGTACGGTTGTACCAATAAGTATAAAATATAAAATAAGTGTGGGAGATGCACTAAATGCAGATTTCATCAGTAAGAATGCAAATATAAAGTTTTCTCTCATAAGGTACTGAGCGTTACTCATATTGGTCTGCATCATCAGAACCAGATATCAGAACCATCAACAATGAAATGAAAGCAAAGTTCAGAAGAAAACACAATTCTGGTGAAATCTAAACCTAACTTCTGCAAGTCCCGATTCACTATACTGAGATAATACTCTGAATGGTTGATGCAAACAATTAAGTTCGTTCTTTGTTTGACTCTCATTATCCCATACAGTGATTTATTGTAGTACTATTACTACATTATTAATTTTGCACTGAAACTACGGTTTTAAAATTCCACAGACGTGAAGATACCGTGTGCCCTGTGTGAGTTTAATGATGAATATTTTGTGGTTGATCTAATAAATTGTGCACACTCTGCAGGGGCACTACCAGAAATCCTACCTTGGGTGCTAAGTTGCTTAGGAACGCCACTGGTAAGAGTGATAGCCGTTATCCCAATCGACTAACCGGCGTCCTGCGGTAGTCACGGCGTGTGTAAGAGAGACACAAGAGAGACACTGTCTGGTTTATTCCCTTCCCCTAAACCCTCAAACGACTATGAAAAATGTCTGCGCTGGATCAGACTTTGTGGAAGACCACACAACCAGTCGAATCCCTCCAAAATGACCAGAAACTACTACGTCTGCACTAAGGTAATGTTCTCCATTGTCATTTTGCCCCTTGGCACAAATTACCCCACTCTCCCCTAATCAAGCCAACTTGCTGGCAGGATTGTGAAGAAAATGAACTTGAGTTACCTAAGTGGAGTGGGGAAGTAGAGTGTGAGAGGAAAACAAAAATAAAACCTCAGAACTGCCAAAGGTTGTTTTGATTCAATTATTAGATAAGAATTGTCACTGTCTTTGAGAAAACCTTGTGTTGTGCGGTACACACGTTAAAGGCCTCATAAAGCCTCCTAAACAAGACTTTGCTTACCACACAAAACACTCCAAGCCTTTTCAGTCACGTTAAAGCAAACACGTGGTAAGTGTAGACAGAATAGAAAATGTTAAATGTTTTAATATGAGCAAGCCTAGTTTGTTTCAGTTGGCTGGCTGAAAGAGGAGATGAAATGGATATACAGTATTGTGAGGCTAATACTGTAGGTTGGTTAGTAAATGGTACCGCATCACAATAACAATTTTTGCTCAGGAGGATAGTGGGAGAAATTAATTAACTGCAGTGAACTAATTTCCCTCTGAACCAGAGAACCGGAGCTCCTCCTCCAAATAAAACAGTAGATAATTTGAGGCACTTACTCACCTAATGCAAGCACAGATTGAGTTCCTCCACATATTAACTGTTCACAAAAATAATACGTTCCCCTTCACCTGACAATTAGTGATTTTTAAACATAGAAGGGCAAAAACATCCCTATTGAAAATTAAACTGCACTAAAAAAAAAACTAGCCACCAGAGGGTGATAGAACTGCACCATTGGAAATCAACCTGACTTTTTTTTTTTTTTTTTAACAGATGTGTAGCTTTTAAATATCGTGAACATGACGACGACGATATTGTGGCAGTTTTAATATCACAATATCACGATATTGCCATTATCGTTACATCCCTAATCATGTACCCTGTTGACATGATCCTGATTGTAATATGATGCCGTTGGATGTAACATGAAAGTGTATTCATTTAAAATGATTTTGACTTTTGTGTCAACATGTAAAAATGTGAACTCAATTACATCATACTTCATTTGTAGATGCCGTGACTCATAATAAATAATGTTATTATTGAATTACAAATATAAGGTGGGTAGGATGTAAGTAAATCATTTGTGAACATAAAAGCACATGGTGCATAATATAAATGACAGATACGAGCAGACTGATTTGAATGGCATCTTGTTGGCATCTTTATGGACAACGTTGGCTGCTGTCTTGTGCGTTGTTGTCAACCTGTGCAGCTTGTTTAATTGTAAAAGAATTCAACTGAAGTGATAGAAACGTACATGCAATCTTTGGTTAAAGGAGGTCGCAATCTTTGTTGTCCAAAGAAAAACTGCAAGTCAATGCATGTGACGTCTTTTGATAATAGATTTAATGTTTTTTCCCCATTCTCGTATGCTCAGTTTTAGTAAACGCCTGTCAGCCGTAGAGCTTTGCTGACATACAAAGTGCACTGCTATTCATCTTTCCACGCATAAACACAAATATTCCACAAGCACTCAAAACTGCTCAGAGAGAAAACAAAACACAAATGAATCAATATACCTTGAATAATAGAACACTGAATCAAAAAGACAAGAAAAAGCTTTGGATTCAGCAATAGACTGTTTTGAAATGTTTCTGCATTAGTAAAAGATTTGACAAACTTTGCAAACATTATGTGACACGTGTCATGGTTTGCTCATTCCCTTGCTCAGATTTGCTTCAAACTGAAATCTTTGACATAAAACAACAAGGACCGTTCACACATACAGAGATAAACTAACCAAAATATCATTAACCCTGGCACGTCACATAACTTTGCGCTTTTAAATATCATTCCATAATATATTTACAAGGTTTAGACAGTGACACTGTTGATTTTACATTCACTCTTTTCACAATTCATAACATGATGTAGAAAAAGTTTTACATTTTTGGCACTCTTTGTTTTGACCCCTCATAATGCAACATTGATCCAGCACAACCTCCAAAGTCGAACACAAACAAATTTGCTGAAATCTTTCAAACGTTCTTATGAACATGTAATCCATTTATCTATGTGTAGGAATCATTGTAAATAAGTGATCACACATTTGCTGCAATGAAGAACTGCTTCTGCTTGCAATGAAGAATCCTTTGCTCTGCTCCACACTCACGTTCACATAGCCTAGCAGAAGATGACTCAAGAAGCTGAAGAACCACAACATCGAACGCAGCAGAATGGTTCGAGCCAGTCTGCTGAGGCCACCTGTTTTCTGTTAAGAAATGATTGCAAACTTGACCACACGTACTCAGCAATCTTCCACTCACATACACAACACATAGACAAACAAGTACACTGTGTTCCAACTATGCCTTGCATTTGCATTTTTAGGGTTGGAACACCCATGTAACTGGGGGCGTGGCCGCGTGGAAACCAAATAAAAAGAGAGGGTGAGGAGAGGATTCTTCAGAGAGTGCAGTAGTGAATTGTATCAGTCAGCTCCTCTCCTCTACCTCACGAGCCTTGAACTGAGTGTCTTCTCTCCTTTTTTGTGTCGTGTTTAATAGATGTCATACAGGTAAACCTGACACGATGTAAAGACACTGATCATGTTAATGATTTCTCACAAAAATTTTCAACAATGGTAGGAAACCGAGGGATCTATAAGTCTTTGCAAAGGTCTACATTTTCAAATGATCACTTCTACAGGATTCCTAGGAAATCACAATAACTCATCACTATAGAGCTAATTTTAGAACAGGTCTGTAGGGGACTGATTTGTTGCATGTCGGTGACCCCTGACTTATTGCCTGATTTTAAACAAAAAATGTGAACATTTCCAACGGTCAAGTACAAAGAGAAGTTAACTGCTGTATGATAAAAGTAAAATAAAATAAAACCACTCACTATTTATGTGTACAATGTTCTACTGTATTATGCAGTTAGGTTATCATCACACTTTTCTCCTTTGCCATCATTTATGTCACAATAAAAAATATACAAAAAAAAATCACTCGTGAGGTTCATCATTACGGTTTCAACTCTAACTTGATGAAAACCAGAAGATTTTGGTTGACCTTGAAATTTGGCTTGTTCGACTTTGGAGGTTGCGCTCACATGGAAAGCATTTGAGCTAAAAAACAAAAACAGAAACACAACAACTCACGACATGAAGCACAATGAGCAGAAGCTGTTAGTCACAGATGAGCAATACTGCTTAATGGTTGACTCAATAATCGATTTATTTTGTATGCCACTTACTTTGATTAGGGTCACAGGTGACTAAATTTGGCAGAGAGACGTTCATGGTCACCAACAGGGAACATCTAAACACATCCCCACCTATGGACAATTTAATCTGCACTGAACCTGACATGCATGTTTTTGGAATGTGGGAGGAAGCCGGAGTATTAAGAGAACTCACATAAACACCGAGAGAACATTCAAATTCCGCACAGGAAGGCTGAAGGCAGGGTTCGAACCTCGAAATCCAGAATTGTGAGGCATACATGATAACCCGCATGTTATTTTATTTACTGTATATTTGGTCAGCCTCTCAGGTGAAAACACTAAAAATAGAAAGATATGAAAGATGAACACATCAGTTATGACATCCATACAAACAACCTTTTTAGAGTCATCTTCATCTCAGTTATTTAATTGTTGCACCTGTGACCAAAATAGCACAATTTTACCTTATTAATAACTCTAAAAAAAGGTGCATTCAGGGACCATCGGTACTCCAGCTACTGTAAGTGACACAAATGAAAGCACAGCATTACGTTGAAACTCATTTCACAGTGAAACACTCCAAAAGGACGACCACTGAAGAGTCGGGGGGTAAAAGTTCACCAACATCCCCAAATTCTCCTCTCATCCTGGTTGGAGAATGAAAAGCTATGTAATGCTACACCGTTTCCTTCAGATGGGAGGCCACCCTCTCCATGGGTGCTGCTAGTGTTACGTCTACAAACGTGAGCATATGAGGACATTCAAACGCTTGTAGTGTTAGCGTGTAAGCTGAGCGTGGCGAAACCGCTTCGTGGAGGAGCCGTGAAGCTGTAAGCTGCGTACGCCACAACGGAGCCCAACATCAAGCCTGTCATGTAGGAGACCGTCATCACGTTCCCTGCACCAAACAATACTTCATTACTGCATTGAAATCCTTTTTTTTTTTTTTTTTTTTTTTTTACAAGTCCTCCAACAATAACGACCAAATCGGTCTTTTTTTTTTTTTTTTTTTACCATGCACCAAAATACAAGTACAGTATTGTAGTTTAGCGACCTCTAGTGGCCATGTTAAATAGCGAGAAAATACAAAACTGAGATTTGAACCCGGAAGAAGGAAGGAAGAAAAGGATTTAAAAAAAAACATTTTTAAACCCTCCAACGTCAGTTGAGGGCTGACCGATGCAATTATAATAAGCTATATTGTATTTAAAATACACAACTTTTAAAATTGTCTCCTAACATTGCATACCATTCAAAACGTATGGACAACGCCACCGTGTGGTGTAACCTGTTTGTATTCCCTTACTGCTAGTTGTATCAGATTCGCACAATAACGATTGCATTTGTGCATTTGTGAACCTAAAACTATAATTCTGATTTTGAGGAAACTTTGATGTAAGAAGACAAATATTTTCTTTATGTTTGAACTGAAATTTTGTCCAAAAGAAAAAAAAAAATGGTACTGTCGAACATCTATTAACACAGTATCAAACCTCAGCTTGTACTTTCATCTCTTTAATGGATTGATGTATGTTGCTTGTTGAATTACAATAAAATGTATTTTAAAAAACTATTTAATGGAAATTTAATTTAAAAAAACATTGCAATACAATGTATATTTGGTCATGCAAAACTTACTAAAAGTTGAACATTTGAAATAAACTGTATTTACTTTAGTTTACCTTAACATTTGCACAGGGAGTCGCATCGCTTCTTGATGCCACCAGACCGCCATTTTACCACTCACAATCAACCTTTCTCGGCATACGGTCCTATACATTTTACAGTATCAATATTGCAGAACATTTAAGATGGTACTTAGTAGAAACGGCATGATTTGTATACTAAGAGCCTTGAGCTGTATATGTCCAATCTATACGTATACAGATAATAACTTTACAAAGTAGTCTGCTCACGAGATGGGAGTGGTAAGATGGACGCCGTCCAGCTTCCGCCCTGCGACTTTACGCCTTTGATTGGTGAATGACAATGGAAAGAAAGCATTTTGGTTGGCTAATGACAATGGAGGAGGAGTCGGTTTGATTGGTTGGTTAATGACAATGGACCGAAATGGAACGAAAAGGATCTAATTGGATCTAATATAGCGGAGTCGGATAAACAGCTGTCTTTGGACCAGACTGTCATTGTCTGTGTTTTGGTTATCGGTCATGTTTTCCTTATTGTCTCCTTTTTTTTGTTTTTTTTTGGCAATGTCTCGTTAAGTTTGATCATGTCCTCCTGTGCTTGTTATCCCGTTCCCTTGTGTTACCCAATCAGCTCCGCAAGCCACTTGTGTCTTGTCCAGGTGTCTCTCATTGTCTCATTACTGTGTATTTAGTTCCCTGCTTTCGTTCAGTCGTTGAGTCATTGTACTTGTTGTCCTGCATGTTTAGTTTTTAAACCAGTAAGTTTATTCCCAGCTTTGGTTTGCACTTTATATCTTGTGTGGTACTTTGTTTTTTTTAAGTCAAAATAAAATTATGATGAAGAGCACACCTGCCACGTCTTGCCTTGCCTCCCTCCACTTGTGTCCACAACCTCCCACGTTCTCTGACACAGACGCACTGGGTTTGAAACTCTCTTTAGTATTTTTGCACTATTTAAAATGGCCGTTAGTAGTCGCTAAACTAAAATATGCAACACTTGATCATAATTTGGCATCTTTTGAAAACGACCAATGTGGTCGTATTTATTCGAGGACTGTTTCTTCAGCAGCCATTTCTACTTCATTCTTTGTCTTCTGACTATAAATGTGTGTCTTACCTGCCAGCTCCCTCTGTTCCGGCGCCACCTTGCCCGCAGCCTGAATCATGGGCACGGACCCAAAGTAGCCGTTGGTGACGCCCATGAGCAGGGAGAAGAGACACGGCCAGGCGGGGTGGGCCAGGGTGGGCGCGTGTGCCGGGTACACGCACATGATGAACAGAGGAATGAAGACCACTCGCAGGCAGGAGAAGAAGAGCAGACGGCCTCCGGACCAATCGTAGGGCAGCGCTGCCAGGATCTGAACATATAATACAGTCGTTACGATCCCAAAACGAGAGACGGTTTGTACAGCTCAGGTGAGCTCTGTCACCTTGCCAACAAAGTCGGACATGTTGAAGGTGGCCATGATGAGGATGGGCAGCCACTCCCCTAAGGTCTGGTTCCTCATCTCAGACTCCAGGCCGGGGAAGAGGCACAGGGTGATGCTGTAGGTCACCGCGATGGACAGCATGTAGGCCCAGATCACACGGGACACCACGTAACGATGCAAAATCAGATCTGTCCGCGGAGGTCGCACGTGAATGAGAAGTTGAGTACATGAGATACATTCGTAGAAAAAAAAAATCATTACCGCGAACGCCAGGCCAGGTTCTTCTGATCTTGATTTTTGGGGCGTCAAATCGCACATACGTCCCACCGACGTAGTCCTCAATGCCGTCTTCGCTTGTGGGCGGGGCCATTCCACCATTCCCCTGAGGAGGAACCAAACACATGCTGAAATCAACACTTTCTATCGCCGTCATGGTTTATCAAGTAGCTGATAGAAAACATTTATCAGTAATATTTTGTACTTTTTGAAAGACAATCTATTGACACAACACTGGAGGAAGCATATATAATAGTTCATGAATATATTAACCTACAAGTAGGGCTGGTTTTTAAAAATCAAATGATCGATATTGAATCGATTTTCCTTTTCGAACGTAATATCCAAGCATGAATCGACTATTTTAATATCTCTTTTTCCCATAAATTAACAAGAAAATGGAATTTTAAACCTAAATTTTTTTGGTATCTTTACTGTTTTTTCTTACATTTATGAAAGACCTGACTTATTACAATTTATGACAATTCAAAACATCTTAAATTAGATTAAATAAATAAATTAAATTTAGAATAATGAAAACATTTTCATCTATCCATGCTGATGTCAATGCTTGTGTAACACTCGTGTTATTTTTATGAAAAAATAAATCATCTAACCAGTTACTGCCTCCGCAAATTTTAATTTGGAATTTAATGTTTGTGGAGTTCTTCATCATGATATTGGTACTTGATATTTAGGAAAAACTGATGTTCCATAATTAATATCGGATTGAATTGAAGTGAATCGAATCGAACAGAACTCTTGTGAATCGAACTGAACTCGATGGAGGAAATTTGAATCGATAGCCATGCCTACTTACAAGTGTCTCTTTCTTTCCCTTTCATTAGAAAGACACCACATTGGCTATGCATGACTTCACCTCTATTATCAGATCACTGTGAGTGACTGCAGGTTGACGACACACACATACACATGCATGCGCACACGCATCCATTAGTTGATTAAAGGGTCTCAGGAGACAGAAGGGACCACTCTTCCTTGATTATAGTCGTAATGTACTGCCTTGGTTTCCCCTGGCAACCAACACAAAGAACTCCCTGAATCACACTCCTCTACGTCAGACATAAGTGAGATGTCCCTCTCACAAAACGGGACAAGTGTGAACATAAAAAAAGAGGACAGCCCGTGTTGATGGGTGGTCCTCACACACATGCACGTACGCACACACTCTAGTGTCATTTGATTAGCAGCTTGTCCACAGGTGCTAGCACTTATGTTTCTTTCACTTCCTGTCTGACCTTCTCGTCTTTATTTAGGAGCCTTTAGAGGGGAATGAACTGAGCTAGCAACAGCAAACTTGTAACATTTATGCTTGACAGGTAGTCCTATCTCTTCTTTTTGCTTGTTAATTGGTTGTACATTCCAAAAAAATAAAAAAAATAATAACTTCAAAGCGATAATGTGACATTCCATTACGAATCACTCATGCTAGCAACGTAACTAACATTAGCTTGTTTACAGCGTTAATGCTAGCTTAAAATTGCTAGCGCTGCTATTTTGCCAAAGCTGGATATGCTTTCTCTGGCACAAACTTAACACTGAGTAAGCTATTTTGAGAGTAAAGTGAGCTTTATTTCAGTAAATAAACTTTTTGTTTGGTAGCGTGCTGTGGAGGTTTTTGTTTTTTTTTCCCATCAAAAGTTGTGAAACACCACCATCGAGCACAACTTACAAATTTAACCTCCTCCGCCGTGACGTCATGATGAACCCTGTAGCCGGTGGAGTTGCCGCGGGGGTCGTGGCCTTTGCCCTGACCTTTGCCCTGGTTGTGGCTGGTGTAGTAGCGGATGAAGCGGGAGCGGCGCACCAGCAGGTGAAGAAGGAAGCAGAGCATTTCCATGCCGATGGAAATGAGGAAGAAGATGAGCGTGTTCCTCCTCTCGTCCGGGATCAGCAGCTTGGTGAAGATGCGAGACAGGGAGATGATGACACCGGCAGTGCCTGCATGAAGAAGAAGGAGGAAGAGGCTTAAATGTGTCGAGACACTTGAGAGAGGAAGCTGGAGGCCATTGCGCAAGATGGTGGTCAAAGGAACACGAGGATATTTTTGTACTCACTCTCTCCGGTCATCACCCCCTGTGTGTACCTCTTGGGCAGCATCCCCATGTAACCATAGAAACTGGACTGCTGCACTGGAAACGGATGAGGAAGTGGCTTTAGTGGTGTAACAGTCAACCAGTGGCGGTTGCTGGCCTACAGTGGGGACGTAACCGACTTAATCCACTGCCAATAACTAGCACGTTGCAAATATAGAAAGGATCAAAACTAGGGCCCGGCCGATTAATAGGCCGCTGATTATAATCGACTGATTATTGGCCTTCAAACTTCGGCAGTTTCCGACACTGTGAAAGTACCCTGAATGCACTATTTTGCTTGCGTAGCTTTAGCAACTAGCAAGTGTGTAGCGTATGTTATTCTGGTTATTCTGTTGTCCCTAAGCGTCCTTTAAACTGTTTAATGACACCGCAGTTGGGGTTAACTGTAAAACTAAATACACAACGTTAAGAATTACATCCACTGTAATTTAAATACAAAATGTTTGTTTTTAAAACATGACTAACATAGCGCTAACAGGAAGTTAGAAAATGCTAACCGGAAGTGAGCATCGACTTTGGGAGTGTTTTTCCTTCAAATAAAGAATATCCACACATAAATCTTGTGAGAACGCAGATGAGATAACGCTACGCAAAGGTACAAATTCTTCCCAATGTGTGAATAACGAGTTATTTTAATTGAATTCAACTTTCTTCTGTACTCACTTTAAGTGTATACCACACTGCCCCCAAGAGGCCCAAATGCACAGGAACAGTCAGTATTTGGTCTTAAATTTTTTTTTCCAGTTGCTATTATTTTAGTTTGTTCTATTCCTATTTCACTGTCTTATTGTTTTTATTTTGTCATTGTCCTTTCAAGTTATATTATATTATAAAGTTGATATTTCAATGATTCAAAGACTTTCGTTTCTCAAAATTCAAGGATGCAAACATCCAAGATTTCATTTTTTTTTTTTTTGTCTTAACACACATTTCCACAGACATGACATGGCACGAAATACAATCCCCGAAGTCCCAGGTTAGCCCAGTAGGTCCCAAGACTTCTGAAAATAACACAAGATAAAAATATATAAAAGATAAGGTTCATGGTTTACAGCAGTTGTAAAAAAGTAAGAATGGTTTTGTTATTGACACATACATCTATACAATAACCTTGTATACTTCAGGATTTTTTTTATATGGACTTGTCATTCAAAGCAGAGAATCTTAATAAAAGTTTGTGCGTAAGTGGCACCCATTGAAAAGGAATTAGGGAAGGGGTTAATTCTATACATTATATATTATGGAATAATCGGCAGATTAATCGGTAATCTGTATTTTTTAATGACAATAATCAGTATCGGCATCGGCCTCAAACAATGCATATCAGTCGAACCCTAATCAAAACTGTATAGAAATGTACGAAATTAGTTTGTAAAAGTTAGTGAGTGCTTCTGATAGGATTTAATCTGCAAATAGGATTCAGTGGACTATCAGCAAACATGTGTCTTAATTAAGCATCAGCATAATTTAATTTTCATTAGCAGCCATGCTCCCCACCTACTGTGTGTGTTGTGACTCTTTGACCTTCTGGAATCACACAGCCGATGGGATGATGGAGTTTTTCATGAACTAGTTATACAATCATAAAATATAGATGTATGCAGTAATGATAGCTGAATGGGTCTGCAACCTGCGGATCTATTGGGGCTCTGTCGATCATCTGTTGTGGGCTTGTGGCTCTGTGAATTTGGAAATGGAATGACAACAAATATTTACTTTTATAGGACTTTGTTCATTTTTCTAATGTAATTATAAATTTGAATTTGATTGGCACTCTGGTAACATTGAATAAAACAAATTGAAAATGTGTCACATGCGCCAATGTGCGACACCCGATGCCACAATTTATTGAGCTATTCGACAACACAAGAAAAAGAGAATTGTTGAAATGATTTAAAATTACAAATTGAATTGTTGACCAACTTTTAAAAATCACTTCAATTGCTAACACGATTGAATTAAGTTAATCCAAAGTGAATTTATTAAGTTTGATTAATTATGAGTTCATTAAACTGAATATATTCACCTGAATTAAGCTAGTCCTAAATGACTCCAATCCAAAGTAATAAGTTTAACGAACTTATAATTAAGCTTAATATATTCACTTTGGACTAACTTAATTCAATCATGGGTTGCCAGTTGAAGTAACTTTTTTAAAGTTGGTCAACAATTCAATTTGCAATCTTAAATCGCTTCAACAATTCTCTTTTTCGAGTGCACTGGTTGGCAGATCATGGATCAATACAAGGGGGAAAAAGTGCCTGAATCAAAAATGTTTAATGTTATGTCTATATGAACTATATTCCAAACAAACATGCCTCATACAATCGTGCGTGTGAAAATGAAGGTGACGTGTACAGCCCTGAACACTGAGCAAAAATGACATTAACCCGGTAAGATAAATACAATTTTATATTGCATTATATTTTACATTTTTAAGTTAAATAGTCTTTGCTGCCCCCGCGACCCGACCTCGGATTTGTTAACTTAAGTTGTGAGTCAATGGCATTCTCTATATATGCAATAAAATGATGATGAAAGAGAAGAAGACGGCATTTTTGGTTTGCTGCAGGTGGATAATTTAAGTTTGGCTTTATTTTCATGAATACGAGGAGAACTCAAATAGACATTGACTATTTTATTTGAAAGTAAGCTTCAACCAAGCGTCTTTTGTTCAAAATATTTTTGTTCCATGCAGAAATGTTTTTTGTTCTTATAGCAGTTCTTTGATTTCATAAATGCAGAACACTGACATTTTTTATACATACAGCTAAAAATGATGCACAGTATTCAGTGTTATCTTCACTTTAGATGCCAAAAGGGTTTTGTTGATTTTTAAGTATTCTCCATTATTATTACTGCTGGTGGCTTTTAAAGAGATGATTTATTGATGTATGCAGACTTTCCATGCAATTCTGTTGACGCTTCTCACTGCTGTTCACAGTCATTTCTCTATGTAGTGTTCATTTACACATGAACTGTATACGTAGAATTTATTAAGTGTGTACATTTGGTGCGTGCATTATCTCATTGCCTGGTTTAAATATATGAGCATGGATATATATTTTAGGAATATTTTATTTATTACTGTTCTTGAATGTTGCGACTGCTGCCACTGTAAAATCTTAATTGCCATGTTGTGGCACATAGTGCATTCTATTCTATTCTATTCTATTCTATTCTATTCTATTCTATTCTATTCTGGTCTATTGTTGGCTGGCTGCTTTGCTTACCTGTACATCCAAAGGCAACTACTCCCACTGAGACCAGGTTGATGATATAAGCTTGGCTGGTAGTGAATTTTGCCAACCACACATCAAATACGCTGACAAACACCAGAGGCCCCAAAGCTAAGATGTAGCCTGCACAAAGAAAAAAAAAAAACGCACACACATATCACTCAAAGGTGAAGATAATCAATCATCCAGTGAAGAACCCACACTTCAATCTGGATTTTAATAATCTCACTGTTTGACTGGTTTCCTCATGGATTCAAGTGGATCTCATTTATGCTGCAGAGGGCACTGCGGTGCAAAATGGAGTTTTAATAGAATGTTGTGAGCCGATTTAACATTAGTTTAAGCATTATACAGTACTGTATACAAAATAAGTGGTGTACAGTTTAAGCAGCTCCTCTAATATTACAAGGGGACATCTAATTAGAGTTTGTGCATTTTAAACAATAAATGACAATGGGAATGGAATAGTTTTAAAATGTGCACCTTTTACTTTCCACTACCTCCAAGTGGCTTTAGTGTCAAGGAGATGTGACAATTTCTCTGTAGGTTAATAATGTGTAACTCACCCACAGTGATTCTGGTGTGCATACTGAGCCTCTCCACCAGCACGTTGTTGAGGAGGACGGCCAAAAGAGCCACCACGATGTATGTCAGACTCATGTCAAACACGATGGACGTCCCTGGGATAGATCACAAAACATGTAGGTGACATTCTTAAAAGTTGCATGACATTCACATTGATGTGCGTTCGTACCTCTGAACTTGTGGTGCAGGTAGTCCACGTCTGTGATGAAGCTGTTGTAGGGCAGCAGGAACCCCACGCCAGCCAATAGCATTGCAAAGTAGATGCCATGGTAACGGTCGTCGGGGATCGGCTCCTCAAAGTCTGAGCGGGAAGGTAGCAGACAAGAGTTATTCATAATTACAAGATGAAATCACGGACCGGGCTGACACACGACATCTTCTTTAAAGCTACCAGGAACTAAGAGGAAAGACGTACAACAGGACAGAAAGGGAAGAAAAGGGAAGTTCTTCATTGTTGGTTTTTTTCTTTTTGCAGTTTTATGACGCTGTCATTTACAGGCTTGACCATTAGGGTGGATTTTAAACATAGAAGGGCCAAAACAAGCCTTTTGAAACTTCAACTGCACTAAAAAACTAGCCACCAGAGGGTGCTAGAACTGTGCAAATAAAAATCAACCTGTGTTTTTAAGATGTGCTGCTTTTAATATCGTGACATGACAACGACGATATATTGTGGCAGTTTTAATATCATGATATCACGATATTGCCGTTATCATTACATCCCTCGTTGTTTATGGTATATGCTTATGGTTGCTCCACATGGATAAATACATTATTTATTCGATTCTTATTTGGATTAGAACCTAATTGCACACCTTAATTAAACCCTCCTGTGGATGCATTTCATCTATGTGATTTATTTCATTTTACAAATAACATCATTAAATGAAAACGAATGTCTTGCAATGTTAGTGGAACAAAACAAAAAAAAGTTTTGGCACTTATTTTTTGGATGAAGACCGAAATTCCTTTTGTTCTTCGTTGAAGTGCATGGAATTCTAACAACAATGTTGATAAAAAAACAAAAAAAACAAAACATCACTTCTTTACAAAGTGACAAGTCTCCACACCCCTGTGTAGGTGCCTGCTGCTTTTTCACCAACAAGCCCAGGAACTTTGAGTTCTGGGTAAAGGGAGTTCTTGGTTGTAAAAGTTCAGCAGGGAATTTAGAATTGTGTTTCCACAGTGTCTTCGAGTTCTCTGTAATTAACTCAAATGAGTTTGATTGAGTCCAGACGATGTAAAAACAACGCCCCCAAATTTGACCAATCAGCCGTGGTCACTGCAGCCCCCCCCCTCAAAATTCCTGCCTGGCTCAGCAAGACCCTGCTGCTGAGATAGTACTTGGATGTCCCCTGAGGCATTTAATTACCCTGGTAATTGTTGTTGGTGGAAAAAACGCCCAAATTGAATTTACCAAGGTAAACTCAAAAGTTCTCCAAAAGTTCCTGCGGTGGGAAAAACGTCTATACACTTGTGACGGCAGCCAATATATTATCGGACGCCCTCATGTGGCCGTTTTATTAACAAGAACTAGAAGTTAGAAATAAAAAGAATAGAAAATTAACGTAAATAATTCATTTCATGCAATTTTTAGGAAATATGTTGTCATTATTTTTTTTCTCACTTACTCACTCACTCACTCACTCACTCACTCACTCACTCACAGATGCTGACGTGTGTGAATGAGTGAGTGAAAAAAAAAAAAAAAAAGTGCGTGCTTTCAAATTGCCGCGGGAGTGACGTCACACAGCTGACACGTTCGCCCGGCCCCGTTTGCGACACGCCACCCCCCGCTCTGCGATTGGCTGGAGGGGTGTAAACACTGTCTTTCCACTGAAACGTCCCGCTGTTTCCAAAACAAACACAAAATGGCAAAATACAGGCTGGGGGTGTGGGGGTTTAGGACAAAATCACCCCCACACGTGCAGAAAAGCCCAGATCTGTAAATTGAGAAGTAGTTTGCCTGTTTAAATCCTGTATTTAAAAAGTGCCTTTTCCAGAGTGAAACCGGCAGACTGCGCCTTTAACAAGGTTTTTCCTTGACATCTACGCATGATCATCTGTGTCCTTCCAAAGTTTTCTGATATTTCACAACTGTTTAATGACTTAGTTGCTCCTTTTATATCTTCATCAGATTGGTGTGACTTCTCTGAATGTGTCTGTAACCTTTTCTGGTTGTGCACCATTTTGAAATCTTCCCAAGATTATTTTATGTGACTAATAAATCATATCTACCTAAGGGATAAAGCATAAAGGATGCGCATATAAAGGGTCAGCATAAAATATGCTTGCTGCGTATCATCTGGTGGACTTGTAAATGACTTATTTTTTGCGCACAATTTCTTACCAACGTCTTTTGAGAGTGCATTAAACATGCTGTATGATTGGTTTGCAGTCCAGGTTGTACCTAGCCAAAGGTATATTGATGCCACGGGATCAGGAACAACTGGGGGTTCAGCATCTTGCTTAAGGATACTTTGATGAGTCACACTGGGCTGGGATCGAACCCACATTCGGGGGTTGCGAGACAACCACTCTACCACTGATCCACACTGCCACACTAACAGTGATGGGATGTATCGATATTGAAATGTCACCAGTGTGCTGGAAACCGGAAAGATTCCCCTTCACCGGAAAAGAGGGGGTGGTCTATTTACAGTTTTTCTCCATAGGTTTGGCATGTAAAATGTCATTTCAGTTTCAAGAAATGTGCCAAACCTTTGAAGAAAAACTGTACCACTCAAGGTAGTGCTATTCAGGTTAACACCCAACATCCACTCCAACACTCAAGAGAATGCACTGACAGTCTAACTTTTTATCCTAATAGTACATATTTGATTGAAGACTGGGAATTTAACACTGACTAATTTGCTGTGTATGCTGTGATAGGTTCCACATTCAACAACTCCATTTTTAAGATAGTGGCTCACCGGGCTCAGACAGCGCCAGAACACCTCTCTCCGGGACGTCTTTGCTGATCTCCTCCTCCTCCAGCTGGTAGGAGTCAAAACTGAAGCTCTGCACCACTCCGCTCTCTCGTCCGTCCCTCCATCCCTCTCTTCCTGCGTCCCTCCATCCGGCTCTCCACACGTCCCTCTCCTCGGGCGTCTGTGCCGGGGTGGGCCTGCGACGCTCTGCTCCCATCACGTCCATCTTTTGCAGCCAAGTGGGACGCTCGCTACACACTTGTGGGAGCCGGCATGTTGCACACAATTCGGGTGAGGCAGAGAGGCAGGAAGAAGCCTTTTGGATGATGGAGGAGCTGCGAGGACACCATGGGAACCAGATGTTAAGGTAGAAAAGGAGAGACATCTGTCATAAGCTTTAATAAGTGGAGACAGCGTCAGACAAGCCAAGGTTATGTGAGACGTGGGAGCTTATTGTGCGTGCGTGTGTTTACTGAGAGAGCGAATGACAAAAGATGCATGACTGTGAGCCAAGTGAAGTGAGGTGAATGCGATGCATTCAGAAAAGCATGAAAGCATAAAAGTGAAAGACAAATTGTGATATAAATTAAACATTGAGCTACAAACAGTGTGATGAGAGTAATTGCACTTTTTAGTTTTGTTTTTAGTTATTTATTTATTTTTATATAACTTTCAGGGGAAGCAAATGTTTGCTTCTTTTTTTCTTATGCTTTATGTGAGACACAAACACACATACACATTCAGCTTAACTCATTCACTCGCAGCCATTTTCACTGAAGCAACTCCCTTTGCTCCCGGCAGTTTTACTGGATTTTGGCTGATTTCGCAAGGCCCAGAGAATATTGTGTTTTATCGCGATAAAAACATGCAACCTACCAAAAGAAAGATTAGAGTCTCTTTTTTCATCAGTTAAAAAAAAACATATCTCTATCGTTTCCCGTTTTGTAGCAATTAGCATTAGAATGTTGCTAAGTTTCATCATTACTCACAAATTTGTTTTAAACTGCGGGAAAAAAGCTTGTTTGCAACATGGCCCTGGTTGATCTCTTATACTCTGCTGCCACCTACTGGCTGTTTTTGTAATAACTACCATTGCTTCAACCGTTCTCTGCAGTTCAGAGAATGGATTTAAGGGTTTTGTATGCTCTAGCATAAAAAAAATATTAAAAACCACATATGAATACGTCTTTGGTAATATTTAAAATAGAATGTATTTATATGTTTTTGGGAGCAAATTAGTTAATACGGTTGGCAGCTTTTGTCATGTTTGCTATTCAAGTTCCTTGGCCAGGTTTACCAATTTACAAGCATTCCTTTTATTAAAGCCGACAGAATCTCAATGAAACCAAATACAAATAATCGAGTTTACTGGATATTACTGGTCATTTTGCAACATAATCGAATGTGTACACACACACACGACGCCCCACCCACAGGCTACAGCATGCAAGTGCTGTCAGTACGGCAGCTGGGCTCAATCTTTCACTGGCTCTAGTTAGCTGAGGAGTGTTGAGGAAAACATTGCAAGTGCGGTATTGATGGGACACATGCTTCTCTTTGTCATGTCCACACAAACACTTGTGGCCAGCTGCACAATCCACACAGTTGCCACTGTGCATTTGCAATAAGACTCCGCAACTATTCAAAACCTCTAAATAACCTGAATTGAATGACATTGACAAGTGTGCGATAATATATGGACATTTTCTATACCATTCGTCCTCATTATGGATGTGGGTGAGCTGGATTCGATCTGAGCTGACTGATTGAGAGGCAGCGACTGGACTGGACAATGACAGGACACATACTGGAGACAAATGACCATTTACATTCACACCTATGGACAAATTAGGAAGGCAGAATACCCGTACAATGGGTAAGAAGCAACTTGAACCATGTTGTGATTCTGCAGTTTGTGAAGCACTGCATAAATAAAGTTGACACAATACAAAATAGGAGTGCTGCATCAATAATTGTGCCTTTTCAGTTTTGCTTTGTTATTTTTATTTATTTTATTTTTTTTACTATTCTGGTTGTAGCCGTTTGTGCTTCATCATACAGATTCTAACATTGTGACAGCTCTCAAACAAAATCGACGCCTTCTTAAAATAATCGCCTATGTAATTTTTTTCAGATTTTTCAAGAAACAAAAAAATTGAACCATTTGTATATATGTATTATTTTATATATATATATATATATATATATATGTTATATATATATATATATATATATATATATATATATATATATATACATGGCAAAAAAACTATCGATCTATCTATCTAAAAATATATATACTTTGTTTTTTTTTTGCAAAAACAAAACAAAAAAAAGACTTATGCATTGTAAGAGGGTGACAAAATACAACCACAGAATAAACATATAATTTCATAAGAATACGTATCTGATGTATGTAGTTGTAATATGCTTGGCAATCTTGACTCACCCACCATTGAAATAAGAGGTCATGTTAGGTTTATTCCCCTGGGGGGGCGGTGATTGGGTAAAATGCTCCTGTTTATTTGCAGCTGGACGCCATGCCAATGACAAACAAGCGCAGGCGCTCTCGAGCTTCTTGGTTTAAATTAAAAGGCAAGCCTGTCACATTACTGAAGCACAATCGAAGATCTTGCATCTTTAAAAAAATAAATAAAAAATTTACCATATACAGATGTGTTTTTATTTTACGCGCCCAATACGTGCATCTTGATTCTTGAACAGTGCACACATGAATGAGAACACAAAGCGCATGCATTCTGCCGCCGTTTTAGAAAGAAAACCTAACGCTGAAGCTAAACCGGCCAGTGCAAAAGACGACTGCTGTTTATTTTCTCATTCCATCCAGCTGCGCTCTCTCCAATTACTCTCGCTTCACTAAGTTGTTCTTTCTGAAATTTAAAATGAAGGCAACGACAAGAACAAACAACAGGTTACCTCGGTGCCGATCGGCCGCCCCTACGTTTGACCGCCCCTTCTCCCCGGCCTTGGTGGCTCTTCAGTCGGTCTCCATCCAGACAGAGCCTCCCGCTTCCTGACGCAGCATCCAGCGGCTGAGGAGGAAGAGGATGGGTGAAGCGACGACAGAGCGAGAGAGAGAGAGAGAGATGCAGTTCTTGAAAGCCCTTTAACAAGCTTTTACCGCAGCTTTAAATCATGTAAATTTGACATTAGAGTTGAATTCGCCAACAAAACCTTTACAATTAGATATGCTTATGTTTTTTTTTGTTTTTTGTTTGTAAAGGAAATCAGTGATGCATTAGTAACACCCACTTACCACAATGCTATCATTGCAGCTTATGTCACTCTAATCAATCCTTTTAAATATGTTAATTCTTGTAAACTCAGTGCATACGGTGTGTGCTGAAAAAAATAAGATGTTTATTATTGTCATCTATCTATCTATCTATCTATCTATCTATCTATCTATCTATCTATCTATCTATCTATCTATCTATCTATCTATCTATCTATCTATCTATCTATCTATCTATCTATCTATCTATCTATCTATCTATCTATCTATCTATCTATCTATCTATTCACACAGATGCATAATGTTATGCATATCTAACTTTCTGCATAGGTCAGCCTGACTCTCAAGACTGGAAGCTTGTGTTCAGGGCAGCAGTGGTGGGGACAGTAGCGTTTTGTCCAGAGACTACTCAAATGTGGATCCTGAAACCAATACAATATTAGTGGTGTTTGAAAAGATCAAACTACTGTATATGTCACCATTTTTGCCTCATCGAAAACGCTATCCCCCTAAAAATACCCTGCTGGAAAAGAGTGTGAATCCTCTCAAGGGCTGCCACATTTAATTGGTACACCAACGTGAACTGCATTGTAGCCTACTAAAATACAAGTGAGTGGCACGTCAATATTAAAGTGCATACCTGTAACTAGACTACCTCAACGCCCACTGTGAAAAGTGAAGAAAGGAAAGATGAAGAGACAGAGGAGCAGCAGGAGTCAAGCGAGTGAAGAAGAGAGATGAAATCCGAGAGAACAGGTGCAGATGTACAGATAGAGAGATCAAGGCAGGGAGACAGATGGAAGAAAAAAGGAGAAAGAAGAGGAGCTGTTACCTGTGAGGTGATGAAGATGAAGGATTGCAAAGATGGGAGAGAGGGCATCAGTATTATGGGCCGGTTAATGTGGCAAAAAAAAGAGCATGCATTTATGTATTCAAAACTGTACAAAAGTTATTGGTTACCATTAGATGAGCTGTTTAATGACATCTTCCCACAGCATTATCATTAGGGGTGTGCCAAAAAATCAATTCATAAAAGAATCGAGATTCTCATTTATTAATCGAATCGAATCAATATTTAATATCCAAAAATCGATTTTATTTAAATTAGAAATGAAGAAGAAGGGGAAAAGGCAGTTGTAGCCCACATGCTGTTTTTGTGGAAAAAGGCACTTACAATATAAAATTAATAAATGTAAAAAAGAAAAGAAAAAAAAAGACACTTTAATATCGCTATTTGTCATTTTGTCTTGCAAAGCAGACTGGAGTAGATCATGACAATGTTATGCATATCTGTAAATTGAAGCAGAAATCATTTGTCAATCAAATATTTTGGAATCGAAAATCGTTTGAATCGAGAATCGAAAATCAATTCTGAATAGAATCGTAGACACAAAAATTGTAATTGAATCGAATTGTGAGACAGTCAAAAGATTCCCAGCCCTAATTATCATATATTTAAAACAATATGCATTCATTGAGTCACTGATTCAAAAGTTGGGAACTTGTGCTAAAGTGAACCACTATAACATCAGTAACTCACTACAATCATAATAATAGTAAATCCTGTCCAGGGTGTTATGCACTGAAAGGTTTGGATCCCAAATGCAGACACAAATGAGATTTTCTCCATTTATTCACATCGAAAGGCAGAAACTCAGAGATGCTGTACACGGGACAGTTGGACAATAAGCCAGCAAAACACACACAATTCACAGACTGCACCTACAGACAGTGAATCGTAAAGGACTAAAGAACGACATCACATAAGGTCCAGACATCCCCTACAGGATTACAGGTTGACATCACGAACATCACGTTTTGTAAACAGACACTTGTTACATCAGTAGCTAACAGACACTGTTACATCAGTACCTAAACAGACACATAACAGGTCATGAACTCTGGCGCATGCGACCCAGGCCATGACAATGGGTGTATGTGATATCTGTATTGTGTGTGGCTCACCCTCATTCGGTCCCGTCGCCATGGGCGGGCCTTGGGGGTCCGTGCCCGCCCTGTCAGTCAGCCGTGCCCGCCCTAGCAAGATGACTCACCAACTATTCGTCCTATCAGTCACGTAAACTTGCACCTTCTGTTTTCAGTAAAGCATGGCGTGCCAGCCAACCACATACCTCCTTTCAAGTTTGGCTGTGATTGACAACTAAGCGAGCCAATGACAATCAGGATAAGGAGGGATGGGGTGGGGTGGGGGGAGACGCGCGCTCTGCAGACGTGCCTTAGCCAAATCTACTTCCGGGTAGATGGTGCGCATTTGCCGGCTGGCGCTGGGACAAAGACTGAGCAGTGAGCACTCGTGCCGCTTTAATAGAAGCCACCAAATGCCAAACCTCGATCCAGGATGACACAGTTGACATCATTGGGAATCCTGAGTCCACTGGTTACGTTTACAAGTGAGTGGCAAACTTTTATTTTAATTAGTCAAGCCACACAGCACGGATGAATTGTAGCAATACACAGTATGCGGTTAACAGACCCAAGCAGTCACACATACACAACAACAACTAAGGAGCATAAAATTATTTATCACTAAAGCAGTTGCAGGGGCGGCACGGTAGTCGAGTGGATAGCACGTCCGCTTCCCAGTTCTGAGGTCTCCGGTTCGAGTCCAGGCTCGGACCTTCCTGGGTGGAGTTTGCATGTTCTCCCCGTGCCCGCGTGGGTCTTCTCCGGGTACTCCGGCCTCCTCCCACATTCCAAAGACATGCATGGCAGGTTAATTGGGTGCTCCGAATTGTCCCTAGGTGTGCGTGTGAGTGTGGATGGTTGTTCGTCTCCGTGTGCCCTGCGATTGGTTGGCAACCAGTCCAGGGTGTCCCCCGCCTACTGCCCAGAGCCAGCTGAGATAGGCGCCAGCAGCCCCCGCGACCCTTGTGAGGAATAAGCGGTCAAGAAAATGGATGGATGGACTAAAGCAGTTGCAGTACAATGTGAGTTGAATTCTCTTTTTGTTATTGCCAAGTTTGTTCATGTTGATGACTGTCACTAAGTTCTAATTAAAAAAAAACAGCACTTTACACATCCTTTTGGATTGATTTTCTGCTTAGTTTTTTACTGAACCCATATGTTGTTTCTGTATATCATCGACATAACTCAACCTTATTTCTAAATCACTTTAAAACATCCATTGCTGCATACAAAGTGCTGTGCATGGAATAGAAATTAGTCTTTTAGTAGACACAAGTGAAATAAAATAACACAAAATAAAATTAATTAGTGTCACGCCGCCACCGGCGTGACGGCCATGCTTTTATTTTCATAGTCATGTTTCCTGTTTTACTTTGATATTTTGAGTCTCATCTCACCCCAGGTCACTTGCCCTTCCTGCCGCTCCATAATTACCGGTCCCCGCCCTTGATTATCACCACCTGCCACCAATCACCTACAGCAATAAAAGCCACCTGCATTCT
The DNA here is from genome assembly GCF_051991245.1 of Festucalex cinctus. NCBI lineage: Eukaryota > Metazoa > Chordata > Actinopteri > Syngnathiformes > Syngnathidae > Festucalex > Festucalex cinctus. The sequence continues at coordinate 51,260,044 of NC_135411.1, forward strand.
CCCCTCAGTGCCGAAGTGTCACAGTCAGTGCATGGAAGCGTCCCACAGTCCTCGAGTCCTCGAGTCCTCGAGTCCTCGAGTCCTCGAGTCCTCGAGTCCTCGAGTCCTCGAGTCCTCGAGTCCTCGAGTCCTCGAGTCCTCGAGTCCTCGAGTCCTCGAGTCCTCGAGTCCTCGAGTCCTCGAGTCCTCGAGTCCTCGAGGACGTCCTCGAGTCCTCGAGTCCTCGTTCCTGTTGCCTTGTTGTTTTGCCTTGTTTTTGTGCCTTATCCTCCACAGCGGAGCGCCCTTAGTTACCCCTTGTGCCTTGAGCCTTGTTTCCTCCCTTGCGGAGCGCCTTTTGTTGTCCCCTGTACCTTTTGCCTGTTTTTTCCTCCCCAGTGGAGCGTTTTTAGTTCTCCACTTTTTGATTCCCCTTTCTCCTCTCAAGTTGAGAGTAGACAGCTGTTGGCCGGAAATAAACCTATTGCCTTTGTGGCCTACCTTTATCCTGCGTCTGAGTCCTACCTCTCCTCGTCGTGTCAGTACACTTCGGCCAGCATGGACCCAGCAGGAAAGGTCGAGGCTGCGCTGCAGGGCCTTGAGGTCCGGCTTGCCAACCAGGAAAAGGTTCAGCAAGCCGTGATTTCGCAGCTGGAGGAGCTGTCGAGCCAGGTCCACGAACTGGTGAGCCAAACGCAGCGTCGAGCTCCAACCCCCACCGGACAGCTACCCCTCCCCGAACTCTCCGTCCCGACCACGTCATTCACCGGGGTAGGATTGAGACTGGCCTCCCCAGAACGATACTCCGGTGAACCTGGACAATGTCAGACTTTTCTCACGGAGTGTGACATCCATTTTGAACACTCACCACAGGCATTTTCCACAGCTCGGTCCCGGGTAGCCTTCATGGTGTCCCACCTGACTGGACGAGCCAAGACCTGGGCAACCGCGGAATGGGCCAGGGGCTCCTTGGTCTGCCAAAATGTACAGGACTTTCAAGCCGCCTTGCGCCAGGTCTTTGATCCCGACAACAATGACCGAGAGAAGGCACGAGCATTGAGCCGGCTCCAACAAGGCAAAGAACCCGTCAACGATTACGCAATCCGCTTTCGCACCTTGGCCACAAACAGTGGCTGGAACTTCACAGCATTACAGGACCACTTTCTGAAAGGACTCTCACCCGCCATCCAAGAACTCCTGATACCCGTGGACCTTCCTACCGACTTGGATGCTCTGATCTCCCTAGCGATTCGTGCTGATCATCGCCGACGGGAGTTGACCAAGTCCAGCGGGCACCATAGAAGGGTGGAACCAACCCCCTTGTCATCGCCAATGGAAATCGAAATGCCACAGCTCATCTTGCCTCCCCGACCAGCGCTAAGGGAAGTGCAGAACGTCGAGGAGGAACCCATGCAGCTTGGTCGGGCCCAGTTAACCACCGAGGAGCGACAGCGTCGCCGCCAAGAAGGCCGCTGCTTCTACTGTGGTGAACTTGGTCATCTGGTTGGAACTTGCACCGTGAAGAGAGGTTCACCGGTGAATTTCCCGTCACCCCGACCTGCCAAGACCCAAAAGATCACGCAAGCCCAGATCAGCCACCATGATATAACCATAGACCTGCCAGCCCTCATCGACTCCGGTTCCAACGAGAGCCTCATGGACTGGGGCCTCGTAAAGCGAGTACGAGCCGCCACCACCAAACCCCTTCCCCGGACCATTCAGGCTAGAGCTCTGAATGGCAAGGAACTCTTTTGTATCACTCACATCACCGAACCCCTGAAGGTTCAAATTGGACAACACATCGAGAATCTCCGTTTCCACGTAATCCAAGCTTCGTCACCCACTTTGGTTCTGGGACACCCTTGGCTACATCTACACAACCCCAGAATCGACTGGAACTCCGGAAACATACTGGAATGGGGAAAAGACTGTTTGGATCACGTCTTGGACCAATTAGCTACCAGTGCATCCTCAGCCGCAGTCAACCAGGTGACTCTTGAGCCTTTCGATCCTGAACCTCGCCAGTCACTGCCTCAAGACCCCGAGTCTCGCCGGGCGCATCTCCAAGACCCTGAGCCACACCAAGTCTCTGCATCATGTCACGCCAAGTCTCTGCATCACGCCGACCAAGCCAAAGCCGACCAAGCCAAAGCCGTCCACGCCAAAGCCGTCCACGCCAAAGCCGTCCACGCCAAAGCCGTCCACGCCAAAGCCGTCCACGCCAAAGCCGTCCACGCCAATGCCGTCCACGCCAAAGCCGTCCACGCCAAAATCGTCCACACCACGCCAGGTCGGCCAAGCCTGCCACGCCTTGCCAAGCCTGCCACGCCTCGCCAAGCCTGCCACGCCAAGCCTGCCATGCCTCGTCAAGTCTGCCAAGCCTGCCACGCCAAGCCTGCCACGCCTCGTCAAATCTGCCAAGCCTGCCACGCCAAGTCTGACAAGTCTGCCAGGCCTACCAAGTCAAAACGATCCACGGGATTCCCTTGGTACTTTCCGAACCTGATCCTGCGCTAAGAAAAGGTCTTCGGAACGGTCCCGACGGGACTCTCGTCTGGCGTCATGGACGCCCTCCTGAACTGCCTTTTTGTCTGGGACGGATGGGTGGGTCGTGTTTCCCACCTCCGTGCCCCCTTCCGCCCACCCTTGTTTTTGGACTCCTTGTTGAAAGGCCGTCAAGAGCCGGCCATTGAGGGGGGGGTACTGTCACGCCGCCACCGGCGTGACGGCCATGCTTTTATTTTCATAGTCATGTTTCCTGTTTTACTTTGATATTTTGAGTCTCATCTCACCCCAGGTCACTTGCCCTTCCTGCCGCTCCATAACTACCGGTCCCCGCCCTTGATTATCCCCACCTGCCACCAATCACCTACAGCAATAAAAGCCACCTGCATTCTCCCCTCAGTGCCGAAGTGTCACACTCAGTGCATGGAAGCGTCCCACAGTCCTCGAGTCCTTGTTCCTGTTACCTTGTTGTTTTGCCTTGTTTTTGTGCCTTATCCTCCACAGCGGAGCGCCCTTAGTTACCCCTTGTGCCTTGAGCCTTGTTTCCTCCCTTGCGGAGCGCCTTTTGTTGTCCCCTGTACCTTTTGCCTGTTTTTTCCTCCCCAGTGGAGCGTTTTTAGTTCTCCACTTTTTGATTCCCCTTTCTCCTCTCAAGTTGAGAGTAGACAGCTGTTGGCCGGAAATAAACCTATTGCCTTTGTGGCCTACCTTTATCCTGCGTCTGAGTCCTACCTCTCCTCGTCGTGTCAATTAGAGTAAATATAAGTAGATAAGTATACACGCAAATAAAATACTAAAAATCTGTACAAGTATAGAAATACAATAACACAAAATACAGAAGGCACCATAAAAAAAGTAAAATGATGTGAAGTCTCATGCTGAGTCAAAGATCAAAGAATAGAGATGTCTGGCAAAAATGAAAGGAAATTTTGTCCATATCATAAAGCCCTATTCCAACATGCAAATGAAGGCAACTGCTAGCCAATTCCAGATAGAAGGGGCTGGGTCACAGAGTCATTCATTCGGACATAGTTGTTTACAGAAGTGAAGAGTGGATTTGTTTCAAATGAACTTTTGAGTTGAATAAATGCAAAATGAACTACACATTTTTTTCAGTTTGTCTTTTAGATTTCAGATTTCCGCTTTTAAGTGACAGAAAATATTTCTGAGCACTTTTGCAGTTGTGACAATGCCACTGTTCAACCTGATGAACATTAGATTTAGGTTGATGAAGTGTGCCCCCCCAAAAAAAGGTAATGCCCCCCCTACAATTTCTTTCTGGTGACGGGTCTGCCCTCATTCATCTTTGTTTTACACACTGTAATCTCTCGCACGCACACAAGTACCCAGTACGTCCACGCTTGACAACACATGTCAGTGCAGCGCAGGGAAACAGTCTTCACTTCCTCCCCCGTTGCCCCCATTAGCATTATCTCCATTTTACTGTTTATTAAGGTTGCTAAGCAACGACCAGCGGGTCTACAAATTAAAGTGTACAGAGCCCTGTGCAGTGGCTCCTTTCCTGATTTAACTGCAGTATTTTTGGACAAAGCAAGAGAACTAGTACTGCCTTATTGTGCACTTTTCTCATTCTAAACGCATGATCAACAACACGTTACTGGATGACCATCATCCTCACCATTTTAAGCCAATATGTAATGGCGTCTGATGGATGATTCTAAAATAGACAGAATGGATACATAGAAAGTCTAAAACAAATCAAAACATACAGGAGTTAACCCGGTGGGCACTCACTAAACTGAAATCTCATGATTTGCTGAGTAATGGTTCTGATACTGCACTTATTTTATCCATATCATGTGAGTGTGGTCTGACTTCAATTATTTTGCGTGCTTCACAGTGTGAGTCAAAGAGTTTGATTAAGTGGCCAAAAGCATTAGCGCTAAAGAGATAGTCACTCGGGAGCTAGCCATCTTCTTTCCCCTTTGATCTATCTTTCATGGCACTTGCAAATTTCCTTAGGGCCATTGAACGCCCCACAGCAGCTCTAATGAGATCGTTGTAGTCGGAAACAAGAGACAGTCCTAGAAAAGAATCTCTTTCTGACTGATGTGTCCCACGTTGTTTGGCCACAGAGGAGAAACTGACAAAGGACACATGGGAAAAATAAGAAGTAGTGCATGATGGACGGATGAACAGGAAGTGGCTGCGGTTTTTTTTTTTTTTTTTTTTTAATTAAAGCCCCCTTGCCTTCTTAACTTTCCATCTTCTCTTCTCCTTCAGCTTCGGACTTCCATTTCTGCTTACATTCCCTGGCATTCTTTTCCATCCTTGTCTACTCGCCTCCCAGATGGCTTTTCTTCCCTTTCCTCTATTCTGACCGAGCGCTGTTCTTCCTCTTCCTCCTCCTCTTCCTCCACCTCCATCTCTCTCCATCAGCTTCAAAGAGCTGTGTCTGTGGCAGACCTCCAGGGCACCTGCCTCTTCAAGTGGAATCAAATCATCCGTCTCACACTGGTTCCCTGTATATGTGTACGGGAGACAGTGTGCGTGTGCGTGTTTGTGTGTAGCCAGTACAGACTGCTGTGAAGTGCAATAAGGCCCAAGGCAGAGCTTACAACAAACAAGCCAGACAAAAAAAAAAAAGCAATAAACAAGCAAGTGAACCTGGACAACGGGGTAGTTCTTCAGAATTATTCTCCATCAAAGTCAAATGCGTGTCTTTTGGTTTAATACTTTTTAATGTTGAACAAATGAAAGAAACTGAGCAACATGATAACTATACCCACACAATTCCCTTAGGAGTTAAAAGTAGCCAAAAAATAGAATCTTGATTTATAATCCGACTGAGTGTGGGACATCTGGAAGTCTTCCATCTAATTAAAGTCATTGCAGAGAAGCAGGCAAATCACTCGAATAAAGGGATGCGCCTTGGAAGTAGGCCAAAACCACAACTGTGAACTGTGTGTGTTAGTGTAGCCCATTTATTGATCTACACTCCATATGGGATTCTACCCTAGGGCAGGGTCCCTCCACTCACACACCAGCTAGAATTAGATCTCCTCTCTATTTGCAGGTATGATACAGTATGAACAACAATGCAGCGGCCTGTGGGCAGGTTGGCTGTGTTCTTTGATCGACCACTTTCACATCACAAAACCCCCTTAGAGTCGCTGCATGCAGACTTGACTCCAAGTACAGTTTTTTGTTTTTTGTTTTTAAATAAAAAGCCCTGTGATTGGCTGGCAACCAGTTGAAGGTGTACCCTGCCTCTTGCCTAAAGTTATAGCTCTAACTCACCTGCGATCCTAATGAAGACAAGTGCTATAGAAAAGGATGGATGGATGTTTTGATAAATTCTCCAAGTCACTATTTTAAATCCATTGAGATGATGCCCAGCAAGCAGGAACAAAAGGTTAATTTGAAAATAAATAAATAAATAAAATATAATAACAATACTACTACTACTACTACTACTACTACTACTAATAATAATAATAATAATAATAATAATGGGGCCTAATAATGACCAGTTTGCGACAACATTGCATTAGATTACTTTGATGATGTGCATTATAAATGTTCTTTCATTGCGAAATGGTATAAGTTGCAAGTTGGTTTATCTACTGAAACTCAGTGGCGGATTTAGCCGACTTAATCTATCTTTTAATATCCCCAATCTCATGCCGCAATTTAAACGCTTCGCTTTTCCACATTTTGGGGTAATTACAAAGAAACCAAGAAATCACATGCACGCTACTTAAGTATTCACAACCTTTGACATATGGTCAAAATGGAGCTCAGAATTCAATTCATTAATTAATCAACAAACTGATGCAAAGATTGACTCGAGGTAACTGGTCTCTTGTTTTTGGAATTTGTTGAGGTGTTTTTTTAGTGTACGCTTGTTTGTGTTTTCTGAAGACATTATCGCTCAGCTGTATGTTTTATTTTTTTCTGTAAGCTTCATTTGTTAATAAATAAATATTAAAAAAAAAAAAAAAGACATTCAAAACGACTAGCTTGATTTCATCCATGTTACTGTCCTCTAGTGGAAACCCCATAAAACTACATTTGCTCCCATAATGCACCGCGGCCCGTTCCCATCATTCTCTGCAGCTCAGACAGCCAGGCGAACTCCACCGGTCAAGATGGCGGATAGACCAGGTAGTGTAGCGTGTCCTCTGCGCAAATAGTCACAATCGTGTCCGTTTTGTGGGCTTTACTGAGGAAACAATTCTAGATTTGAGCACATTTGACGTGTTTAATTGCGTTAACTGACAGTGAACTAATCTTTTCTTTATGTGTATGTTAGCCTCAAGGCCGCAGTGAACCCTTGCGAGTCGCGTCAAGGACTTCGCCTGTCATTGTTGCTAATTTTAAAAAATAATTTATTAAAGTAATAACAATCTAATGCACGATTTCCATAATCTTGCCGGTGCATGTATTGCTGTTTTGGCGAACTTGTCACGTTGATACGTCAAATTTCCATTCGTAAATATATTGTTCTGTTGTGCATTTAAAAAAACAAACAGAAGAAGTACTGCACTTATTAATAGGGTGTCGTCTTTGCTGTTGGAGTGTTTTAAACCTCCTTTTAACGCAAGTTTTAATGCGCCGAATTTTAAGATGAGCTTTAAATGTTTTCATGTTTTGCAATTGACATATGCTCCCTGTATAATTATTATTTTTTTTGGCGGGGGGCGTGTAACACAGCATTGTAATGTGTTCTGTTCACACTTACTTTTGTGAAACGAGTAGTTCATTGTGTTATCGAATATTTTTCCATATTGTGCGAATGAATGCAGGCAATGACCATGCTGCTTCCATACACTGAAATGCGTGCATACCACAGTGGCAGGCGCTAGATTTTATTTGAACTGATTTTCCAATGATCTCCTTTCAATAGTTCCAATAGCTGAGAAGCGTCTGATGGATGTGAAACTGGGCGAGTTGGGGAGCTGGCTCAGCTCGCGAGACTTTACCCCCAATGGGATCTTATCTGCCATTCGCAGGGGTGAGGACACCTGCCTTGACGACAAACCGATGCTCCGTTTTCATTTGTCAAAATTGTGTTATTTCACCCGAACCCATCATGTCACCTCCTCCAGGAAATCAAAGATACTACACCAAGTACATTGACGTGAAGAAGGGAAGCTTAGGTGGCGTTGCTATGGTGCTTGTTGGCTACATGGTTCTCAGCTATGTGTGGGAATACGACCACATCAGTAAGAGCTTCGCTTTCACTTTACCTTTTGACATTAAGTTGTCGACTTAGGAAAACAGACAAACGATGTTGAAGACTAAAGCATGCAATTTGTTGTAGCCATGGATCAACACATTCTGTGCCTGCTTAATGGGTAAAATAGTTTGCAATAGACATGGATTCCAATGACGGCCACAAAACAATTTGTACGTGCACCGCCAAACTACAATGTCACAATAAGTGTGTGTACACTAAACTGATCTCTCAATTTACTTGCTCAATGTTGAATCTGGGCCTGTTAACACAATGTTGTTTTTCTGCTGTATGACTGGAAATTGGTGCCATCTAGTGCAAGACAATTGAATTGTTCTTCCTGTCTGTTTCTGGCATATATATTGTAGACAAAGATACATTTGTAAGTAATTTTTGCCAGCTATTAATTAGGATAAATTTCCTGGGTGCATTAGTGGTAAGAAATTGATGCTGTAGTCCATCACTAATCTTTGCTAATGCGGTCCTTAAGTCATACCTACAGAAATTTGTTTCAAGGAAAGACATTCAGTTACCACTGTACTGTTTGTGTCAAAATTTAACATGAGCATTGGGTGCTCTATTGTCTTTCAGAAATTTCACGATGGTAGGAAATGGTTTCCAATTGTTTATTCTCTTCCTTTTGTAGAACACGATCGTTGGAGGAAGTACCACTAACTAGCGGCATCAGACTTTCACAGATGGGCTGTTGAGCTCCTCCTCCTCTTTGCTTTCTCAGCTTGTTCAATATGTGACCATTGTGACCAATAAACAATACGAAGAGTGATTGTGGCTTTTGTTTTGATGCAAAACACTGATAGTGGACATTGTTTTTGAGGATTTCTATTGCAACACAGTTTGGGATGGTATGTTTATTTACACTGAGAATTTGTCCTCACACTTCACATGGGGCATCATTGAAACCTCTACTGATCACAGTAGCTGCTTTGTCTTGTAATGAGTTATTTTGGGGGCTCAACCTGTTGGTGAAATATAACTGCAAGTTTTTAATACACAAAGGCTAACTTACGTACAACTAACAGAAGAAATAGAACTCACACACTATTTTAAGGTGTACTTTTTTTTTTCTCTCTCTCTTCAGGAATTCCATTCAAGTATGCCACAAATGACAATGGCATCTTGATCTCCCCCCCCCCTGTATAAAAGGCAAAAATACAAGTTGAAGCAACATAAATCTCCTTGTGCCTGTGAAAGAGTAGATTGACCAGAATGGAAAAAATATATATCACAGGCTGTTTGAGGAGTTTCATTTGAAGGATCAACCAAAATCAAAATGTCCATCATCCCTGGTGCCTCATTACACCAGTTGAAGGTCACTGCCCACTCAAGAACGCAAGATGGCCCTTATTACACTTGTTGGCGTAGTGGCCCTTTTCTCCACACTGCACATAAAGGAAAAAAGGTGGTAAGAGGAGAAATTTGCTTTTCCGTAAAAACTAAGGTGCTCAAAACAGCCGATGTAGTGTGATATGGCCGCAAACAATGTGAATCACCTTGTAGCAGGTGACCTGGTCCAGTGGTCGAGGCCCTCTGTTGGAAATGGGATGATTCTGTGGAGTCGCAGTAATGGAAGAGTTGTTGCGCGGGCCTGGACTTGCGTTGGTGAGGTGGATGACCGAGAACGACGAGCGACTTATAGACCCCGTCTGCAGCGATCAAAGCAACGACAAATGATTCATACTAGGCCCAACACAAACGTGACGATCATCACCATCAACTTGTTCCTGTGTGTGAGCAAGTGTCTCACCTTTGTCTGATTTTGGTTTTGTAGTGGCAGGGGAGGCTGCTCAAGGGTTCCCATTGGCAATTCAAAACGAGGGCTAACAAAAAAAAAAATCTGGCTGAACAGAGTCCATACAATTGAGACATTTTACTACAGAATGCAAACTTGATACGTACTGCATAAATTTGCAAGATTTTCCTTCTGGACAGAAGCCCACCAGGTAGTTAACACAAATCACCCTTCTTGTGTGTCTGTGTCTGCAGTCAGGACCTGAAACAGGAAGTAACAAAGCATTACAGTAGGTCTGGCCATCCATTCATTCGCTCACCGTCACGGCTGGGAATGAGTCTGGTCTGGTCGCCAGTCAGTCAATCGCAGGGAACACGCGGAGACAGACAAGCATCCACTCATGTTCATCCTTGTGTACAATTCAGCCTTTAGAATCTAGTAGGGGTGTGCATCTCTCCACAAAAGATGATTTGATAGGGGGGTGAAAATTGTTTCAGGGTCATTCGAGAGACATGATGATGCAGTGACTTTTGTTGTTGTCGTCATTTTACATTTATATGAATTTGTCAGTACTGTAAATGAGTGGACTAAAACTTGAATCAATAAATATAGTGTTTATTATTCATTATTTCAATATGAATCAAAATAATTGTGATTATGTTTTCCATTTTATGACATCACTGCCCATAGCAAGCGATTGCCATTGCTGTTGTCGTGCACTCGATTACAAATGCGTTGAAGGTCTCTCGTATTTGTAATTTATTGCCTTTCCGAATGGCTTAGACTTGCTGTGTTGCGGGTTGTACCGCGAGGAAGTATTCAAAGCTGCATCTGCAGTTCTTCATTGTTCCTCGTGAGAAGAAAATGGGTGAGAAATAGCTGGAAAGAACTGTAAAAACAGACGGTACGATGGATGGACCATTCTAGTCGTCAGGAACCTAAATTCAGGCATACTTCCGTTTGCTGGCAGCCAACATTTTATGGCCTCATGGAAAATGCATTTTTTATTACGAAATGTGCCAATATGATGTGTGCAGAGTTTGAAAGATAAAACTGAGTTGTGCTTTTCAAATTGCCATAAGATTTTGTGAGCGTGTGCCATTTTGTGGAACGTGCACAAGTATTGTGTATGAGGAACAGTACCGGTAAATTGAAACTTAAGCTGAAGGACCTACCGTGTTTGCAGAAGCCTCGGTCATACCAGGGACAATCCTTGATCTTGGACTCGGGATCGATGTGCAAGAATGGACATTCCTTGTTGCTACACTCACCTAAGACGTAACACACACAGTAAACATAAAAAAAAAACACACAAAAAAAAACACTGGGTTGTTCTGTGCAACAACACTGAGGTCCTGTTAACGCACCAAACTTGGAGTAGAAATAGCATTCGGGCATCTTCGTCATGTCATACTCGTGCAGGAACTCGCACTGGTCTCCTTTTTTGCAAAGTCCTCTAAGCCAATGCTTGCACACTACTGTCTTCTCTCCACTGATGTGACGGAAAGGACACATCCCACCTAGAAGAAAAAAGAGCGATGTAACATTATTGATGACTGTGGTCATTATTAGATGCATGAAGCAAGACCCTTTGTGTTTACCTTTCAGGCACGCAGCTCTCATGAAGAACTCGCATACAGCAGACCCGGATTCTAAGGGGGCGTGGTGGGGGCACATATTAAGGTCAAAACATTCGGGGAAACAAAATCATCAGGCTTGAGTGGTCTGGATAGTACTCTGCCGTCAACGAGCTAGCAGTTCGCATGCGAGCACTTACTGTCCATGCCGGGGAACGGCAGAGGCTGAGCCCCCAGCTGTTGCTCCACGGCAATCTCCAGGTCGAACTTGATGTGGTCCGCGCTAGCCAGTAAGTCCTGCATGGCTCAAGGCGATGATTTCGTCGAGTCCCGCTATGAAACAAAACGCCTCAGTTAGCTAACTTTACTATTGCAAGAATTAACCGCTCATTTTTCTTTTTTTTCTTTTTTAAATCCCCCAGCCGCGAACCAAAAGATAGCCAGGCGAACCCTTGGCTCAACACGCCAAGTAAGTTCACCGAAGAAACTCTAAGACACTGCTGTATTTTGTAGAAAGAAAGCCCTAACACGGGATTGGTTTATAAGTTTGTTTTTGTCACGAAACTGTTCTCTGCCTAGCACGAGAGGCGCGCACAACGACCTTTGACCGAAAATACGTCATTTCCGTTTCATTCCAAACAGTGTGTAAGCTCGTTACCGCCACCTACCGATATATTCCAAAGACGGTAACTCTAGTAAAAAAAAATACTGTATTGACCCAGTTACTAGTTTTAATTTCGTTTTCAGCAACATTACCCCCACAAAGCATATTTCCGCAGTGCAGATCAGTAGATGATGTCGGGGAACTATAATTCATCCATCCATTGATACGCCTCGATGAATGACCTCTGCCACCTGCCTGAAGTCATTTTCAGCCACGCTTCTTGATGTTAGAGCCGGAAAGCCGAGACACAATACCCTAGGCCGAGAGGTCATGTTCTCATGCACAACAAGATACTGTTAGATCAAAAGAAAATGGATATGTTTTTTTTCCATTGGTGGTTTCTTTTTTATTTACATTCTCTAAGGATTTCAAATAAGACATTCCAGATACAGTCCTACTTTATGCTTTAAAATTATGTTTTGTTATTTTACAAATACTATACATTTTATTGTTTATATATGTTAATTATTGATTTGAACTAAATCTTCATAATGTGTGACAAAAATCACAAGTCTGTTGTTAGCAATTTAGAAAATCATTTTGGACCCAACTGCTTGCTTTCAAAGAACTGCACATGCATTACACATGTAAACAAAGCAGCATGCATCAACACTTGCGTAAACAATTAACAATACCTGGAAAGGTGTGCTTATTAAAAGAAATCCCAGAACTTTCTCAGCTCGTACTGCATCTGTTCCTTTGCTGCGCAGGTACAACAGGATCCGGATTGTCAGAACCACCTTAACATTAAAAAGCCATAAAGAGAGCATTGGGAAGTCAACCTTGGTGAGCACGTCATTGACTAAAATATTGTGGTCAAAATAACGAGAGCAGCAACAATACTCCCAAATACACTATTAGCTTTTTGACCTCAGGGTTGTTGATGGCCAGTGGTTCTAACATCTTGTGGTGCGAGTCCCAAGTCATCTTGGTGACAATGCGGCCATTTGTCAAAGTGGTGGTTTGTCGCTGTCCTGCGCAGTGATTTGAACCGAGTAAAATAATCAGGTTATGATGCAAATCTTCATTGATAGAAATGGTGAAATTTAATATCTATCACACACATTTTACATTATTCTACATTAAGATTTTTTATTTTATTATTATTTAATTAAGAACGTTTGTCATGTTTGTCCTCCTACAAAATCCAAGACCATATTAAACCAAAAAAATATAGGCCTACCTCTCCAATCTTTTTCAATTTTCATACATTTTTGAAAACACTCCAGGGAAGTAAATTAAGCATGTACACGTGTGTAACAGTATGATTTATTTTATGCAATTATTTAATATGTTGCAGTACTTCATTTGTCAAAATTGTACATCAAAATCACTGAGTGGATGCCAACTAGGCGATTGGTTACTCACAGCAGGTAAAATCACTTTAGGCACACTTAGTTTATTGGCAGGCAAACAAGGTGCAAAAAAAAAAAATCTATGTACATGGTGTTAACTGTAGATGTCCACCATCTTCGTTGTCATTCACTGGAACTGATAATTGATGGAAGTGGACAGCTTTTGGCGTGTGCTTCAGCACTTTCAGCGAATGCTTGGTAAAAGTGAAGTCTTCAAAAAAAATGCACAGACTGAGCACAGAGTGAAGCAGGATTACTTCTGTCGATCGCGGTGAGTACACACGGTCCTTCTCAGTCTGTGTATTTTTGTGAGGCTTCGCATTATCAAGCATTCACTGAAGGTGCTGAAGTACACGCCAAAAAGTGGGCACTTCTATTAATCATAAATTCCAGTCAATGACAATGCCCACCTCTGTTCATGAGAGAATGGGATATACTTGGGGTAATAATCTGCGCAACTCATAAGGAAATCATTGTAAAAGGATGACTGATTTGAAGATTTTAATAAATATTAAACCTGAAATTGCAGCTGAAGCATTGAAAGCAGCAGCGGATGAAAGCACATAAAAAAAAAAGCCTGCTCGAACTGAATGGTGCCTTGATCTGGGGTGGGAGGTGCATATAACCGTATCAAATAAACACACAAAATTACATCTCCCAAAATTGTATGCAATCATGTCCATAATTATCAGTCCAACAACCATCAGTTAAGCCATCATGATTTACAGCTCAGGGAGGCCAGGCATGGCAAAATGACTAGCGAAAGCTTCAACCTCTGCCCTGATCTCGCTCACACGCTGCTGGAACTTTTCTTCCTTAGCCAAGGCCTGGATGAACTCCTTCAGAGTGGCCTTGGGATCTAGACTTCTTTGCACCTCCAAAGTCAGCTCAATGCCTGGAGGGTAAAGAAAGGAGATAAATGGGAGATTACATTGAAATTCGATTCCAGACACACAATTTTCATTAATCTGAGGCTTAATTTCACCTCTTATTAAGAGCCAGAGTGGTTAGTTAGTATAGCTACAAATAACAGGTACTTTTGGTATGGAAACGGCAATAAAAATAGAAAGTAAAAAATGCAGCATAAGGACTGGTGCATTGCCATAACAGTCATTGCAAGTATCATCCAAATCTCATCACACTATTGTGGTTGTAAAGAGTGAACGTCATGACGCAAGTAGCAATACCTGTCCCACTGAACAACTGCAAATCAGTCTACATTTTGAAATGATGTAAATTCACGTTCATCAGAGCAGTCAATGTATTTAATCTATGACAGCTCTCCAGACCTTTGCTGGAAGCCTTCAGGATACAGTATTAAACGTGACAACAGTTTAAACAGTGATAACTAAAATGAAAAGCAATCCGTTTATCATTGTATTGCATCATATAGTAATGGAATGTACCAAATTCTGTCAAATCGCATTGCGTCTCTATTGAAGTGAGCTGTATCGTAACACAGTGGTTTATGTCTAGTGAATGAATTACATTGTTAGTGTGTACCAGTATCCTATTATCAGTCTCAGTGACAGAGCTGCACATTCCTAACCTCTATGGAGGAAGTCTGCCACCTTCCTAAAGTCATCTTCCACCAAACCTCTGGAGGTCAGAGCTGGGGAGCCAAATCTCAGTCCACTGGGGCGCAAAGCACTTTTGTCCCCTGCATTAAAAGATCAAACCATATTATTATATATGTATTATGGAGATTTGGAAGATGAAAAGAAAAGTTGCAGCACAAACACTTAATTACACAACAAATCATACCTGGACATGTGTTCTTATTACAGGCAATGGCACAGGCTTCCAGAACCTTCTCAGCTCGTCCTCCATCAGTTCCTTTGCTGCGCAGGTCCAAAAGGATCAGATGATTGTCAGAACCACCTAAAATGCAAATAAAATAATGTTGGAAGGCTTTTAGCCGAGTGACGGCTTCCCGCATGTAGATGTTGAAAAAGGATTGGACTGAGCACAGAACACTGTGGAACCACACAAATATGCGGGGGTGGGATTTAGGATCACAAAGGTGACTGCATGATGGCCAGCAATACCGAAGGCCAGGATGTGAAGTTCCGAGATGCAGTTAAGAGTTTTAAATTCAGCAGCCAATTGACGGGAGTGAGTTCATGTGAATGTCGAAATCGCCCAGTACCAAAATGTTTGAGTTTGACGCACAAAGTAAGATGAGAGAGCATGAATGTTAGAGAGAAATAATGGATGTGGTCTTGGGGTCACCTCCGGCAGCTTTTCTCCAAGCTCAGCCAGGCTGGACTGATTATTAACCGAGCTAAATGTGTCTTTGGAGTGCCCTCCATCCAATTCCTCGGCCACCTCATCAACGAGGACGGCGCCACCCCGCTCCCGGCAAAAGTGGAAGCTGTTGCCGCTTTTCCTCGACCCCGGACGGCCCAGGGTCTCCGGGAGTTCCTCGGGATGGTGACTTTTTACCACAGGTTCATCCGCCACGCTGCCCATGTGATGCACCCGCTTTACGACGCACTTAAGGGTGTGGCTCCTAACCGTGCGGTCGACTGGACCGATGTGAGAGTCAAGGCTTTTGAAGAGACGAAAGCTGCGCTGTCCCGAGCGGCCTTGTTGGCCCACCCACGCCCGGATGCCCCAATCGCCCTCACTACTGACGCATCCGATTTTGCCGTTTTGGAGCAATGGCAAATGGACTGCTCTTTATGTAGCGTTTTAGCTACACCACATGGTTGCCCAAAGCGCTTTACAAAGCCTCACATTCACCCATTCACACATCCATACACCAGTGGTCGGCTGCTGCTATGCAAAAAAAATGGATGTTTCAACATCAATATGGCTGCCTATTGAATTAATCCGGGAATTGCAGGCTGCAATATCGCGACATATAATTTTTTTTAACAACCATAGTCAACGCCAGCGTCCTCTCCCTCATGGTGGTGACTGTCTCCCGCAGGATGTCCCATTGGCAGGTGCTGGCTTCTTGCTCTACTTAAGGTGCCGGTAGGTCAGAAGTTGGCCGTTGCGGGACGTGCTGGACGGTGGGTGGAGGCGGTGCTTGGCTGTGCGTGCCGTGCTCCTCCTGGGGGCTGGGTGGGGCTCTTCGGTGAGGGCTGGCACACTGCCCTTGGTCTTGTTTACTACCTGTTGCATTCCTCCAGCACAGGGTGTAGTACTGCTTTTCCCCAGTCCATAGAGCCCCACTCTTTTCTTATGTTACAGTAGCCATACATATACCATATTTTATTCTATTAGTCCCTGTTCTGTTTTTGCTTTGATCTTTCTTTTCCCTCTCCACTCAAACCTTTTTCTCACCAACTACAGTATCTTTCCAATAAATAATCCATTACAATACTGTACAAACAACCACAAAAAGAGTTAATCAAACTCAGATGCTGAACAGAAAAACTGTTCCGGTCCACCATTCATCACATCCCAGCAGCCAAACAGTACAGATTTAAAAAAGAAGGAGCAAAAAAGAAAAGAAAAAGAACTTCCTACTTGTTTTACCAGTGGGGTTCAGTGACACCTACCAGTGACAATCTTGTAACCGTGCTCAATGAGGGCAGCAGCCAGAGCTTTGCAGTTAAGAAGAACCTGCATCTGGTAAGCTTTGAACTCTGGCGTCATGGCTTGTTTGAGTGCTACTGCAACACCTGGGGACATAACAAATGCAGCAATCAAATGAGCAGAATTGAGCAAATTACACACATTTTTTAATTGCCCATCAAAACGGGCAATGAAACACACACACAAAAATGAAAATATCAGTGATTTTAGGCTCACGTCAAAACTAGAAAATTTAAAAACAGAACACAGGACTGAGTTTGATTTTAAAATCCAATAAATTGTAGTTTTTGCAAGTTTGCTAACAAACATTAATAAAGACATTTAGCTTGTTAGCCGGCCGCCACAATCTGGCAACAGAGACATACTGTGTAAATTGAGTTCAGCATTATCGTGATATATTGGCCACATGAAGAATCAAAATAATTGTGGTTTTGAAGTGATTTTCTCCAAGTCAAGTCTAGTAGTCTACATGTTTTATTGTTCCCTGTGGACATGAATGAGATGAAAACGTGATCGGGCAGACAAACAGTGGTAAAAACGTATTTTTTTGTGTCACGCATAATGCATGAAGCCAACCTTAATAACAGTTCCAACACATTGGCCCTTGATAAAATATGACTGATGGATCATTTGTTGGATCGTGGTCGTCGTATGACTTGATTGTGGCAGCTAAAAAGCTGACATGTCTTTACGAATTGGTGACCCCCCCACCCCCCAATTTTGCATTTTTGTGATCTGAGACTAAAACTGGATTGTGACAAATCATACATTTTTGTGTCACTTTTATCATTTTTGCTTGCCAACTGACATTAAAAGAATGAATGACAAACTGATTGAACGGCTCCTAACAAAAAATAGGGAACAAAATGTAAAAGTCTAATAACGCGGAGGACCTGCGATGGCATGGTTGTGCGGTCCGCCCTGCAGCCCAGGAAAGACGGCCTGGTTGATCAAAGACTCGAGATTGTACAAAGTCTCCTTCCCTTTGGCGTCCACGCTGCGCACACCTGGAGAAGAACGGATGAGAATAAAACTGAATGCTTGAAAACTCCAAAGACTTGATGACAAAAGAGATTTGACCTTTCCTGAAGAATATCAGTCCAGCTCTGCAGCCACGTAGCGTCTTGTGCGTCGTCGTGGAAACAATGTCACAGTCGTCAAAAGGTGAAGGCACGACTCCAGCGGCCACCAGTCCACTGATGTGCGCCATGTCTCCCATCAGATATGCGCCATTCTCATTCGCGATCTGCCTCATGCGGGCATAGTCAATGTTACGGGAGTAGCAGCTCGTTCCTGTGGAAAAAAAAAAAAAGGAAACATCTGCCTGAATTTCCATTTCTGTATTTATGTGCAAAAGGTTTCCCCAACAGAACATCAGCTAATATATAAGACACTAAAAGTGATAACACACTGCACACAAAATGTCGAGGCAAAATTTCCATCCATGGCTGAACTGGAATCAGATTTAAATTCAATGTAATTAGCCATCAGTTTACTAACTTAACATTAGCTTAAAAGCATGACAATGTTCACAACATAACCAAGTAAAGGTAATGCATATAATAGATAACCTGCAATGATGAGTTTGGGATGGAAAAGGCGAGCGTTTTCTTGCAGTCGATCATAGTCGATGTAACCGGTTTCAGGATTCACCTGAAACCAGAACACTCTGTCTGACCAACATGACATAAACAGAGAAATAATAAAAATAATACACTGAACTGACCAACACTTGATCACAATTAACAAGTGGAAATTATTTTTATTTTATTATTAACCCTCCCAAAAACATGAATACACTCTATTTTAAATGTGCTAAGTGTTCCAAAGACGTATCTATACGTTTATGTTTTATTATGCTCGAGCATACAGAAGGCTTCGATGCAGCCTTTCAACTGCAGAGAAAGTGTGAAAAAATAGTAGTAATTTTAAAAATGGCCAGCAGTTGGCAGCAGAATATAATAGATCAGGGGTCTCCAAGTTGGGTCCTCGAGAGCCCCTATCTAGCCTGTTTTCCATGTTTCTCTCCACTAACACACCTGATTCATGATCGGGATCGTTATCAGGCTTTACATACTGATTAGCTGATCATTAGATTCAGCTGTGCTGAAGGAAGGAGACATGGAAAACAGGCTGGATAGGGGCTCTCGAGGACCCAACTTGGATACCCCTGTAATATATCAACCAGGGCCATGATGAAAACAAGCTGTTTCCCCACAATTCTATGCAGATTTGTGACTAATGCTGAAATTTAGAGCTGAAAAACAGAAACAGATAGAAATATACCGGTACTTGTTTTTTCCCCGATGAAAGAAGAGACTCTAATCTTTCTTCTGGTGTGTTCCATGTTTGTATAGCAATAGAACCGCAAACATTTAATTGTCCAAATACTTCTCTTCATATCAAATTTTCATGGCGTAAAGTGTGTGCTTATTTATTTTTGCATAGAAAATGTGACAATTCAGAAGAGTGCCTGCTTGAAATTTTACTTATTAAACTAATTACTGAGATGAGTGTAAAAAAAAAATGTGTGTGATCACCTTGTACGGCATGGATTCAAAGAAGATGGACGTTGCAGAGATTTTTTTCTTTTCCGTCATGAAGCCATGTGTCAGGTGACCTCCATCAGGAAGGTCCAGGCCCATGATTCGACCATGTGGTTCCACAACGGCTGTGTAAACAGCAAAGTTGGCAGGAGAACCTGCACAGAGAAGCAGTGACATTTCTTCTTACTCCATTTGAGATTCATCCATTCATGTTCTGCTTGTCCTCACAAGATAACCTTTATTTGACCCACAAAGGGGAAATTTGCAGAGGTGAGCTGGAGTCTATTCCAGCTGACTGTGTGCAAGAGGCAGGGTACACCCTGAACGGGCTGCTATCCAATAGGAGGGCACATATAGACAACTTAACACTTATGGATCAAGTGTATTCAAAATTAAGCATGTTTTTGAAGTGTGTGGGGGAATGGAGTGCCTGGGGAAAACTCATGCAAGCAGACAAAGAACAAGCAAACCAAGATTCAAACCCTAAACCTCAGAACTGAGCCGCAAATGTGCTCACCACTCGTCCACTTTATCTGAGATGTTAAATGTTATTTGTATGAATAAATGTTACCTGAATATGGCTGCACGTTCACACCCCATCTGTCAGAGTCCAGACCGTAGGCCTCTAGCGCCCTCTTCTGGCAGAGTCTCTCCAGCTCATCCACATGCTCAGTGCCACCATAGTATCTACATTAAGACCATTCTGAGTATGAAACCAATTTTTAAATTTAATTTCACAAGTATGTTTATTGTCATACCTCTGACCAGGATATCCTTCAGAGTACTTGTTGTTCATGCAAGACCCCAGAGCCTCCAGAACAGCTCTGCTGGTGAAGTTCTCTGATGCAATCAGCTCCAGCCCGTACGTCTGTCTGTGCTTCTCCTTTTTAATGATAGAGAACACCTGAAACACAGATGCGACACATCAATATGTCACACAAACTCCATGCAGATAAGTGGTGTTACGACTGCAGTTGCCAAAGTACACTTGATACATGTGATATCAAGTCTGAGAAATGAGAAAAATTGCATGTACTGTAATAATCACATTAGGTACACTCTCAGCCTTAAATCCACAAACAAGACAATAATGCTGAGGTTTGCTTGAAACAGTCCGAGAAGTGCGGTTTTACTATTAATCTAGTTAGTTGAAGTTACTGCACTGAATCATTAAAGTGTTTGTTTTCTATCTTCCCCCTCTAATAGTTTTAATCATAACCTAGCAATAAGAAACGTTTTGAATCTTGATACTGTATTGGATACCAATCATACTATTAAAATCAACAGGAGTTCATTATGTTACGCATATGTACGCATACACATAAACACCATGCAAGACAAATTATAACAAAAAAATAATAATCTTGAAAGCACCATTTACAGTCAATTACACAAACACACTGTCTAAACAATACTTTAAAACTGGTTGGCAGTAATATCAGTTATCAAAAACATAGTATTTACATAAACACTGACCTCAACGTCATTGACAGCCAGAGGTTCCAACATCATCTTGTTGTGTGAGTCCCACGTTTCCTTGCTGACATTGTTGCCATTTGTTAAAGACATGGTTGTTATTGTTGCACAGTGCTGATCTAAACAAGAGGATAATTTCCATTTCATTCTTTAGCCATGAGTTCGGAACTTTGGAATAAGTATCAGTGATGTCATCATGGAATATGAAAATGCCAATCAATCAAGGAGGAATTGGAATCTACTAACGGTACTAAATTTGACTTCACAAATAGATTTAATACCAGACCTTAACAGGTTCTTGTCATGATGATCAATAAATGAATAGAAGGATAAATATGCGTGTGTGTGTGTGTGTGTTTTTTTTTAAGTTCAACTGAGGTTTTGTGGCAACACAGCCAAAGTGCAAAATTTCATGTCTGTAAGATTTTATGATTGGCTGATACCACTTTTTATGATAAGGCATCAAGAACATCTATTGTGTAATGTTAAAAGTGTCACAGTCATAAAAAAAAAGTGTATCTAGTAACTTTGTTATAGTGATGCTATTTGAAGGGAATACTCATTGAGGATCAAACGCTTTAGATCAGGTGTGTCAAACATAAGGCCCGCGGGCCGGAAAAAGCCTGCAAAGGTGTTTAATCCGGCCCACGAGATGAATTTGTAAAGTTAAAAAAAATAAAAATAAATACAAAAAATTGCAATGTCGGACTAATTAATCAGTCGGTCACAATCAAAATATATAAAATTTGTAACGTCACAAGCAATCCTCAGATGAGCAGTGCAACTTGTATGGGGAATCGTCCTGGATGTCATTATTTTATACACAACTTAAAGTTACGGTGTGTTTAATTATTATTATTATTATTGTTATTATTAATTATTATTTTTTAATCATAGACCGACAAACGGGTTAAATACGGCACTAATTCAATTACTGGTAACACAGATATGACAAGGATTAGCGTCCATATACCGTCATTAACTGCGTCACGCAATGCATTCTGGGAACAATATATGTATATATATATATATATATATATATATATATATATATATATATATATATATATATATGCAAAACAGGTAGATTTAACACGTCTAGGACTCAGTGTTGCCGCGTTCCATTTGCATTTGTATTATTTTTTGGAACAATAGTTGAACTACCTGACTACTACCTGCACTTGAGCACAAAAGTAGAAATCAATTTTTCCTGTCCTTGTGAAGATTTGTAGTTCAGAAAATGGATGGATTAAATAAAACACCCATTTTGATCACTTAGTACAACAGAAAAAAACTACTTTTTTTGTAGATCAAGTCTAAAATTTTTGTGCGACAGGTGTTAGGTTTAGGTGGTTTTTAGGCTGGCACAACAGTTGAGCTCCGTAATTTAGGGCTGGCACACAAATAGCGAATATCTACGTATAATTGACGGCAATCGTTTTTATGTTATATACAGTACCGCTATTTTACCGATGCGGCCCACTTGGTAATATATTTTCCTCCATGCGGCCCCTGAGCTAACATGAGTTTGACACCTCTGCTTTAGATAAAAGTTGCCTATACTGGTGGCCGAGAGGGACGAACCAGAACAGGTTTCATTTGGTAAACTTTGGACTGTTGCACGGGTAAAGCAAATAGGAGTTAGAACGAATTTTATGCGCATTATCTGGTGTCTTGTGTAACTTGTACTCGTACTTTTTTAAACCATACTTTTTAAACCCGTCAGATAAAATAAAGACAACGTTTTCATTACTGTAAACCCACTGCACATAAAAGTCAAGTAGCTGTAAATTAAACAGTCATATAACGTTTTTAATTTACTTGGATAGTTTAAATTAACTGCTAACCAACCTCCTAAACACACACAGTGGACTGCCATTTATTGCCATACATTGAGAAATTTACACGGCTAAGTCACAAATCGTCCAAAAAAAAATTGTGTGTGTGTGTGTGTGTGTGTGTAAAACAAATAATTGTCCTGTCTATGTAATGTTTAGTCGACGCTAAACTCACCCGCCAAGAAGACAAGAAGTGACTGACGTTGTCAAAAGCAAAACTACTAGTATCACGACTCACGAGGTGGGAGAAAGGACTGATTTTTTTTTTTTTTTTTTTTTTGTGGTAGGAGGACTGGAGGGAGGGGAAACATAATAGCTGTGACGAAGGGTAAAAGTCCGCCAAAGTTCGGACCAATCAAATGCGTAGTTCTTTTTCGTCTTCGTACTTGTATTTAGTGCACTTGAGCGCCACCGGGCGTGTTTCCAAACACATGGATTGCTACGGGGTTCTTGGGTTACCAATGGCGAGGGGGTCGACTCGTAAAAGTAGCTCTGACTACTACCTGCACTTGAGCACAAAAGTAGAAATCAATTTTTCCTGTCCTTGTGAAGATTTGTAGTTCAGAAAATGGATGGATTAAATAAAACACCCACTTTGATCACTTAGTACAACAGAAAAAAACTACTTTTTTTGTAGATCAAGTCTAAAATTTTTGTGCGACAGGTGTTAGGTTTAGGTGGTTTTTAGGCTGGCACAGACAACACATTTTCCTTGAATCATTCTTGAAACTGACAATATTAAAGTATGTTAATTAAATAAGGTAATCACTAGGATAATCTTCTGTCTCTGAATCTGTTGCGTTACTACTCCCCACAAGTTAAGAAGTTGTAGAAATTGCATATAGGCTATCCTGTAAGGAGTCGACTTTTAGTAACAAAGTATTTTGTACATAATTACTTCCCAAACACTGTAGGTAACTTAGAGATAGGCTATGCTAATGCAAAAACCCAACTTTTATACTCTAGTTATTTTGATTGATAAAGTCAGAATAACATTTTCTTCCAATATGGTTATGTATTGCTGTCATTTAATAATAGTATGAAATTGCAGTTCTCCATACTGACAGTTGTAATATTTTTCTTTCACATCTGGCTAAAAACAAATTTACCAAAATATAGAAACCCTGTGGTATGACTGCACACTATGAACATGATAATAAACCTTTTTTGTTGTTGTTGTTCATGCTAAACTAAACGCTATCAGTGTAAATATTCACTACTTTTACCTTCAGGTTCAATTTGATTTAAGGTCTACCATTGCTCGACTTGAAACTTACACTGTACGGTATACAACAATTATCAAAGATGTACGTTTTGGCATTTAAATTTTATAAAGTCACCTTTTGACCATATCTCTGTTCATAACTGAAATGAGCACATAAGATTCAACTTGATTTTGCAGATTGATTGAGCCAGCTATAACAGGAACATTTTCCTCCCCCCAGGCAAGAGGAAAGCACATCCCGTGGAAGAGCTAGAATTTTTTGGGAAAAAACAACAAAAAAGAACCAACTACAATATTGACCCATCATATGTTAATACAAGTTGAGTCTGAATGAAGAAATAAATGCTTGAATATTTTTTTTATCATATTATTCTGAAATATTATCATGATTCAGTTATATACAGTGTAAAACCCAAAGGCAACATAGCGCTGATGCTCAATAAGCAATGGATATTGAACAATGATCAGTGTGATTCACATCATGTAAAAGCTCGTAGCTTCATTCCAATTGTATGTGATCCAGCTGCACCTTTACCAATCTGGCCGTTCTTCCATGCCAAAATGCACCACAAGCAAGGAGAATACTCTTCATAGCACTTTTCTCCCCCAAATAGTCTAATTCATACTGTGTCAGTCCACAAAAGTGGGGAAATGGATGTGTTATATATTCTGCATCATTTTAGTGAGAGGGAATTCAATCCTTTAGCCGCTGCTGCCGCCGCTTCTTTCGCCTCTTTTGCTGCAAGCGGGAAAAATGGATAACGGCAGGTAAATGAGTTTCAAATCTTATTTACTATTTCTTCATTATATATGTACAGTTTTGACTTGAGGTATGAGTTTATTGGTGGAGTGACCATGTTTGTAACCCAAAACATCTCAAACATCTTTTCCCATTGAAATGAACTGAAACGGTATTAATCCATTCCAGCTTCGCGCAAAATTGTATATATATTTTTTTTCTTAAAAAAAAATGCATTAATAAGTAATTTATTATAATTAACATAATTATCCCCCCACCCCCCCAACTCCCAAATGTATTTGCTTCAATCCAAAGGAATGAGCACAACTGTACAGGTACAAAAGCAAAATGTTACCTAATGACAAAAATGCTATGAATTGCTACCAAAATTCACATTGCATATCGCTACTCATGTCCATACTTGACTCATTGAGCCATTTTCGTCAGTAAAAAGTGAATATTTTGTCTATAATGTGGTAACTTCATTATTTTTGTGTACAATTAATAACTTTAAAAAGTAATTTTTCTACTTGCTCTCGACTGATGATGACGACATCACCTGTGCTGAGAAAGTAGGTAACGACCAATCATGGCTCAGTTGAGCCATGATTGGCCGTTAACTACTTCCTCAGCACAGGTGATGCCTTCCTAAGTCAACAGCAAGGGGAAAAAATACTTTTTAATTGTATTAATTGTACATGAAAAAATAATGAAGTTATCAAATTCATTTTGCACAAAATATTAACTTTTCACTGCTGAAAATTGTTCAATGAGTCAAAGTCTCCCTTTAAACTTCTGAAAATAACAGAAGGGCTCTTTGCACAGCTCGACTACTTCCTGAATTTAACACCACTCCTTTGTTTCCTGCCTTTCATGAGTGGACAAACTGATTAATCCAGGTGTGTCTCGCCATTGTCATCGTGGTTACTGAGATCAGGAACACCTGGATTAATCAGCTTGTCAACTCATGAAAGACAAGAAATGAAGGAGTGGTATATATTTCACTCACACATACACGCACACAAACAAACACTGGCTCCCAGGCAGGGGAAGCGAACCCATGCCAACCGGCACCAAATGCAAGTGACGGTTCCACTCCTCCACCCAGAGCCATGAAGGAGTGGTATTGAGTTCAGGAAGTAGTGGATTTGTGCAAAGAGCCCATTGCCACAGTACTTTGGATTTTATGTGCATTAAGCCTTATTCCCATCATACAGGTGTCTCAGAAAATTAGAATATTGTGATGAATGCCATTATTTTCTGTAATGCAATTAAATAAGAAAAAATGCCATACATTCTGGATTCATTACAAATCAACTGAAATATTGCAAGCCTTTTATTATTTTAATATAGCTGATTATGGCTTACATCTTAAGAAAACTCAAATATTCCATCTCAAAATATTAGAATATTTCCTCAGACCAAGTGTTTAAAAAAAAAAAAAAAAAAAAAGCCATCATCAGCGGTATTAAAACTATAAAAGGCTTGCAATATTTCAGTTGATTTGTAATGAATCCAGAATGTATGGCATTTTTGCTTTTTTAATTGCATTACAGAAAATAATGGACTTTATCACAATATTCAAATTTTCTGAGACAGTCCTGTACAGTTGTGCTCACAAAATTACATATATGTAAACTTACAAGCACAAGTGTTAACTATACATGAAGACAATCTTAGTAAGATGAAGTTAATTAAGTTGTTTAAGGAGAGCATAAAAATGTAATTCTCTTTGTTTTATCTAGTTTGACAGAATACTTTTCCTGGGAGTAGCAAAAAACAGCTATGACAAGTGAGTTGAGTTCACTGCCATTGTATCTCGTTGACTCGCAAGACAAAGCAAAAATAATAATAATAAAATAAATAAATAAATAAATGGACACACGACGGCTCATATTTAAAAAAAAAAACTTGTAAGTCAGGTCACTCGTACAGTATCTCAAGACATCACTGTACATACATATTTTTTCCCCATTAAAACAAGACACCTTTTTTCTCTTCCTCTTTCTTTCTCGCTGCTTCCTCTCTCTGTTTCTTGATAATGGCAAGGCGGGCGAGGTCTGCTTTGGCCTGGTCTGTCTTCCCAGCGAGATGCATCTTCATGTAGCGCTCCTTTGCTTTCTGCTTCTCAATTTCCTCTCTGCGTTTGAAAAAAAAAGACGTATATTAAAACTAGAGCTGTGAAACGGTTACATTTTTTAATCAGATTTACCCCATTTTAGAATTTTAATTAATCACGATTAATCGCTGAAATAAAAAGGCTTTTTGTCAACATTTTTTCCCCACCAAATTTAAAGAGCACTTGTTATGTGTTAATTCTTTCGACATTCAATGAGGTCGTTTTCAACATTTTGTATCCACTGCACACGCTCATCCTCTTTTTCCATCCATCCATCCATCCATTTTCTTGACCGCTTATTCCTCACAAGGATCGCGGGGCTCATCCTCTTTTTTTAATCAGTTAAATACTATCTATGTATTGATATTTTCAGTACAAAATGCAGTTTGTACTTTTTATTCATTTCAAAGTAACAATGCAGTGCAAAGTATCTACTATCTACTATACACTGAACAATATTAATGTGTGCATGTAATGTTCATAGCTCTGAGCCTCGAGCTTATTTTCAATTCCTGAACCAAGCTTTTATAGTGTACATAGAACATAATTAACAGATACTTACTCTTCTCGTACGTAAAATCAGAAAAGCATGTTTTAATTTATGCGCGAATAAATTAAGAGTGCACAGTAAACACAAGCTAAAATGTTCATTACAAATGTGTGTTAGACAAGATCCAAGACTGGCATCACAAAATATGTATTTCAAACCCAAGATACAGTAAATAAACTGATGGCCCTGTCCTGGTATGCATGCCACTTCACTTATGTGCAGTTATTGGGGCAAAAATAATGTTGACTGGCATGAGTGTACAGTACACATACCTTTCTCTCCTCGACAATTGCTTCGGCTCATCAAACTCGATGTGTGTCACCTTCTTTGACCTCTGAGCAATTCTGTTAGGGTTGTCAATTTCTATCAAGCCCTCCACACCTACTCTCTTCCTCTGCAAACACATTACAACAGCTCAGAGTGCCATCTTGAAATGTCCGAAACAAACAAAAAGATTAGTGTGGAAGTACCTGTGCACCATCATCGTCACTATCATCTGAACCCGATGCTTGTAACTTCTCTGCAACATCATTCTGAGCTGCACCCTCATCATCCTCATCCTGACAAAAGGAATATAGAACGCTACAAGTCAATATTCACACAGTCACATTAGTCAACTACTGTCAGTGTGTCTCAGAGCATCATCATCATCATCAGTGCAGTTTTCTTACGAGAACAGAAAGCCATCCACCAAGGCTTACTTTTCACCTGCACAATAAATTAATTGAATGCTTGACATTTGCTCCCTTTGAGTTGCAACTTCACCAGATTTGGTTATAAAGAAGACATTATACAAGATTTTTTTTTTTTTAAACAATCATTTGAATTTGTACCTTTGGTTTGGTATAAGAGCTCTTGACTGTGCAAACATGTTTAATTCCCTTGGAATGGTTAGATTTGTCTAAATTAGTAATTGCAAACAAGCCCCCATGTTTTTTTTTTTGTTTTTTGTTTTTTATGGGACTGCTGTAAGAGTATCTCTATAAATAAATCAATTTAATGTAACAATAGCCCCCCCCTAAATTTTAGAGTGGCAAGAGAAAATCACAAAGTGAATTTAGGACTTAGAAACATTGCCTTTGATTTTCCGAGGCTAAAAAGCCTGTAACCAAACAATTCAGATGTGGCAAGACAACATAAGTAATTGCCAATAATCTTTATCGTTGTCTGTGCCAATGGGGGATGAATCTTTTTGCATACACTACCGTCTTTCTCTCCTTCTCCGCCTTCATTTGAGCGTCGATCTCCTCTGGACTTGTGTATGTCCGCATGCGACCCTTGTGGCCACCTTTCCTACCTACAGTGAAGATGACAGGCGTGAACAGATTTACTCTGTGTACTATTCACAGTACGAAAATCGATTAGACGCTTCTCGAAAGCAAACGTGATACAGATTACATCGGTGTAATGTTAAATGACACCAAGCGAACAGAAATGTTATGTTTTAAAGTGGCTATAACCCATGCTAATACTGTATGAAAAAAAATATATAGATATGGGGAATTCACTGAGCAGTACACAACCATCTTACCTCCTTTGGGCATTTTGAGAAATCAATAGTGTATATAAATACCACACTAACAATAATAATATAAAACAAAAACAAAACAAGACATATAAGGCCGCGAAAAAAGATGACAGCTGGCTAAACTCGGAGAAGAGCAACACAATCCAGCAGTGACGAGTGGTGGCCAAGGATATGCCTGTTCAAATATCTTCAAAATTAAAAGAAAAAATAAATTAATTAATTAAATAAAAAATAAAAATGGACGGAGCTATGCCAAACACTTCCGCCATGGTTTGACTTACTTATCTGTATATTACAAGTTACGAATACAAAACAAATCAAATGGTATTTCTGTTTTCTTAACGGCATTCAACTCGTGGCCTAAAGTGATGCAACGTCACTAAAACGATGGCAGGCTATTTGCGTCAATTTTATCACATACAGTTCTTTAAAGTGACTTAAATTTGAGAACAGGTTAATGCGAAGTTAGTCCGAAAGATGATTAAGAGGAAATATAAATATATAAACGGCGCTATGACGTCAAATATGAGACGCGCTTCCAATGGACCCCGGTGACGCGTAATTCAAGTGCCCGAGACCTTTTCGTTGCGCAAAAAAAGGAAAACAGAAGGTTTTGTTCGGACTGGGACAAGTGTAGGAAAATGCCGAAAGTTAAGAGAAGTCGTAAGCCACCCCCAGACGGCTGGGAACTCATTGAACCTACTTTGGATGAGCTAGATCAGAAAATGAGAGAAGGTAAGACGAAACACGATAATTTAGCAATGAGCGAACAATCCCGCGGAGACATTGTAATCGAAATAAGTTGCAATACTGTAGTTGAAAATGTGTACAAACCACAATTGAAACATTCGATTCAACATATGAAGTTAATACGTTGTCTATTGCTATCTACCGTTCGATATGCCGTATATTTATATTCCCATTGTATTTTCTGCTTCTCAGCTGAAACTGAACCTCATGAGGGTAAGAGGAAAGTGGAAGCTCTTTGGCCAATTTTCAGACTTCATCATCAGCGGAGTCGATACATCTATGACCTCTTCTTCAAAAGAAAGGCCATCAGCAGAGGTAAGGAGGACCATATTTATATTATCTATTTGTCTTGTGATGTAACAGCGTTCCAATTTCACCCAGTGCAACGTTTTACTCTCCTCAACTTCGGCTTAAGCCTAATTTATGCGCAAATCGACTTCCCTGCTCGGAGACCACGGCTGTGCATGTGGATATGTGCCTGGGACGAGAGGCGGAAAACAACAATAACAAAAAAAATAAAAAAATAAACCGTGTTCGCTAAGCGCACGGCTGTTGTGTTTTGGCAAGTTTACGGCCGACACCGGTGCAAATTGGCAATAATTAATTGCCACGGTGATGAACTTACTATCCCCCCGGCTTTGTTTCGTGTTTCTGAATTAAATTGAACTTCCTGAATCCGTCATAAAATGCAGAGGAATCGCCACTCTGTGGCGGCCCAGCCATAGCGACAGCGGGACTTGGTGTGAAACTCCAGCAGACGCCGATGTGTATTGCGCACAAGTCGGAAGGCAAACGCACGAGCGGAGCTCCAACGTGACGCCTCGACGCGAGCCTCTCGCAGAAGCATACTGAGGCCTTTAAATCCAATACCTGTACCACATCCTGTCAGTTGTAACAAAAGTTTGCTTTGCATGGAAGTTGGAACATAATATATTTATTGTGTGTTTGATGTCAACCACGTTTGTTTTCTGTGTGCGTGTGTATGCCCTGGCAGAGCTGTATGAGTACTGCATAAAGGAAGGCTACGCAGACAAGAACCTGATTGCCAAGTGGAAGAAGCAGGGTTACGAGAACCTGTGCTGCTTGCGTTGCATCCAAACACGAGACACCAACTTTGGCACGAACTGTATTTGCAGAGTTCCAAAGACCAAGCTGGAAGTTGTAAGTCTTAAAGGAGTTTCGGTGTTTTCACTAATACCATTGCAGTATAATAATTTTGATGACAATTCTCTTGCAGTTGTGCTTTACTGTATTTGGTTCAGTGCATTTGCAAGCATTATTGTCAGTAGTGGTACAGACAAGGATAAGATTGTGTTAAAATTCAGCCATCTACACAGTCTTGACTTTAAAATGATAGAGATTTTTTTTGAGTGAATCATTTGTTGCTGTTTGATTATATTACCTTAAGACCTTTCTCACCTAATGTACTCTTTATGATTTCTTGTCTTTTTGTAGGGAAGGATCATTGAATGCACCCACTGTGGATGCAGAGGATGTTCTGGTTAAGTGTAGGAAATGATGACTTGCCCGACTTTCATCTTTGTTATGCATCTCACCACCTGCTTCAGAAATTATTTCTTATTATCATCAGCATCATTCCCAGTAATCATTATAGTGGTCAAAGTACACTGAGAGGGTTTGTCTTGTATTCATGACAGCTGTTTTACTGTCTAAAACCTTTATCTTCAGTACCTCTGAGGAGGAAGTTGTCTAGTCTGTTTCAGGTGTGACATGTTTTATTTCATTCAAAAGAGGGCTGGGTGTGAAGTGATTTTGTTTTTGAAACTTCTTTTGTTGTGATAATTTGAATAAAACAATTCTAATTGACTTCATGTTATCTCCTGTTAATAGGTCACCTGTCACTTAATGAAGCCACCAAGAGCAGCTTAGAACAGTCTTCCCATTTCTGCAGCTCCTGTATTAGAATAAGTCATTTTCCCCAATGATTTATTTTTCATGCCGCCTCAAAAGGTTGCACATACATCGTCACAGAAACAAGTCTCTCAGAGCACTTCATGTTTAATGATCTGTCAGTTGCGTTAGTTGTTCAGTATCACAGTGAGCGTCAGGATCATCAATGACTCATTTAACTCGTGTGTGAACCAAACGTTAAGTGCAAAAATGTTAATGGTTTAAAATAATTTAACGGGGAAAAACTACTTAAAAGCATAGCGATCAATATGTGTGTGTGTGTGTGTGTGTATATATATATATATATATATATATATATATATATATATATGAACAAAAAAAAACCGTATGTTGAAGATGACACTGCCGCCATCACGATGTGATACAAAATGTACACAGACATCATGTGGGTGTAATTCAAGGGCACTAAGTGTTTACATGTTAAGATCACTGTGGTGCGGCTTGGTCAGATTACATTCACTTTTTTGCATTACAGGGTAAATTGCTAATAGCATTTGAACTGTATAGGTAACATGCAGTGAATGGGATACAAAAGAAAGTGTCAGGTGAAATGTGATTTTCTAAATTCTCTAATTAGTCTTTGAGACAGTTGAGTAAAGCAACATAAAACAATGCATTTAAGCTAATTTCCCATTGTTAACAGAAGGAACAGCAGTCCCACCATGACCTTTTACCCCATGCAGTCACATCTAGTTACATACAGGATACAGAACAACAGCAACACCACATAAGAGGCAAAAAAAAAAAAAAATGTTTTAGAGAAGAATCTTCTGGAATTTGCTTCAGTGGCCCATTTCAGATTTCCAAGATTCATTTGTGGAATTGGATTAATTGAAAAATGAACGATAACAAAGCTGAAATTTGTGATTACATCCAACAAAGATTCAGGCAACAGGTTTTGTAAGTATATGTAACGCTTCATCTTTCCTCACCCCAAACCAAAGTCAAGCATCCTGTCCAAAAATATACTTTCACACATGATAAAGCTGAAACATCACCAATATAATATTTCACTGTGGCACAAGACTGTCTCATGCTGACACCACAACACACACCTTTAAGACAACAGTGAAATTGAATTCAATACATTAGGTTAAATAGCTTGAAAGTTTTCCTGACAGAGTCAAATGCTACAAAAATGCACATCAGCGGATCGCATCAGGTTTTCATTGCTGTTGTACACCCCTCAGGAGAATACTTGTGTTATCACTTATTTCTCAGGACATGCACTATCACATGTAGGCAACTGGATCGAATTTAATAGGGCTTAAACAGCCTCTGGGAATGTTTACTCACTGTTCTTGAGCGTGAAATCTGTTACAAGTTCACCATTGCATGTCCATTTGGAAAAACAAGGATAATACATTGTTACTAAAGGGATGTGGGTTAAAAAAAACTCGTCCACTACAGGATCCAAACAAAGTGTGTGGTTGAAAATTCATTAGTGAGACAGCTTTAGTTGATAAAGGCGGAACAAATTTGCATGGTACTAATGAAGTTTCATCAACAGAATATCAGCGTAATGCAAGTTTGTCAAACACCAAAAAAAAAACTATGTACATATACAGCAGTGTCCAATTCATTTACAACAATTAAAAAAAACAAACAACTAACATATAAAAGCATTGTTCACAAATGATGTGTTTGAGAAAGGACTGTACTCGCAATGTAATGCCAGTAATATGCAAATATTGACCATTTCTCTGCTGTGTTGGGTTTGGTTTACAGTATGTGTGCATGTTTGAGTTAACATGCTTTCACAACTGAACATTCACTACGATTAACTAACATTCACTACTATGGTTCTTTGATTCCTACACGGGACCAGAGAAAAACAGCAAGGCAGTTACCCAAAGATAATACAATAAAACCAGTGCAGTTTGGTGTCAAATTAAAATGAGCATCCTCAGGATCAGGATAATCTTTAGTCCATTAAAAACAAAAGGGTTGGCATCTCCCTGTAAAAGATCATATTTTGTATAAAACGCTGGTGGTGTAGTTAAAACTAAAAGAAGGCGCTGCTGCTTTGCGGCCGTCAGCAGCGTGCAGGTAGTGCTGAGTGATCAGGTGGCTGAGGTAGAGAACTATTTGCCTGTCGTCCTCTCCCAGCCCAAGCTGCTCCTGTAGGAAGCAGCGGCGTCGGGCCTCCACGCCTTCCGGCCCCTCTGTGGTGTTGACTGGCAGGTGGAGGTGGTGAGTGAAGGTGAACAGAAAGGCCTTGGCCGCCAGACGACACAGTGTGCTCTGGGTGTGAAGGAAGTAGGTGGAACCACGGCGGATATAGGTGCGGTGGTCAGCCACGTTGGTCAGCAGTTCGCCACGATAAGGTGGGCAGCGCAAGGTCTTCTGGTCGGCATCCAGGATGGAGATGTAGCGGCTGTAGCGGGACAGTGAGTACAGCATGCTGGAACCCACAGGGGACACCATTCTGTGAGACAGGAAAATTAAGAATTCCTAAACTGCCCACACATAGCATTGCAGGTTACAAGAAAGTCAGTATTTAAAAAATGCGTCACTTTCAATGTCCCAGTTACAGCGCCTTGCAAACCTATTCATCCCCCTTGAGTTTTACAACATTTTGGCACGGTATGACCACAATCCGAAATATATTTCATTGCAATTTTATGTTTGATTTTATTATATTTCATTGCAATTTTTATGTGAACGTTAAAGACAAAGTAGCACACAATTGTGAAGTGAAACAAAGTGAATGTCTTATTTCAAACTTATTTTACAACTAAAAAAGTATGCTGTGTGAAAGTATTCAACTCCAAATTAATACTTTGTCGATCCCCTTTTGCTGCAATTACTTTTAGGGTATGTCTCTATCAGTATTGCACATAGGGAGGCTGAAATGTTTCCCCATTCCCATTATGACTTTTTTTCCCCCCTTCTTCTTCATTTACTGACCATCATGTTCATATTGAATCAAAATAAAACATTTGCTTTTACTTTGGAAAACAATGATCAACATTTTTGCCTATTTCCTGACATGATACGGACCAAACCATATCCACAATATTCGGGGTGTTAAAAAAAAAAAAATTGATTCTGCAATATATGCCGATGTTACAGTGTACAATTCTTGAATCAATTCAATATGTGGCCGAATCGATTTTTAATTAAACATCAATTTTTTATGGAAATATTCTACAAAACTTCTTACTTAGGGTGAGGGTTCACACTTTTAAGCATGGAGGGTTTTAATATTTCATTTCAATACTGTTCAAACATGAAACAACAACCTGTTTGTTAAATACAGTGACTCACAGTTATAAGCCTGAAGTTTCAGATCCATAAATACATTTTCATACAAGTCTTACAGTGTACATGTACAAGTTTACTATTAGTATTTTCAAAATTTGAGTTAAAAAAAATGCAATAATTGCCTTAAAGATTCGTATCGGGATTAATCGTTATCGAATCGTAACCTATGAATCGTGACATGGATAGAATAGCTCGGTACTAGGCAATTCACACCCCTACAAAATTCACACGGAAGATGAACAATACCTTTGCAATCCAATAAGCTTCCACCTGTGCAGGTCAGTAAGGGTGAAAGGGCAGCACAGCCAAGCCTGGACTCGCTCGCCACACTTCCCTGGAGCAGGTACAAATATGGCTAGGGCAGAAACCAGCCGACGGACTCTTGCCTCATCAGCCCCAAGCACCACCAGCGTCCTGCCGCTAAGCAAACACCACAGAGCCTGCATAGCAAAGGGGTACTGTCGAACAAACCTCAAAGCCCCTTGTCCGGCCTTCTTCTTCTGACGCAGGGTCAGCATCCCCCCATTGCCGAGAGGGGAGGCAGTCCAGTCAGAACCAGTAGATGTACTCATGGTACAATCCGACCCATCCTCAGCTGAGGTACGGGACATTGCATCTCCCAGGAGGCCAGCTGTGTGGTTCTCTGAGCATGGGGATCCCACAGCATAGTCATCCTGGAGTGGAAGTAAGGCCTGGGGCTCCTGGTTAACCACAAGTATTTGCGCATTCTGCAGGTGGACAGCGAGATGAGGCACAACATCAGGCGGATTATCGAGAAAACCTTCATGAGCCATACAGCACGTGGCATCCATCGGAACTAACTCAGAGTCCTTCTCGCATTCTTCCTTCCTCGTAGTTTCTTCTAACAAAACCTTGGGTCCCCCATCTTCATCAGAAGCAGCCTCCACCCATTCACCGTTGCTCTCACCATCCAGATCAGCTTTATTGTCACAGTCTGGGGTTGAGTCCGACTCAACATCCACAACTTCTGGCTTCAGACTTGCTTGGTTGCTACAGTTTCCATTAGGTTTCTCTGAGCACTTCTGGGTATCCAATTCCTGGTCAAAACAAGAGGACTTGAGATTGTTGTCTTCAAGGTTAAGGTCTCGAGTATGGCTAGCCTCTGAGGCAGGGTCGAAATGCTTTGGAGCTTCTGGTCCAAATAAGACGGGTACTGAATTTATGAGTCTGGAGTCTACAGCATGGTTCACAGCACAAAACGGTCTTAATGTTGCCCTTCCATCAAGATCATCATAGTCATCGTCACAGAGTTCCTCTTCAAATAGAAAGTTAATAATTCTCTGCTTTCTCCGCAGGGCTCGGTCCAAGCGACGTGTGTGCAGGTAGCACAGGTCACCTCTGAAACTCCTTTCCGTCTCCTTCAGTAGCTCCACAGTGGCCTCATAGAAGGTGTTATCACACAGCTCTTGGAGGGTCTTGAGGCGCTTGTCGAAGCACTTTGCAGACTTGGCTTTAATCAGCTGTGGCGTGTAGGACGGCCTGCGTTTAACACGCTCATATTCTTCCTCGCCAATGTCCACCTCATCTCCATGACCATTACGTCCCTGAACATCATCTCCTACTTTCTCTCCTGCATCAGTGCAACTCAAGGGGTTAGCTAGCTTGGCATACTTGCCAAAGAGCTCTTCACACTCACTCATACACTTCTGACATGCAACAGCCTGTGGGTCCCGGCGGGGACGATGAGGGTATGAGCTGATCTGTTTCAGAAGGTCTCTGTGTTCGTATATGCTCTTTTCCACATTGGCGAGTTCATTGGCCTTTTCCACAGCATGAGCAGAGTACATGGACTGAGGCCCTGCCTCTCTCTGAAGGCCCTCCTCCCTCTGCAGAACATAGTGAGTGTACCTAAGGGGGGGGACATGGTTGTCAAACAATGCTTTTTTTGTTTTGTTCAATAACTACTGTCTTTAGTAGTTGTAACTACTCTAATTCAATTGTAAAATGAAGGAGGGAGTTCACGCTGAAACATCATTGAAATATTTTCAGGCGAAGGGTTTGTGGCATGCTTGTGTGCGACAAGCTTAACATAGTTAAAGTGTGACAGAGCTCCATTTGCTGTAAATAAGTTAAGTCACCACAGTCAAATGTTGAGACCCAGCTAAAAAGGGTGAACTTACTATATAGTATTAGTATTGTTACTGGACAATTGGACTAGTAGTTAGCATGTCTGCCACTCATTTCTGAGGATTGAGGTTCAAACCTCAGCTCCTCCAGCTTCCCGTGTGGAGTTTGCATTGTTTGCATTTTGGAGTTTAAGTTCACCCTTTGCTTGCTGGGTTTTCTCCAAGTACTCCAGCATACACTCACGTTCCAAAAACATGCCCTGTTGACTTTATTGTAGACCATATACGGTACATGTAAATGTGAATGGTTCTTTGTCTAATATACGTATCTTCACTGCCTTGCAATTGACCTTACCGTAAACCACGCCCGCATGACCTAGTTAACCAATCAAGACGCAAGACTTCATGTCTGTGACGGCACGTGCGTTTTGCCGCGGACAAACAAAAGCAATCCCGCTCCCGGTCGTGCATTGTGTCCTTTGCGTGGTTGTCCAAAGCCAAGAAAAAAACAAAACAATAAAAATGGTTAAACCCTGCAGTCATGGCTTGTATAAGAGTGATAGTCGTTATTTTGATCGACTAAACAGCGTCTTGCGGTAGTCACGGCTTGTTTAAGACAGACACAAGAGAGACACTGTCCGGATTATTCCCTTCCCTAAACCCTCAAACAACTACGAACAAGTTCTGCGCTGGATCAAACTTTGTGGAAGAGCACACACACGACAGTCGAATCCCTCCAAAATGACCAGAAAGTACTACGTCTGCACGAAGGTAATGTTCTCCATTGTTGTTTTTAGCCAAAGGCTAACCGGGTAGCTAACCGTCCACACGTTTGTTGACTTACTATTTTCTATAAATGCCAACAGAGCAAACTTTGCACATACAACCAGTTGAATGCCTCCAAAATGAGCAGAAACCATGCACTAAGGTAATGTTCTCCCTTGTTGTTTTTTTAGCTAAAGGCTAACGATAGCTCCGGGTAGCTAACTGTCCACGACTTATTATAAATGCCAGCAAAACGTTGAAACTATGAGGTAATATAAATTCATTCTTACCCGGCTTGACGGGAACTATGTACAAAACTTCGGTTTTGCTGACAATCGGTCGAAGTGAGTGAGGCGACTGTCTTTTCCTGACTTCTGTAGCAGCAAACAGCGATGCGTATTTTCTTTTGTTTTTGGGCAAAATTGCATGGTGAGGGAGTAAAGATATCCTTTACTAAAAAAATGAAAGCCCCCTTTGCTTGCTTCGAAGAGAAATACCGGCATCCTGAAAACTCCTGACCGAGAAATTACAAGGAAGATTTGACAACTTTTGCATTAGTGTGAATGCACTTCAGTTCATCTCGACAGGTAAATGTCGGCGCCAGGTGCATGTCGCATTTAGTGGGGGGGGGGGGTGGGGGGGGGGGTGCCACGGTAAGGTCAATTGGCTCTAGCTCACCTGTGGCCTCATTGAGCGCAAATGGCTTAGAAAATTGAAACTGGAGTAGATAAGGTGAGGCCTGGTGTGGTGAGATACAACAACGGAAAAAGACATACATTTCTAGTTAATTCAGAATTCACACAAAATTCTGGACCAAAATTATTTATTCTTATTATTGATGCTGTTTGCAGCAGTTTATCAGCATGCTTCGCTTTCAAAATTTCTCCGATTGAAACTGCGGCAACTTCAAAATATTCTCAACATTCTGGACACACTAGGAATCGTTTTTCCTCTTTCCCTAAATTCAAACTTTCCTCACAATTTCATATTTTAAATGAAAATGAAACCAATTCAAATAAATGAGATGTTTTAAAAATTCAACTCATCCTTCCACATTTCTCTAACTATTAAGGTCATTCCAACAATCCCAGAATACAGCAGGACATCATGGAAAAAAATTTCTTTCCCCAAATCTACACAATTTTACGTATTCCACATTTTCCATAAGATTACAAAATACAGATGTTTCACATATTACCGCCTCCTTCAACATTTCTCAAATGATCAGAACCATTCCAACGTCAAACTGTTCAGCTCATTTAGGATATTTTGGGATGTATTTGTCACATTCAAAATATGTGCATATTTTTTTCCATTCCACATTTTCTATGCCAAATTCACAAAATGATGGATATTGGCTATTTCTTTCTTTTCTTTTCTTTTCTTTTTTAAATGTACTCATCTACCATTTAAAAATCAGTGATTCCCAACAAAGTGTGCCTTGAAACATCATCAGGTGTGCTGCAGGAAGTAACCTAATGTCGCTTAATTTGTCCCAAAGTTATTCATATACCACAAATAATAAATCTTGGGCAAATGGGCACTATATGATGTAGATAAAGCGCTATATAAAAAGTGGTCCATTTTTTTCAACTAAGTGCCATCAACCTATAGTCTATAAGGCAGAACAATTCAACAATCTTCTTCCAGATGGTGGAAGGTATACATTTAACCTGTTTTTGTCTGATAGAGTGACATGCTTTTTTCTAATGTAAAATATTTACCTTGGCTCAGTACACTTTAGGGAACACTGATTTAAATTAAATATTAAGCTGTTTTTCAGTGTCACATAGAACATTTTTCCCCATTTAAATTACTTCCATTCTACAGAAAATGCATTCTACAGTTTTTTTTTAGTTTGGCTTTTTTTTTTTTTTACATTAACAATTTTAAATAAATTCTGTTGAAATTATGATACATAATGTGAGTGTATGTAACATTACCAGCTATCAAAGGAGGACCCAGGCTCGACTGACTCAAGAAGGCACTTACTCTAGGTCTCGAAGCTTCCTCTGGAGTTCATTGGCAAAGGCTCTGCGGTTACCAGCTTTCAAGCACTCTGAGGCCTTTGAGAAGCAGACAGACAGTTCCTGAAACTGCAACATGATCTTCCTCTCATCTGCTGAAACGTACGCCATGCAGAAGGGCCGCACAAAACCCCTCGCCTCCAGGTCATACAATGTAAGGTGGTGGACGTAGGCAAAAGCGCCCTCTTTAGAGTCACCCAGTACGACCTTTGAGTCCTCCACAAAACTGAGCCGAGGGTATCCACTGCCAGGCGGATGCCCCACGAAGGATGCCTGGTAGTCCACTGACATGATGCGCAGGGAGAAGTAGTTGAGATCAAAAGTGCCACAGACTTTGGGGTCATCGGGAATCGTGAGGAGTGGCTGAGGGCCCACCTGCTCAGAGAACTCCGATATGAGGATGAAGTCTTTTGTGAACTTAGCGTAGGAGGTTTTGGCCCAAGGGTTGGAAACAGCCAGAGGGTGGAGGGGAATGGAGAACTCTTCTGGTATAGCCCATGGGTCAGGAGTGGTCTGACCATCATCATCCTCTTTTGTGAAAGCCACCACGTCAGGTGAACCTATCATAGTGATACTTTTGAGCAAGGCATGAGAGACACCACACTGTGCAGCTCATCTATGAATTATGAACAAGCAGGCAGGGAGCGCGACTGAAAGGCAGATAGATAATGTAAAGTCACACTAATCACTGTGGTCTCATCGTTCACACACTGACGTACGGGTCCGCCAAATATACACAATATTATGTGGAAATTGTGTCCTGGTGTTCAATTTTGGCATCGGAGTTTCAGTCAACAGCATATGAAGCTTGATGTTATACTTGACATGCAGGTCAGCGTCCTACTAACAAAAGCAATTATCTATATCGCCAATCTCTGCATCCGGCGAGCATCAGATCTTTCATGCAATGTCAAGCATCGACGAAACGAAAGCACGTGACTCTCTCCGTCTTTTCTTCATGTCTTCATTTCCATCAAGTTGACGTGTTTGATCCGCAGATGCGCCCAGCAACCACACGGTTAGCAGACAGGAACGACATCATCATTACACCGTGAGAGTGACGCCATGTTTACCCAGCTGCTTGGAGTCGAGTCAGGTGACTCATCCACCAATCCGATGCAAGAATTCAGGACGAGCAGAAGTCGCGGGGGAGGTAATTTTACGACATTTAATCGTTTTCCTTCTATTTAATATCTAACACCTCTCGGAATGATGATAGCTTCGGTGGATATTCGGGTATCATAGAGCAACGTTACATTTGGAATAAATACATAAAACCCGTTTTGTGGCCATATAGTTTTTTTTTGTTTGTTTGTTTTTTTCGCTTTCCCCTGATGGACGTCAGTGTTTTATTCTTTTTTCAATGGAAACTTACGTTTGAGTTTTTTCGGGCTACTCATTTTCACCACGCTATGGATTTTACGACACCCTGACGGAATACGGTAAACTTTGACGGGCGCCGGGCTGGCGCGCAGTTTGTAAACAGTGCGAACTTTTTTTGTTGCTAATAGCAAAGAACGCCACGAAGAAAGTGTTAGTTGTGGATATGTATTTGGATCATCGGCAACCTTTGTTTTACTGGTACAGTAGTGTTGAAGTTTGACGTGGCGACAGGCTTCGTTCTCCAAACGGTTTTAAAGTCTGTACTCGGTCCACCTAGCATGTTTAGGTAACATGCTAACACAGTGGAAGGACAGTGGAGAAGAGGCTACTTTATGCGAGTAAGAGCATGCAAGTAGTGACCCTCGTCGTAAAACATCTGTTTCGACTGGGCCAACAGAGGCCACGTATCCAGCTGAGGTGTCGTTCTGCGGAACGGGACTCATTAGCAACATTAGACATGATGCGGAGGGGTCAGATAAAGCGGGTTCTCTGCGTAGCCGAGAAGAATGATGCAGCCAGAGGCATCTCCGAAATCATGTCTAGTGGCAGGTCCATGCGGGTTAGTATGCCAAGCTATTCTTACATTAGGCGATATTTGCTCATCTATGATCTATAAGAATTTGCGCATCAGAGCTAGAGGATTATGGGTTCGAGTCGGACTAAAATGTCAAAATGATAACTAGTTGTTTGAGAGATGCTATAATGCTTGCTGGCTTCTGTCTATGTACCCTGGCTTGACCAAGGGAGCCCTCTCTCCCTAGGCACAAGTGGTGGTAATATTT
Source organism: Festucalex cinctus (assembly GCF_051991245.1). Lineage (NCBI taxonomy): Eukaryota > Metazoa > Chordata > Actinopteri > Syngnathiformes > Syngnathidae > Festucalex > Festucalex cinctus. The sequence continues at coordinate 51,301,637 of NC_135411.1, forward strand.
CTCCTTCGGGGTTCGTAATGGATAAAATAAAGATGTTAAAAAATTTGGTTGTAGTTCATACTGCACTGTAAAGTGTATACTGTACTATAAAAGCTGTAACCCATTTACACAACCTGATTGTCAAAAAAATGTAACCTTCCTCCTCATTTGTCTTTATTGTGCCCTAATGTACCCACACTATTGTTTGTGAATGTTTTTATTTGTAATTACTACTTAGATAATAATGCCTAATACCTAATGCCTTTCAATATTTTATTTCTTTCCTTTTTTTTTTTTTTTTTTAGAAGGAGGGACTGTCCAAGTTTAATAAGATCTACGAGTATGAATATAATCTCTTTGGCCAGGTATGTAACACACAGCAGGGTTCTACGTTAACAGTGGCCCGGGGCCAACTACGTGACTGTGTAGGGTCATCCGAATTGAGTTTCATTTACTTAAACTGATAAACCATCATTGATCTTTTTACCGCACTGTGCAATTTTTTTTTGTGAGTTGACTTAAATCCTGGGCGGCACGGTGGATGACTGGTTAGCACGTTCGCCTCCCAGTACTGAGGACGCAAGATCAAGTCCAGGCTTCGGCCTTTCTGGGTGGAGTTAGCATGTTCTCCCCATGCCTGCGTGGGTCTTCTCCGGGTACTCCGGTCTCCTCCCACATTCCAAAGACATGTATGGCAGGTTAATTGGGTGCTCTGAATTGACACTAGGTGTGCTTGTGAGTGTGGATGGTTGTTCGTCTCTGTGTGCCCTGCGATTGGCTGGCAACCAGTTCAGGGTGTGCCCCGCCTACTGCCCGAAGCCATCTGAGATAGGCTCCAGCACCCCCGCGACCCTTGTGAGAAGCAAGCGGTTAAGGAAATGGATGGCTGGACTTTAAGCCTTCCATGAGAAATGGCTTGAACAAGATCTAAAGTCTAGAAAATGCAAATTGTAAAATATTCAGTTATAATTTATACTGAAGAAAGAAAAAAAACACAACATGCAAAAAGAGTAACTACACAGAGGTAATATTTGTTAAAGGCTCGGTATAACGATGCTTAACATGAAATAATAATTGAAACATAAAGTATTATATATCTGTATCATGAATATGCATGGCCAGGGCCACCACAGCAGGGCTCGTTGGGCCATCACCCAAATAGGTTTTTAATGTAGAACCCTGCACAGTGAAGTACATACATCTGTTCCTTATGTTTGCATACTCCCTCTAATTGCTTGTTTCCTTATGTTCATATTTAGAATGTGACGGTAGCAATGACATCAGTCTCAGGCCATTTACTGGCTCTTGAATTTAAAGCCCCTTATCAGAAATGGTAAGTTGTGAAAGGACATGTTCACACTTGCCTGTTAGACCCTGTTGGGATTCATTTGTACAGTGTGAGGGTTTACATGCATGCAACTATTAATTTCATGTTTACAATTTCTTTCTAAAGGAACAGTTGCAATCCTGTGCTTTTGTTTGATGCTGAGGTAGAGAAGTATTGTCCAGATGGCATGATACAAGTTAAGGTATGTCTCCTGACCTTTCCGAGGGATTACGAAAAAACAAAATAATATTTTGTTTTGGAAAAAACTATGGCGCCTTATACTCCATGTTCTTTTTGTTTCTATCTTCTATGTTACTGTGATATTGTGTGTAAATAATGTTATAAACTAGGGGTGTGAATTGCCTAGTACTTGACGATTCGATTCGTATCGTGATTCACAGGTCACGATTCGATTCGATGCCGATTAATCCCGATACGAATTTATAAGTCGATTGTTGCGATTTTTTTTCATACAAATTACTAATCAGTAAACTTATAGAGTGTAAGATTTGTATGAAAATGTATTATTTATTTATCTGAAACTTCATTCTTATACAGGTTGCAATCTGTTTCATGCTTGAACAGCATTAAAATAAAATATTAAGGCTTAATGTTCCGTTCATATAACATTCTTCCATGATTAAGGTGTGAACCCTAACCCGAAGTAAGACGTTTTGTTGAATATTTTTCCATTAAAAATGGAAGTTTAAAAATCGATTCAGCCGCCTATTGAATCGATTCGAGTATTGCGCGATGTAGTATCGCGATATATTGCCAAATCGATTTTTTTTAACACCCCTATTATAAACTGAGTCTCTCTTTTCCTCTCCTTCCTCTCCTCACCCAGCGTACATTGGAAAAAGAGGTGAGACAATGCCAGGCCTTAATTATCTGGACTGACTGTGACAGAGAGGGAGAGAACATTGGATTTGAAATAATCAACGTCTGTAAAGCAGGTAAGGTTAAATAAAAGCTTAACAATGTGAAAAGTGACCAAGCAATGTTTGGTTGTTTGACTATTTTTTTTAATTTTTTTTTTTAGTGAAGCCTAATTTGCAAGTGTTTCGGGCAAAGTTTTCGGAAATCACCCCCAACTCCATTCGGAGGGCTTGTGAGACACTATCAGAGCCAGACGTTAACATCAGTGATGCCGTTGATGTCCGACAAGAGCTGGACCTGCGGATAGGTGAGGAGGCTCATACAATATAACGCTGAAGGACACCAGACAAAGATCCTTTCAAGATTCTGTAATGCTTCAGATGATGTCAGTAGCCTTTAGACTTCAATTCATTCCTTTTTGAACACATGCAGGTGCGTCCTTCACAAGGTTCCAAACTCTTCGCCTACAGAAGATCTTCCCACAGTCTCTGGCCAATCAGCTCATCTCTTACGGCAGCTGCCAGTTTCCCACTCTGGGTTTCGTGGTGGAGCGTTTCAAAGCCATCCAGGCTTTCATTCCTGAGATTTTCTACAAGATCAAGGGTGCATGCACAACCAGATCCCACATAGATTTGGTGTTTTAATTCTGGATAATTGAAACTAACTCTTCTCTTCTGCTTCTCTGTTTCAGTCCTGCATGAAGTGGAGGTGGACACTGTAGAGTTTGGATGGAAAAGATACCGTCTCTTCAACCACACAGCTTGCCTAGTGCTATACCAGATCTGCATGGAGGTACAGTACACAAAGAATGTTTTAAACAGATGAGTGACAAACGTATAATTTTACTGCAATGACTGACGCATGCAGGTCTAAAATTAGGTCAGGTAATTTGCCTTTTTAACTTATTCTGAAGTCGATATGAAATGTAAAGGTAATGCTTGTATCACACCAAGGCGTTTTTTTGTTATCTAGTATCTACTGTTAAAGAGATGAGTAAAATTTGCTATCTCACATCGTTGGCCTTTTCATATTGCCTCATTTTGAAGCGCCTGTATGGTGAAAAATGTTAAATGCATGTAAACACACAATATATACAAATTTACATTTTGCAAATAACTTGTTTGTGTCATGTTTTGAGATAACCCTTCGTTAAATCATTTATTTGTAGCTCTGTCTCTTTTTTCTCTTTATTGTTATTTCATTATTCCATGAGACTTTTATCTAAATATGAGAAAAAAACTTGCATAATTTCTATCAAATGGTTTCTTTTTTTTTTATTTCTCCGTGTATTAGCTAATGAGTTTAATTTGTTAGCGATCAGTGAACAACTATTGAACAACTATAAATTCCAGGAAGAGAACCAAACCAAAAGAAAATGTATCGCTATATATCAGTCAAAAATAAGACCGATACATCTTTAAAAGTCTGGTGGTTGTGGTTGAGAAAAATGGAAGGCTATAGAAAGTTTAAAAAAAAAGAAAGAAAAAGAAAGAAAGAAACAAGCAAAGTGTCATTTTAACCTACCTTAACCTCCGCTGCTTTGTCATCTCCCGTCATGTTTCTGTACTTAGAACTCACCACATTCATGACTCAGTAATCCTAAGTGGAAAAGCTCACTTAACCTTTCTTTAGAAAGGCATGCAAGTTTTGGTCGTCTATGTCTCACTTGTATAAAGTGTATTCATCTGTTATTACAATGGCCTTGGTCTTGTTTATGCAACTCTGGTTTGTTGATTCCAACTCAGTGTGTCTAATTACAGTGTGACTGTCCAGCTTTGCTAAATGGAATCCATGACTGTGTGAGAACACTTACTGTACACGCGCTGTTTGCCAAATTACTCAGAGCTGAGTAGAACATACAGTAACCATCAAAGATAAGACACCATACTTCGCTTGTTTCCATTAAAACCTCATCACAAACACAGGAGATTGTTAATTGATCACCTGCTTCACAACAAAAAGTCAAAATGTCCACAACAAATGGCATCATGAAAAAGTCCGAACAAAAAGGTGTGTGCGTCAGCTGACTGGGCACGGCAGGCTCTTCATGCTCTGGTGAGTTGAAACCCAAACTGCTGGCCAAAGTGTTTCTCTTTCTTCCACATACCAATATTTGAGACTGACCCCCTACTGCCTGAGTAAAAAGGCAGATCATCGAGCTAAAGTAATCACACCTGTCACCACGAACTCACCTGATGCTACTCTTGCCCCATGGAGCCCACATTCACACCCAAATATACAATCAAATGATACTGAACAATATTGTTATAGTAACTTACCATCAAAAGATGAATGTTAATAAACATGTATGATATTATTGGAAATGTTATTTATCACAACTTTGAGCCAATACCTTTCACAAGAGGTCAGAAAGCGATCAAACCCTTTGAAACTCTATTAAAAGTGATCATGTTTTTACTGTGCATGACGAGTTCATAGAGTCACCCAATTATAGAAAATGAATGTCTGTTGTTTATTTAATACAGTGCACGATTGGTTTCTTTTCGATATAGTGATTATGGCAGGGCTGTATCTGACCACCAAGGCACCATGGTTACCGCCCACTCTTGTGCGTGTGCGTGCAAATGTGTGTGCCATTAAATATGCTCACATGCACCCTCCCAACTTACTGCATCACAAAAACGGCACTGTACGTTTGAAAAAAAACTGGTTAGATGCTCAACACGCCGGCCACAACATTAGGTACACATGCACAATCTAAGGAAGCCCAATACAAGAATAATTGGCAAGATTTTCTCTTTTGATGTGATGATAATGTTTAATTTTGATTAATACACTTAAGAAATATTGATTAAAGCATATATTGAGTGTGAATTGGTTGCAGTGGTGTATTGTACTATGGTGCTAATGTTTCCGAGTTGGGAATGATGATGATGCTGTGCAGTACTGCACTTCTCCTTACGCCAAATAACATACACAGGTCCGCCATAATATGTTTTCAATTAATTCTTAGGATCCCATAGCAACAGTCACCTCAGTAACCAGTAAGCCCAAGAGCAAATGGAGACCACTGCCACTGGACACTGTGGTAAAGTCAAGCATCCACACATTTGCCTGTTTCTCTGTCGGTTGCACAAGCCCGATGATGTTCTTTCTCTTTTCACGCATCAGGAACTGGAAAAATTGGCTTCTCGAAAGCTGCGAATAAGTGCGAAAGAGACAATGAAAATTGCAGAGAAGCTTTATACACAAGGGTGAGTGCGAGCTAGTATTTTTTTGGAACACATACTGGTTTTCCTGTATTTGCTTTTGTGTTGGCAGTATTGGGACATTTATTCTAAATATTGTGAAAATTTCTGGATGAATTCTGTTTCTCTGAAGGTTTATCAGCTACCCCCGCACGGAAACAAACATTTTCCCAGCATCCCTTGCTCTCAGCCCCTTGGTGGAGGAGCAGATGCAGAGCCCTGACTGGGGGGCATTCGCCCAACGGGTGCTTGACCAGCCTGGGGGTCCCAACCCACGGCAGGGCAAAAATTCTGACCAAGCCCATCCTCCTATACACCCAACTAAATACACAAACACACTGCAGGTAGGCACATTTTCATTCCCTTTACATAAAATGATGTTGAACACCATTGTTGTTTTTCCATTTCAGGGAAATGAAGGACGTGTGTATGAGTTAATTGTCCGGCACTTCCTGGCTTGTGTATCCCAGGATGCTTTGGGACAGGAGACTATTGTGGATATAGACATCGCTCAGGAGAAGTTTTCCACGTCAGGACTCATGATCATTGCAAGGAATTACTTAGATGTTTATCCCTATGACAGGTGGAGCGCTAAGGTAAGAGGAGTTTTTGGTGTGTTATCCACAGAATAATGAATGAGAGCAGAAGTGTCATCACAATAAGCAGCCTCTGTAAAAACTGTGCCATGCATCCGCCATCTTGATTTGTTGAGTGAGCATTGCAAACACTGAATAAAGCAGAGTTCTTGTTCTGTGTCATGAACACAGTAAAAGCAGAACCAAATTCCACGTAGAAATTGTAACGGTTACTGAGAAATCAACATACTTTTCACATGATATGCCTTTATTTACATTTTTGACACAGAGAGTATGTACAAACAGTCTACCGCGTTACAGAACTGTACAGGACTTAGAAATAGAACAGCCAAAGCTTATGTATGTATGTATGTATGTATGTATGTATGTATGTATGTATGTTTGTGTATATATATATTAGGGGTGTTAAAAATCGATTCGGCAATATATCGCGATACTACAGCACACAATTCTCGAATCGATTCAATAGCCAGCTGAATCGATTTTTTAACATCCTTTTTTTGATGGCAAAATATTCAACAAAACGTCTAACTTTCATACCTTAAGCATGGAAGAATATTATATTAATGGAACATTAAGCCTTAATGTTTTATTTCAATGCTGTTCAAACATGAAAGAGATTACAACCTGCTTGTTAAATACTAAGGGTGTCACGATTTCGATTTTTTATCGAAATCGATCGAAATTACGTCACGATTTCGAGCATCGAAATAGAAGAGAGGACACGATTCGATCAAATTCAACTAGAAGTGGGAAAACAACGGTCCAACCAACTATTTCATCCTCATTTACAGTGAAACTTCCACACACTTCAGCTCGCGCGAAACGCCAGATCCATAGGTCTATTTATAGCAGCAGACCTGCAGCCTTGGAAAACGCTGGATTCAAACATTTAATTAGTGTACTTGAACCACGCTACAGTATGCCCAGCAACTGTAAATGTTGGGATATAGTTTGTTCAGGCTGTATTTGTTCCATGACTTTGGATACAATATATTTTTTGTTGTTGTTGCACATTGCACATTATTTTAAGAGGAACGCACAGCACACTGTTGTAACCAAAAACAGTCAATAGATGGCAGGCACCCACTGTGACTTTTTGTTTTTGTTTTTTTATTTTTTATTTTACACTTCAGTAAGAACAAGACGGTTAACTTTATATTGTAAATAAATTCTTTGAATTTGATCATTCCTGCCTAATGTCAATTATCATATATTACATAAATTTACACAAAAATAATATGGAAATTGCATCACCTATATGTAGCCGATCTTTTGAAATAAGATTTACTGTACAATGAATAGAACCAATGATCATAGACTAGCCTTAGCCTACAGAAGCATATGCCTCTGTGTTATAAAGTGGGGGAGCGAAAAAAAAAAAAAAAAAAAATCGAAAAAAAAATCGAATCGTGACCCCAAAATCGAAATTTAAATCGAATCGTGGAGTTGGCGAATCGTGACACCCCTATTAAATACAGTGGCTCACTGACTGAAGTTTCAGATCAATAAAGAATTTCATTTTCATACAAATCTTACAGTGCATGTACAAGTTTACTGAATGGTATTTTCTAAATTTGAGTAAAAAGTCGCAACAATCAACTTGTAAATTCATATCAGGATTAATCGGTATCGAATCGAATCGCGACTTATGAATCGTGATACGGATCGAATCGTCAGGTACTAGGCAATTCACACCCCTATATATATATACATATATATATATATTAGGGGTGTTAAAAAAAATTGATTCGGCGATATATCGCGGTACTACATCGCGCGATTCTCGAATCGATTCAATAATCGGCAGAATCGATTTTTTTTTTTTTTTTTTTTTTTTTTTTTTAGGATTCACACCTTGAGCATGGAAGAATGTTATATGAACGGAACATTAAGCCTTAATATTTTATTTTAATGCTGTTCAAACATGAAACAGATTACAACCTCTATAAGACTGAAATTTCAGATAAATAAATAATACATTTTCATATAAATCTTACACTCTACAAGCTTACTGATTAGTATTTTCTAAATTTGAATGAAAAAAATCGCAACAATCGACTTATAAATTCGTATCGGGATTAATCGGTATCGAATCGAATCGTGACCTGTGAATCGTGATACGAATCGAATCGTCAGGTACTAGGCAATTCACACCCCATATATATATATATATATATATATATATATATATATATATATATATATATATATATATATATATATATTAAAGAAGCAGTAGTCGTTTCCAAGGTGTATTGGTTACAGAGTGTCGAAAATTAGGAATTTAGAATGAAAACAAAAAAAGAGTACCGTATTTTCCGCACTATAAGGCGCACCTAAAAGCCTTCAATTTTTTTCAAAAGCTGACCATGCGCCTTATAATCCAGTGCGCCTTATATATGGATCAATATTGAGCCGCAACAGGTCTCGCTGTCAAGACGCTATCGGTGACCCTACATGATCGGTGACGCGCATGAGCGGGAAGATCCCGCCATCTTGGATAGCTAGCTAATACTAATACTTTACCTCAGAGAAAATAATAAAATAGCGGTTTATTCATTTTGGGAGTGAATGGAGTTGTCAGAAAGCGGGTTTGTAATCTATTAATAAAGTTCGACTGACCTATCTGACTGTTTTTGTTGACGTTCCCTTTAGCGCAGCACCATTTAATGAATGAATAACGTAACTCCAGCCTCTACTGTAGCGGCATATATATGGAAAAAGTTTGAAAATATGTCATTCATTGAAGGTGCGCCTTATAATGCGGTGTGCCTTATAGTGCGGAAAACACGGGACGTTTACGAATAGAGGTGGGAATCTTGGGGCACCTCACGATTCGATTGCGATTACGATTCAGAGGCTACGATTCGATTATAAAACGATTATTGATTTCCCCCCCAGGCAGCAGAAAAAAAACAATGTATTTTTGTGCTTTTAATGTTTCGTACATTAGTTACAAAAATAGTACAAAAGTCCTCTCAGGCCTACATAAACTACTATTTCAGTATCAAGTTAACAGTTCAAAACAGTAAATAAAATACTCAAGTCCTCATTCTGTAACAACAGCTTTTAAGTATATTCAGTCTTCAACAGAATAAAACATAGCATTGAGCAAAAATATATTATTTTTATCCACTCAAAAGTGCATTGAGGTATAAATGAAAGACAATGTGAACTACTACTTCAATACAAATGCCTAAAAAAAAAAAAAAAAGAAGTGCTTTCCTGCTTTTTAAGTTGTGTAAAGATGAACATGTAAACATTAAAGTTTCTCAGAGGTACAAAAAAAAAAAACAACCTCAAGTGCTTTTCTGCTTTTTAACTTGTGTAAACATGAACGTGTAAACATTAATGGGATCGTTCGGCTTTTTTAACATGAATCTCAATTTGATCCTCACCTCCCGTGTGTGCGATCAGCACTGACTTCGGCGTTGGACGAGAGGAAAATAGTCCACCAATCTGGCTGGGGTCTCGGAAATAAAGCGTTTTTCTTCTAAAAACTTTTTGTTTTCAAAAGCGTGATACATTTCCACCAAAATACTCTTTTCTGAATAAAGTCAGACGCCATTACCGCCAGCCACTACTTTTCTGTTCGTTCGTTCGTATCACTGCGCGGCGCCCTGTAGAACGCTAACCGACGCACTGCAGCCAGCTAGCTGATACTTCCGCCTGAAGTTGTTTGCCTTTTCGGAGCAGGTCTGATGTCATGAAGAGGTGGGTTGGTCAGCTCAGCCATGCTTGTTGTTGTTTTGAATCTCGAGGCGTGAGTTGTGGATGTGTACTCTCGGTCCGTCCCAAAAAGCGTCCCGAAGACCGCGCGCGCTACTGCGTTTCAGTTCCGCGTACTTTTCGCTCGTTTCGCTTCCCTTGGCATATTTATATAATCGGAATTTGGACGTTTGTGAATCGTTCTCGATTGTTCCACGGCCGAATCGTGAATAATCTAAGAATCGGAAATTTTGCACACCTCTATTTACGAATTTATTTCCCATAACGAGTGATCTCACGACACTTCCAGAGATATACAAACAAATATCATTCTGGATCTCAGCATGATGAAAACTTTGAAATGTTTGAATTGATGGTGATGGTAAATAGTAGATTCCATAACATAATGCTTACATGCATTCATGTCTTCCAATCACAAAGGAAAAGAAACAATTGTAAATAACTCGTAAAATCACAGCAGAACGCCAGCTAAAATTGAACCACAAATTTACCAGTCTCTCTCTTTTCCAGATTAGGAAACTGATGCATTTTGACGCATTTTCACATTGGTCCGTCAATCGTCGTATAGATGTATTTGAACAATTGATGAAGCTGCAGTCATTTCCATACTACTTCTTGTCATTTGTTGGATGATTCATCACAATTCATTACCAAAATCAATCGCAATATCATAAGTTGAACTGTGAAGCGTATCTTCTGTCAATAAAAAAAATGACTGCCATGAAACTTGCCAAGGTTTCCCAGACTCACCCGAAGTTGCCGATTGATGCTTCTGCTCTCTTTCCTTAATCCATGGGAGTAAGGTCATTGTTTGAAATCGTAACTATTAAAGCTACTTTGTTTATGCTAGGTGATTCCAGTGTATGAAGAAGGCTCCCAGTTCCAGCCTTCTGCTATAGAGATGGTGGACGGTCAGACGAGTCCTCCACAGCTGCTCACTGAAGCTGACCTCATATCACTGATGGAGAAACATGGCATTGGTATGTCACAAACACACATTTTGAGACTGCTTTAAAGTTTTTGTAGCCTTAAGCAATAACAAAAACAGATGATAACTGATAGGTTCAAATCAGTAAGGGCAATATAGAGAGAACGTATGCATTGCGTTCCAAATTATTATGCAACTAATATGATGTTTTTCTAGATTTACCCAAGAAGTATTTTATCGACACCTACCTGAATGTTGTCATTGTGTTCAACAGGTACCGATGCAACACACGCGGAGCACATCGAAACCATAAAAAGTCGCATGTACGTGGGCTTGACAGCTGATCAGAGGTTTCTCCCTGGTGAGCTTGGCATGGGCCTGGTGGAAGGTAAATAAACAACCTCACACTCACATGCCTAAGAAGGTACCTAAGAAGGTTTTCATTCTTGGCGTCTCTTGGCTTAGGTTACAACTCTATGGGCTACGAGATGTCGAAACCACACCTGCGGGCTGACTTGGAGGCAGATCTTAAGCTGGTATCAGAGGGAAGGAAAGACAAAATGAGTGTTTTGCAGCAACACATCCAGAAATACAAGGCTGTCTTCATTGAGTCGGTCAAAAAGGCAAAGAAGTCAGTACTGTGTATTATTCAGATAGGCCACATGTACTAATGAAATGAAACTGTTGCTTGAAACTTAAACTTATCAAGAAGAAAACCTCCATATGTCGCTTCAGGTTAGATGAAGCTCTGTCGCCATATTTGGGTGCTGCTCAGGAGATCCCTGAAATTGAGCAGCAAGACATGGAGATCCCGCTGCCTGTCCGGAAGTGTCCCCACTGTGGACGGGACATGCTGCTGAAGAAGAGAAAGGAGGGAAACGGGTGAGACGAAAATGTGACTAGAACAAATGTTTAATGCTTTGCTCTACTTGAGTATTTGTATTTTGTTTTCTCGTGAATCCATGCTTTCTTGATCACTATTGTTTTCCTTCCCGCCTTCGTAGTAAGTTCCTATCCTGTGTGGGCTTCCCAGCCTGCAAAACAGCCGTATGGTTTCCTGACACGGTGCTGGAGGTCAGTCGAGATGACAGCATTTGTTCCACTTGCCGGCCGCGGCCCGTTCACATGTGAGTACTTTCAACTGGTGATAGTGATGTCGTCAGGGCAATCAGACATGTTATTATTAGCTGCCGCATCATTGCGGGAAAGGTGTTTGGACTGCAGTTTTTCAAAGAGTTTTCACACAGCAAGGTGTATAAAACACTGACGCATCTGGCCGAAAGCTTGAGAAATGATTCTTACTCTATTGCGTACGACCATGTCTGAAGGTGAAAGTATTTATAGCTGTGAAGAACAGCTATGTGAAAGTCATTTAGACGGCTAAGTACCAATAAGCACTGAATTGTGGGTAATGATGCACATCTTCTTGGTCTTGCTTACCTCAGAAAAAATGTCAACTTCATCCAAGTTTTTTTTATTTTATTATATTTTTTTTTCCAATCAACAATGCACAAGGTCATACCATTTTCTTATATGCAAGTCGTGACTCAGAACAATCCAAGGCCAAGCTCACAGTAAAAGCTCATTATCCGTCATAGCAATTATTAGACTCACCTGCCATACATGTACAATTCAATGAGAGCCACTAAATGCTATACTTATATGGATATTGCATTACTGTACATGTTTATTTGTTTATTATGGTTGCCTTATATTTTGTCACACGCACAATTACTGTATAGAAAAACCTGTCAGGATGATTCAGCGCATTTCTACACCAACGCAACATGACAATGACATAAGAAACCTAAGTAATACTTCTCAATGAAATCTTTTTAAATTGTTTAACTGTGAGTTAAATTATGAAGAAACCTGACCAAATTGTTTGCATCAGTGGGCGTTCACCCTGTGCCCAAATGCCAGAGCACAGTCCAAATATAGGGCACATTTGGCAAGCAGCAAGACAGAGTGCTTCACGCCAGTATCTGTTGCCACAGCAACTCTTCAGATGTACAGACCTTAAAGCAGAGCCACAACACTTGTGTAGAAAAACAGATCTTTTTGAATTCACATTTCACCCAGCAGTTTGTTCTCTACACTCGAACTAATTATATATACAAAAACTTTTTATGTTGCCGTCTCCTGAGAGTGCCACTTTGCTGATCACCATGGCAACCTACTGTGCTGGCTAAACTTTTATTTTTTAGTTTTTTCCTGACATATATTTCAAAAAGCAGCTGTAGCTTGCATCTATTCTCAAACTTGTCACTGATAGATCCCCCTAACAGAAAATTGTGTGTTACACAATGAAGACAAACTCATAAAACAATTATTAAGCCTCATTTGATGGTCATAAACCAAGCTAACTCAGTTGCTTGTGTTATTTATCTCATGGAATACATTTCATACTTGCCCCACCATAGGTGGAAATATGTCATATATTTAATTAGTTTTGCCTAGTGCTGGGTGATATGGCATGCTTGTTTTATCACATTAATGGCCATTTATATCACAATACTGATACTACGATATAGATACGGATTTGAAATTATTCTCTACAAATTGTTTTACAACATATTGTGGCTGCTTCTCTCATTTTTTTTCAAGTGATGTTAAACAGACATGTATCAAATTAGAAATGTATCTTGTCGGGCTGCTATATAAAATTTTCAAATGTGATAGGCAAAGTTGCCTACATATTTTTGCACAAATGAAGATACCAATTTAAATAAGTGGCATAAAAATAAATTTTGAGACCTTTTTGGAACTAAAATACAAGCAATGAAAATTATTAGTTTCAAGTTCCTGATTTCTGTTTTGACTCGCATCCATCATTGAATCGTCTTGTGTTAAATAACGTAAAGCAGCATAATGCCGCAAAATCAGGCAAGTTGCCGTAAATCAAACGCCACAAAGATGATCTTGCAAAATAAAACCATAAGATGCACTGTAAATGTTTTTGGCGCACTGGTAGCATTACAACTTTTGCGCCAAAAAAAAAAAAAGAAAAAAAAGTCATGCTCGTTAGTTACTTAGATAAATTGAGTGCATGCATAATAAAATAATATTCTAGTTGGAAGTAGTTGATGCTGGAACTCCCATCATGCTTTGAGGATGGCCATTTTTTTTTTTTTTTTTAAATAGTTATGTAAAAATTGCTGTTAGTTAATTCTTTCTTAATGTAGTAGTATTCATGTACGTTCACCCACCTTGCTATTTAATTTATCAGTTACAATGACAATGACAATGACAATGACAGTTTACCAATTTTTCATCAACTGTTACATTTAATTATGCACTGTAGGTGGCACTTTATGACATGATTTGTTTTCGATTAAACCACCTACTGGCAGCTGAGTGTGCGTGGTAAAGCTCTTCTCCAGCAATTCAAATTGTCTTCTGTCATTCTTATTTGCAATTGTCATAATCTTCCATTACAAATATATATATCAATATTTGCCAAGAAAAGGTTAAATGATGATAGAAACTTTTCTATTGTCTGTGAAATACAGTATACTGTATTGTCATATCACCCAGCTCTAGTTTGACCCCTCTCACATATTTAAACTTATTCATGAATAATTTTTAAAGTGCTTGTAGTTTGCAGAGGTGTTTTCTATTCAATATGGATGTAAACCGTGGCTGGCAATTGCAAACTGAAATAAATCTCTAAATATCCTTCAGGTTAAAGTTCAAGTTCCGTAGGGGGAGCCTCCCTCCCATGATGCCTTTAGAGTTTGTCGGCTGCATCGGTGGATGTGACGAGACTCTCCGAGAGGTGCTGGACCTTAAATATCTCGGAGGAGGAGGAGGAGGAGGATGGGAGGCCCCCGCGAGACCAGCGCCACCTCGCGCAATAAGTTCAAACGCACGGCCTTGTGCTCCTCCCGCCGCCCCCTCTTGGCCCCCACCGCCTCGTCCACCACCAGGGGGAAATAGTGTCAGCACACACAACAGTGATGTCATTGTGTGCAACTGTGGTCAGGATGCAATCTTGCTGACCGTGCGCAAAGAAGGCCCCAACCAAGGACGGCAGTTCTACAAGTGCAATTTGGGGACTTGTAATTTCTTTCTGTGGGCGGATCAGCCGAGCCAGCAGGGGGTGCTGCAGAATCACTGGCCACCACCGCCGCCTCCACCGAGAATCACGCAGCTTCCCAGGCAATCTCCGGGGTTCAGGAGCAGTGCCGGAGGATGTGGCGCTGGGCCTACGGGAGGTGTGACGTGTAACTGTAACGAGGCCACAGTGACGCGCACCGTGCAGAAGGACGGGCCCAACAAAGGACGGATGTTTCACACCTGCGGGAAGCCAAGAGAGCAGCAGTGTAACTTCTTCCAATGGGCTGATGAAAACACCTTGGTGCAAGGCAAGTCACACACACAAAAGTTTGGTTTTGTCAAAGTGGGCACGCCCACTTTATATACAGTATGTAATAGGGATGTAATGATAACGGTAATATCGTGATATCGCAATACAGTGTTCCCTCGTTTTCCGCTGGGGTTAGGTTCCAAAAAATACCCGCAATAAATGAAATCCGCGAAGTAGTTAGCTTTATGTGTTACAACTCTTATAAATGTTTTAAGGCTCTAAAATCCCCGACCGCACAATTTATACACTTTTCTCATTGAGGCATTTACATGTTCTCCCATTTCTCTCTTGTTCAAACATTGATAATGTTCAAAACTTCAGAAATTTTTATAAAATGGGTATATTACTGTAAAAAAAATATGCAAAATTACACTTAAAAAAAATCCGCGATACTGCGAGACCGCGAAAAGTGAACCGCTTAATAGCAAGGGAAGACTGTATTAAAACTGCCACAATATATTGTCGTCGTCATGTCACCCTATTAAAAGCAGCAAATCTGTAAAAAAAAAAAAAAAAAGTTGATTTCCATTTGTGCAGTTTGAGCATCCTCTGGTGGCTAGTTTTTTAGTGCAGTTCAATTTTCACAAGGCAAGTTTTGGCCCTTCTATGTTTAAAATCCACACTAATGCTCAGATGAAGGGACACGTAATATACTTGTGAACCAAGTTAATATGTGGAGGAACTCATTATGTGCGTGCATTAGAAAGTAAGTGCCTCAATATTAAGTGTTAATAGAGATTGTATGTTATTTACGTGCATTGCTGTAATGTACAAAAGGACATTTTTTTTTTAAACAATATTGTGACCTTTTTGTATCGCCAGTCTCCCCACAATTAGGGGTGGTTGTGTTTTTCTTAAACACTATTGTCACGCAACATGCCAGTTGGTTCCATAGTCAATTGTTTCATTTTATAAACTGTGACAATTTTTTGTGAAACATTGCAAAAGTAAATAAATAAATAAAAATTACTTAAATCCAATTAAATCAATATTATTATTCCATAGAATTGTGTGCCCTGCGATTGGCTGGCAACCAGTTCAGGGTGTACTACTGCCCGTAACCAGCTGGGATAGGCTCCAGCACCCCTTGCGACCCTTGTGAGGAGCAAGCGGTTCAGAAAATGGATGGATATTGTTCCACAGAAATTGTGTGCTTTAGAAAGTCAAAACAAAATATGTTTTAAAACTTTAAAATTGAAGATATAATACACATTTTTCATAGAAACGTATGCAAAACTGAGTCACTTGCTGGACAGATAAACGTCATGACTTGACTTGATTTGACTTGACTTGACTTACACAAGTAAAAGTAAGCTCATGAGTCTTCTTCGCCTGAAGACTTCCGTCCATTTCTCCGCCATTCTTATGAGGTGCTCCCCCTAGCGGCACACCAAGCAATTGCTCAATAAGTAATGAATAATGGTGCCGTTATAGTAGCTGTATATTAACTACAAATATTGCGATACTTGCGTAAGCGTATCGATAATCTATTGGGAGACAAAGTATCACGATTTATCTCGATGTTGATTTATATCGTCACACTCATACCCACAATATTATGATAATTATCATATGTGACCATATCGTGATATCGTATCATGATGTTTAGATATCGTTACATCCCTCATTTGTAATACAGTAGAACTCTTAGCCTAACTTTTTCTGAAGCAAATGTTATTACGGTACTACTAAAGGAGGGCCACAGTCGCCGATGTACTTTTCAGCCATTTATTCAACCAATGTCTAGAGAACAGTAATGCACGTAAAGACAAAAGTCACATTGACAGGATGTTGGCCACAGCTCACTCTCACACGTTGCACCACACATAAAGAATGATATGACCTCTTTGCTTCTCTGTCAGGTGGCTTCGGAGGCGGCGGCTTTAATAACAACAGAAATGGAGGGAAAAAGGGAAGAAAGCTACCTGGGGATAAACCCCCCGCTGCCAAGAAAACTCGTTCCTGCGGCATTTGCCACATGCCCGGACACACACGGGTCACTTGCCCTCAGCGGTGACAGCAGCATGCGGAGGTTTTGCGCTCTGTGACTCGAATGCTTGCGTCTTTTATAAACAATGCGACGCCTGCGCAAACACCTCGTGTGCCTTCTTGTGATGTGACAACTGTGCCACGAGGACGAAATTGTTTTCATTTCGCATGCTGCCGATATTCAAGTGAGTTCTGAAAAGGAGTCCTTCTAGCGGATGAAACACTTGTCCCTGTTGCTGCTGGAGAGGTAACAGCTGCCCTTGGCTTGAATGAAACATCCATTGATTGCGTTTCTTTTTATTCGACTTTCTGCGTGCAGCCTGACAGAGCAGTTTCACAGGCAATCGCTTTTCTTTTATGTCCGTTTAGATTCTGTTTTATAATGATTGACTGATAATAAATGTGAATCTTTTCTACTTTACATTATTACGGACGTCTTTACTGAGACTGGGTTTAGTTTTTATTTCTTGCACTTCTTCTCTGGAAATTATTAATCTCAAATTTGGTTTTTGTCCTGACTCATTTGTCTTCAACCACAATCACACAGCTAAGCCAGCTAAGCGTGTGGACACAGCAAACTGGAAAATGACTTTTTAATCCCCTGTTGCAGTTCTGGTGAAAAACCGAAAGACCCTGTAAAGTGTATTTAGAGATATTTTTTTCTAAATACATGTCAAATAATTGCTAAAAATGTGAAATGACATGCAGTACTGAATTACAACAAAATAGCATGAAGCAGTTTTTCACCATTTTAGGTCTCCTTTTTGGGGGCGTGTCTCAAACTGCTTGCTTTTTCATGATTTTGAATCCTCATTTTATATATGTTTAATCATTCAGATTTGGCAGGATTGTCAACACTCACTAGTGCAGGGGTAGGATACCCTGGTCCTCGAGAGCCACTGTCCTACCTATTTTCCATGTCTCCCTCCTCCAACACAGCGGATTCATATTATGAGGTCATCAGCAAGCGCTGTAGAAGCCTAATAACGATCCTGTTCATCAAATCACCTGTGTTTGTGGAGGGAGATATGGAAAGCAGGCAGGAGAGTGGCTCTCGAGGACCAGGGTTCCCTACCCCTGTGCTAGTGTGTCAAATACAGCAACATTAAAACGTGTTTTTCTGCTGCTAAAATTTTGATGCAACAAAACTTGGCCACTGAGCAAAAGGGGAACAGGGAATACAGTTTTCCAAACTATTTAACATTTCTTTGATTCTTGGTCAAATCATCCCAAATTTTATCGAGATGCGTAAACAACAGTCTTATGTTAAACTCAACATTAGATTTCCTGTTTTGGTGAGGGATTTTTAAAAAAAAAAAAAAAAATTTTGGGGGGGGGGGGGGGCGATGTTTGAGGTTTCTGTGTGTGAGAATGATTCCCACCACCTTTTTGTGTTTGTAAGGAGGCAAGAGCTATTTTTGGCTTATATGGCACCTCATATTTCATCCATTTTCTGAACTACTTAGTATCAAAACATCGTTTTCATCACTTTGATTGATATGAATTGGACATCTTTTTTTTTTTTTTAGTAGTAGTTTGCATCTCATTTGGCAAATGATCTCGTTTTCACTCAGTGAAAGTATCGAAATGAGTACGCCGATGACGTGCAAGCTGCCACTGGAACGTCGAAATGACAAAGCACATCATGCATCGCGATGCAAGTGGAGAATGAGTCAGAGGTGGTGCCACACAAACTTGAGTGCAGGTATCTGCAGGACCCCTCTTCTCTCGCCTGTTTTAACGGGAAACGCATGGATTCCCGGTATGGGGAAATTGATGTGCTTTATTTTGTTAATCTTCCAAGGAAGCAGCGCTGATCTTACTGGCACGTTCGGTGAGTCACGCGTGACTCATCACGAGTGGGCGCTAATGGTCCTGCGGTGTTGTTTTTGCTCCCTACTCCACGCATACACACACTGCCGGTATCCGGGCAGATAACAAGTCATGTGATACACAAGTCTTTTTCTTTCTTTTTTCTTTTTCCCCCCATTCCAATGTAGCAGTTATAACCTCCTTCTTTCGGGAAGTGACAGACCGCTACATTGTAAATTTTCTCTGGAAGAGAGGAGGAGCGCTAAATAAACGCCATAAGTGTGATTACGTCACCGAGTCCAGAAGTCGAGATAGGATGGGAGGAGGGGGCCACAATTTTTCATCGGCTCTACCGAGGACCACTGTGCGTTTCTTAATCAAATATGTGACAAAAATTCAATTTTAATTCCGGCCTCTAATAGCCAATATAGCAAAACTAACAACTGTTAGTTTTGCTATATTGGCTATTAAAGGATAACTCAACAGGAAATCAGACTCTTGCTTCACCCCTCACTAGATTTGAAATCGGTGTTCAAAGGGGGTGTTGCCTTGGTTGAGTGGCGTAGTCGGCCACCTCTCGGGTAATGAGAGGACAAACATCCAAATTGTGTGTATCCCATGTTTAACCTTAACCCCTTCAGACCCATAGATGGTTGCAGTGGAAATGAACAAATTCATGTGTCTAAACCAATAAAACGCATAATTTGGATTATGTCAACACTTCTGGTTGATGATCATGAACCAATCACAATTGCAAGTTGATTTGCTTGCTTGCACTTGTCTGCATTGTTCTTTTCCTAAAAAGAAGCCAAGCAATTGATACTGCACTTTCCCAAAAGGAAACTATTTAGTATCTTTGTTTCATTTTAAGTCATGAATTGTGTTACTGTTCGCACAAAAGATGAATACTTTTTTTTGCATTTTATCCCTGTACTGTACCCGATTTGAACTGAACTGTGAACTTAAAACCAAGGTATGTGCTGAACTGTGGTTGTTGGCATACATCTACAGCACTACCAATTATTCATTTCACCATTATAACCAGCACCCCGAGGGCAACCAATGTGGCCTATGATGAAAACATTTGATACCATTGTAGTAATGGACCTACATTCCCCTCCAAAAGTATTGAGACAGTGAGGCAGATTCTTTCTCTGTTGAAAACATTTGACGTCTTAGTTTAGAATTCCAGTTTTCTTTCATCTCAGATAATAGCATGTATTTGAACCAAACACCACACATTAATTGCTTCCCCTTGAGATGCATCATCTTATTTTCAAGGGGGTCCTTCTAACACATACACAATTATAACATTAATATACAAAATAAGGTACATATTTGTCATTAACATAAGACAACAACATTAAATAATACACTTAAACCAAACACATTCCCACTCTCTTTCACTCAATACACCACTAAATCCAGCCTCACAGATATCAAAAATATTCCACCATACATTTGTACATATAATAATACATACTATACATGTATATAGTTTCACAATATCATGTACAACCAATAAATAAATAGGGATTTCAATTTCAAAAAACATTTCCATCCATGTTGACAGTTGCGTAGAGCTCAAGCCAACACAGACTGACTGGACTAAAGGTAAACTGCACCCTGGACTGGTCGCCTGTCAATCACAGGACGCCTATCAAGACAGGCAACCTTTCACATTGACAGTTTACGCCGGTCACTGATTTGAAGCAGACTCATGCTTCCTACACTAAAATCAGAGTGTACAATACATCATCACCACCTTTTCAAGTGAACAGAAGAATTAGAACAGACTTCAACTAGACTGAAGTGTCTTGTTTAGTTGCAAATCTTTTGTTTGCAATAACTGCATGACTCAATGCTGTCATTGAACTTTTGCTTTCAGTTTTGTTTTTAATTATGCTCATTAAATTTCCTCAGGGATAATTCAGCACCTCTTGATTGGAGGTTCTTGCTCAAGGGCACATCGCAGTAGTCAAGAAGGAGACTAGCATTTCTCCAATAACTTGTTGCTGTTTTAGATTTTGTATCGCAATCTGGACCCTCCAGTTCCATAGCTCAAATTCTTTCAGATGAGCTACTGCCGCTCATTTATTTTAGTCAGTCCCTACTCCCTGCAATCTCTTCTTTAGTAAGTAAAATGCTCTTTCGGGTTTATGTCTCCACATTTGAATTGGCCCCTTTAAAACCTTCCACTTGTTTATTTGATGAAATTTTGAACCTTTGTTACTTTGGCATTGTGTTTTATGTCTTCCTTTTAGCTGCATGGTGAAGGATCTTGTAATCAGGCTGGTTGCATCTTTCTTTCAAGTGGTAGAAAGTTTCTTCTGAGCCGGGCGCTGTAAGTGGGAAAGAATGATGACAATTCCCGAGGCCCTACAAAATAATATTTTCATTTCCTAGCTCATAATTTTTCCCACACAGGATCACAAATCCCTGGAAGCTTCCAAGTTCATAATATAATTTTTGCTAATTGTTATACAAAATAAACAAACTGCACAATGTGATATATTTACATGGCATTGTAACACAGAATGAGTAAACGGTTCATTACAGGCGAAAAGCAGGCGCAGCGATCATGTACAAACAGTAGCTTTCCAAGTGTGGTAGTACCAGTAGTGGTGCACAGGTTTCCTCTAGTGGTACACAAAAGACTCAGGGAATTAAATGTTCAAACTGTGCATTTTGTTATTTTTATTTATTTATTTTTAAACGGAGAACAATACATTTGTAAGTACAATTCTGTTGGAGGGATTAGGTCTCGGCCAGCCCATGAATAGCGACAAAATACTTATAGTTTGGGGTGGCGTGGCTGAGAGGTAGAGTGGTCAAGCAAGCCAGAGATTGTGGGTTTGATCCCATGCCATTGTGACCACCACATCCAAGTGTCTTTGAGCAAGATAGAGAACCCACAGTTTAGGGCTGCACGATATATCGAAAAAATATCGCCATCGCGATGATGGCACACGCGATAGGCCCATCGCAAAGACGTGCGATAAATTAATAAATTAATACTTTGTTATTGCTAGCTATTCTTATTGATTGGTTGCACGTTAGCGTCTATCTGAGTTAACCCAATCAGACGCGTCCTTAAATACGTAGCGTCACTCACCTCCCTAGATACTGCTCTCCTATTGGCTAGAGCGGCCCACAGCGACCAGTGAGCAACTCCGCAGCCGTGGATAGAGGAAGCTGCAATGGCTGACGCGGGAGAGGGAGAAATTAACGAGAACGACAACAATGAACTACTTGTGCCTAAAAAAATAGCACGTCTACAATATGGGACTACTTCGGCTTCAGAAGAGATGACTTGTCACGGACGCAAGTACTGTGCAAGTCATGTCGAAGAATAGCGGCTACGTCAAGAGGAAACACAACCAATCTACACAGCCACACGCAGTACAACCACAAGAAGCTATACGAGTCATTCAAATCGAAGACCCCCAAAACGACTGACGCGAAGGCAAGTTGTAAAATAGCAAACCCACAGACAACCATTAATGACAGTTTTGCGAGCGTTACACCTTATGAGAAAACCTCCAAGCGCTACAAAGCCATTACCGCAGCTGTTACACGTTTTGTGGCCAAATGCCGATTAGCACTGTGGATAAAGAAGCTGTTTTGGATCTAATGAAGGACGTAGACCGGAGATACGTAGTGCCATCGCGAACCTACTTCTCACAAGTGGCCATTCCACAGATGTACGACGCATGTGTAACGACTGTCAAGACTCAGCTGCATCAAATGGAATTTTTCGCTACCACCACCAACCTATGGTCCAGTCGCACAATGTAACCATTTATGAGCACTTTGTTTTCAAAATTATTATACATGTATATTTTTTCTACATCATTTCATTTAAACACAGGATTTTATTTTTATTTAATTGAAATATAGAGAACACCACTCATGCTTGGGCACTTTATTTTCTAATATTTTATTTTAAATAATACAGTAAACCATAAATGTTTAAGCTCTTGTTTTGAGATGTTGTTTACAATTTTTTAACAAACATTGAAAATATGTAAAACTGAGTTCAGTTTGAGCAATGTGTGACTGTGAATTTATATTTTTAATTCACAGAATACCTGTTACGTGTTAAAGCTCTGCATGGTTGTCACCCATGGCTATGCTTGAATAAAATAACTGATTAGGAGTAATATATATATTTTTGTGTTTTTTTCCCCTCACAAGTTTATGGTAACAATTGTTTAAAAAGTTCAATGTTTGCAACCTCGTAAATTTAGTATCAATTACAACTGTGTAGATTAGATCATTAAAAGCTTATTTATTTCAGTACTAGATAAAGAAAATGTAATTTTAGAGATGTGTTAAATATCGCAATAATATCGATATCGCGATAATCAACACCCATATCGCATGTTTTTTCAATATCGTGCAGCCCTACCACAGTTGCACCATGATTAGTCGAATGTTAAGCACTTTGAGGAGTCAGGAGGAAAAGCGCTATATAAATTAAGTACCATTTATCATAATTTATTGTAGATTTTTTTTTTTTTTTTTTTTACAAACCCCCAAAAATCTTTACAAAAAAATGCTGATAAATCGCCATATAAATTTTGCACTAAAAACAAACAAATCTAAAAATATTGAGAAAAATCTGCAAATATGCAAAACTGCCGGCGCCGAACCACAAGTACCAACATACTTCAACAACCAGCTTTCGGAAGGCCCCCCAGGCATAGGGTTACGATCCGGGGCGCAGGAGGTTGTGGACCCGAGTGCAAATACATGAGGCAGGCAGAGTAACTTTGAGAGTCTTTAATCAGGCAACGTGGAGGTAAGCAACAAGGCAAGGAGAGTAGAGTCTAGGCGGGAAGTGGATGATCCAGGGGCAGGTGGGCTCCGGCAGACAGGCGAGGATTTGGCTTTGGCAGTTGCAGGATATCTAGGTAGAGAGTCGTGATCAGAACAAGAGTTGAAACAAAAGCAGGACATAGGCTGAATGCGACTGACTGTTGGAACAGTTAGCGTTGACCTGGCACTGGGGTAGAGTCCAGGCCTGGCTTTTGTAGGCTGCTGATTGTAATGACGTGCACCTGGCTCCTGCTCCAGCTGTGTCATCCACCTCACCCAGCCGATGATCCTCGTGTACAAAATACACACCCACACACCCACACAAGGGACAACTTGGGCAGCATTCATGGGGAGGAACCGGTTCCCCTGACACATAGCAATGAACTGGTGAAGAGCTATCTCTCCCCTTTGCAAAAAAAAAAAAAAAAAAAAAAAAAAAGGGACTTAGCTCAGTACAACAACTGGAAATTTTAGATGCGGCAACTGTGTGCATTGTAACACCATAAAGACTACCAATGTGTTTGCTAATATATTAAACAATAATAATAATAAAATTCATTTATTAATTGCAACATTCATATGTTGTTTACAAACTTGAATGCCCTTGTGGCCGTTTCTACATTGGTAGAACTAAATGCAAATTTAAATCCAGACTTGCTGAGCATAAACAAGCCATAAGAACTGGCAATGCTCTATATCCTATGGCATTACATTATAAATATTCTAATCATTGTAATTCAACTTTAAAAGCCTATGGTAAAGCACATATTCCTGAGTCTATAAGAGGAGGTGACAGACTGAAAAGTCTCGCGCAGAGAGACTCTTTTTGGATCTACGCTTTAAGAGCCACTAAGTATCCACGTCTGAATGGCGAACTAGGTTTCATTCCCTTTCTCTAAAATCTCTTTTATGTTGTGCATTGTGTGTGTTTTTTTAACAGTTTCTTTTAAAAGTATTCCTTATTGTTGCTTGCTGATTAGATAATTGGTACTAGCTGACTGTGTGCCCTGCCCACTATGAACATGTGACAAACTCCTATATGAGCAGGTATATGACAGGTATATTTCAGCTTGGCCTGACGAAGACCTACCGAGGCCGAAACGCGTAGCCAATTTTTAATCATCTGGCCATCTTGGAATAAAGGCCTTTCACGTGCAAACCCTTCGAGTGCCTCAGTTTTTTCTCTTTTTGGACATGCTTTGCGGATCCCTTCACTGAATAGCAGCAAAGAGACAATTTTATTTATTTATTTTTTTTTAACAAATTCAGCATATCCTAGAAGCGCTCCTGCTTGCTCTGATTGTTCGCAAGTATGAGGGGGTCGGCTGTGTTTAGCTTTTAAATACAATATATTTGCATTCAATCTTGTCAAACTGTTTTCCAAACATGTGTTTATTTAGGTTACAGTTATGTGACATAGGCTACATTTTAATTTATTATTATTATATATTAATTAATTTAATTTATCCTCTTTTAAAAGACGTCTTAAAACACATCTGTATTCTTTGGCTTTTGGCGCACCATGAGACTTGTTCTTAGTGTTTTGTAGTGTGTATGAGTTTGATGTTTAGTCTACTTATTTATGTATTTATTTATCTCTTTATTCACTACTTCTTATTTATTTACTGATGTAAAATGTATTTACTTGTAAAAAAACAAAACAAAACTGTATTCGCACTTCAAAATGTTTGCTTTGTTCTTGTTTACCGTGAACTGATGTTTGTTTATGTACAGCACTTTGTATACAGCAACGCCTCTTCTTAAAGCGCTTTATAAATAAAGTTGAGTTGAGTTAATTAAACCATTACTTAAATACTGCTTTTCCATTATATAAAAGCAGTGTGGATGTTCAGATTGCACAACTAAACAATGTTACAGAGGCTTACACTAATATTAAACACAGGATTAGAAAATAATACCTCTGCCCGTTTTTTAATGAACACTTGAGCCTAATATGCTAATGTACTTAAATGTTGGTCATTATTTTGAGACCAACCGTTTTTATGCTGTGCCAGAGGTTCTTTAAGGTATGTTGTGGACCGCTAAACAAAAAAAAAAAAGGGATGCTGGGCCACAAATGACCCTCAGCCCTTAGTTTGGTCACCAAACACACCACCAAACAAGAATGTCACAAAAGTACTGAAATAATGATGATCATGTCTCAACAAATTTACTATTTAGTTTCATGAAAAACTATTATTCTGTTTGATACCCGCTGCCATTTAGTAGAACAGCATTTGTTTGTTCTCCCTGTCATTTTCGGTCGCCAGCAAAGAAAGATGAACACAATGATGTGTTATTTGTCGTCAATTAACATTCATTTTTAGACTAGTTAAGTACTGAAAATGTATCATTTCCTGCGGGAACCTAATGGTCTCTCACGGCACAAAATGGTGTAGAATGGCTGGTGTAAGAGAATGCTGGAACCTGAGTTGAGTTGAATCTCGTTGTTGCCTGAAAGTAATGTACACGTCACACCAGCCGCTGATGACGTCACACATCTAATTATCTGATGGTGGTAAGCTGTGTTAGAGTGGCAATATCCTTGACTGGGAAGAAATGGTGCTTAAATGCTTCTGTTACCACTCAGATTCAGGATCTCTGTGCAGTGTCACTTGTATTTCGAGATCTAGCTCGCTGCATTTATAGGTCAAAGGTTACAGCCAACATGGATCACTGTTCATCCCCCGAGCCGCTTATCAACTCACCATCATCATCATCATCATCATCCAGCTTTTCAGTGGTTGCTGGAGAAACAGTTGCCATGGTGACCAGTGCCCGTAAGTGATGCAAGCATTTCAGGTGCATGCAGACCATGACTGTAGACCGCGGCCTTAGTTTTACTGTAAATGATCCGGCTCCGTAACGAGGAACAGGCAGCGATATCTGGGCCTTCAGAAACTCATTCATCATGTCCAGTTACTCCCAGAGAGGGGGGGGGGGGGGGGGGTAATCAGGTATTAAAAAGTTCGAGTGTCAAGAAGCTGCCTTCTAACATAAAAATGAACACACTGTTTAACAGAATTCTCCTCATTGTCGACATATTGCTTTGCATAGTTTTAAGAAGATGTACAATTATCTCTTTGTTGTTTAGAACTTTGGTCCTATATTTGGATCAAACAAAGCTGAAGGGGTGAACATTTTCACCAGAGTGAGTGCAGTGAGGTTTTCCTTTCAATTGCAGGTTGCGATCTCAGTGGCTTCACAACTACGAGGAGTGTGACTCCCTTCACGTTTCATATACTCCGGCTGGATAGCTGATATTGGCCACAAGCGTTTCACTCTTGACTGATGTGGGAAAACTTAATTAGAGCATACTCTCATGACATTATCAGTCAGTATACTGTAAAAAAAAAAAAAAAAAAAGTTGATGATGAATGTATTTGCTGGCAAATGATTTGTTGTATGCTACAGTTAATTGTACCAAGTAGGTACTAGAATAAATAGCATATAGCTTAAAGCTTAAATAAGTTATGAAATAGTATGAGATGAGACACTTGCAAACAAATAATACCTTTTATTTTAAGTGTCTTAAAAAAAGTTTTTTCATGCTATTGTAGCGAGCAGTGACGGGAGTCGGAGGCAGAGTGTTGAAGTCCGGAGCCAAAGACCGGCGGTTTATTGATATCAGCTTCTCATCGTTTAACAGCAACAACAACAACTCACTCTGCGCGAGGCTCACAGACCTACCAACATTTTGTTCTTTTATCCTTTCATCCTTTCATCCTTTCATCCCAAGAAACTCCCCCTTCGTCCCAACGTTCCGTGGGTGAATTATGTTCTAATCACTACACAAGCTCCCCCAGAATTCACCCACAATCAAACTCTGGATGACGGGGCGGCAAAACTGCCCGACCCCTGCGGGTACAGGACCCAGGGAGCGAGGGTGGGAGGGACACAGCAGAAACACCAGAACAGTCCCGCGCACCAACTGGCGGGGATGCAGGAACAACTGGAAGGGACCCCACACGGTCCACAAGGCGCAGCCCAGGGGGGCGGCGGGGGCGCAGGGCACGTCCAAGGGTCCGGCCAGGTCAACATGAGCCGGTTTAACTTGCAACCCGGTGTCGGAGCCCCGAAGCGACTGGGTGTCACGGTCGGAAGCCTGGTCGGCCGCCATCCGGGAAAAGTCGAGGCCCAGCTGTACCGTGTTGACGGCTGCCCTGGACAGACAAACCGCGACCACGTCGTCCTTGCCAGCGATATGTCGGATGTCCGTGGTGTATCCAGATATGAACGACAACTGTCGCTGTTGCCGCGCGGACCACGGCTCGGACAACTTCGACATGGAGAAGGCGAGCGGCATGTGATCGACGAAGACCGTGAACTCACGGCCCTCCAGGATGAAGCGGAAGAGGCGGAAGAACCTGTGGTAAAAAGTCACCATCCCGAGGAACTCCCGAAGACCCTGGGCCGTCCGGGGTCGAGGAAAAGCGGCAACAGCTTCCACTTTTGCCGGGAGCGGGGTGGCGCCGTCCTCGTTGATGAGGTGGCCGAGGTATTGGATGGAGGGCACACTAAAGACACATTCTGTCTTAGTGCCGTAGGTCCGGATCGGTGCATCGTTGGCCGCTGACAGGTGCGGGCCGTGAGTGCCCCCGGCAGCATCTTCAGCCGAGGCAGGAAACACGCTTCTGCGGGCGCCGGAGTCACAGAGGAACTTGAGTCTGGAGAGGGTGTCCATGATAAACAGCAGCCGGCACTCTGCGCCCCCACTCACAGCTGCAACTGAGTGGAGGCGTCACCGTTTCCCGACGCAACAAAGGAGCAAGGGGCGCGGCCCCTCTTTGCCTTGGTTCCAAAACGTGCGTGAAAATAGCATAAGCCAGGGGCTGATCGGCCATCCACGGCAGCGCGTACCTTATGAGGTGCCGTTGCGGCCGCCAGGACCGGGAAGGCGCGTGCAGAGGCCAAGACCTCGTGGTTGTGACGCTGGGTGGCCAGGAAAAAGCGGTCAGCTTCCTCCGCCAGAGCACGTGGCTCGGAGATGGTAGTGTTCGCTAGCGCCGTAGCTCTGGCCGCCGTGGAGCTCCCGAGCGCGGCCCCGACGTGGTAGTAGCGCGTGGAATCGTCCGTAATTCCCCGGATGGCAAACTGAGCTTCAGCTTGTACAAACCACGTCGCCGCGGCCGACTCCCAAAACTCGGGTAACTTGAGACCAGCGGAGTTCGCCATGTCGCTCAATTCGATCAAATTCTCAGCCTCGGAAACGTCAACGAGGCGGATGTCGGGGTCACCAATGTAGCGAGCAGTGACGGGAGTCGGAGGCAGAGTGTTGAAGTCCGGAGCCAAAGACCGGCGATTTATTGATATCAGCTTCTCATCGTTTAACAGCAACAACAACTCACTCTGCGCGAGGCTCACAGACCTACCAACATTTTGTTTTTATCCTTTCATCCTTTCATCCTTTCATCCCAACAAACTCCCACTTCGTCCCAACGTTCCGTGGGTGAATTATGTTCTAATCACTACACTATCACTATTGAATATTTTTATTGTTCTATTGATTATCCTATTGATAGATCTGATTAAAAAATGCATTGAGATGTATCACAAAATATTTTTTTTCCGATTAGGCCTACTGTTTATCAGTCATTGATGGTTATTTACTTGGTATTGTTTACTGATTAAACAACCCAAATGAATGTAAGCAATATCGAGAGGGAGCAATACTCAACGTTTTTGTAACTGGTGGTTATGGCTTGACTATTGAATTACAAATTTTCTCCATAGGTTTGGCACATTTCTTGAAACTGAGATGACATTTTCAAAATACCATGGACAAATCCCAAAACCACCTTGCAATTGGTCTCAACTGAATGGCATTCCTCATTGCTTTCATCAAATTGCCAATATCTTAGTACATGTCTCAATTGCCTCAATGGATCTGTGCAAATGCTTGTGTACATTTAGCCTACATTTAGCACAATGTGCCCACATTTAGCATATTTTCCAAATGAAAAGATCTTGCTGATCCAACTGGAGTAGTTGTTTTCAGCCTAATGGTTGTCCTCTCCAAAACATGTCCGCTGGATTTCAGTGTGTAATTCATAATATGCAAAATCATCTGTTCAGTTGTCATAATTAGTCAAGCATATCAAAAGAGGATCCGTGTCATTCACAATGTTTTTTTTCCCCTCGCTGCATTACAAGGGAAAATATCCGCTGCGATGTGGATGAAAACCTTTGGCCAAATAGAGAGCAGCATATGGATGGCCAAGACAATGAGGACGATGGACAAGAGGGGGAAGGTGATGACAGTGACTGCACCGTAAATTCTGAGTAAATTTGACTCTATTTTGAGTGGGACCAAATAGACTCAGTTTTAGAGTAGGCTAATATTTATTGAAAGAGAGTAAAATAAAGTATTGAAAATCAATCAATCAATCAATCAATCAATAAAAGTCACTCAAGGGTTGAGGAATGAACTCATAACCTCCAGGTTGGGAGAAAGCTACCTCAGGTTTAACTACATGTCAGTTGGAGGGTATTCATACATGATTGCAAATAACGATTATTTGTGTATTAGATTACAGTACACTGACCATATTTTTTTCCATTCATTGATTATGATTCAGTTACTGGTTTCGTCTGTAACTTAATAAAGAGATAAAGAAAAATGTTTGTAATGCTTTTCCACACTAAAATAAGCTGTTTACAAATATCTTATTTTGATTAACTATAAAAAGGTATTTTGGTGTTGAAGTTTTTCACACTTTGTAATGTTTAAAACAAGACTTAAAACATTGGCAATACGGTTAATAAAGTTTGGATCATGGTGACTGATTCAGGTTGGAACTTGCAAATAGTATGTTTTGTCATAACAAAAATATAAAGGTCAGCCTTCGATGCAAGAAATAGGTTCAGTCTAACTGACCAAAACAATATTTGCAATTCATGTAGGCTATACTACACAATTAGCAAAGAGGGAGGAATGTGTTGCAGGTAGATGGACTACAACATCAAAAACAAAGCCACAAATAGGAAACAAAAGTGCGTTACTTAAAAAAGGTCTGCATGCCTACAGAAGAGGTGGGCCTTTGCTCCAATGGAAGTCTATTCAACAATTTGAGTGCAAGACTGCAAGGCTCTATCAACTTTTCGTTTGTATTTTGTGTGAGGGACAGTAAGTAAAAGGCGGTCAGCAGACCACAGCGACCGAGCAGCACAATAAAATCAGACCAAATCCACCAAGTATGGAGGAGCCTGCCCATTGAGGGCTTGTAAGGGACTATTAAAATGTTAAAATGAATCCTAAAATGAATAGGGAGTCAAAGCAAGGATGGCAAACTGGGAGTGATATGGCTGAACCTGATCTACGAGAGATAAGCCTATAGCGCCGGCATTCGATACTATATTGGTACCGTATATTATGAGTGTTACAACTTGATTTCTATTGTGTTGCTTGTTTGATTGTTTTAAGTTGTGTTATGAGACAAGAGGAGCCACATGACCACTTGCTGTTGTTGTTAATCTGTTGCAAGACCAAAATGCAATGCAAATTCACAGTTTCTGGTGGAGGAGAACCAGACATTGAAGCAAAGGTTCGGCAAGGGCAGAGTAACATGCATTAAATGAATGCATCAAGTATTACTTTAAAGTTTCTTGTTATTGAAAACCAGATGCATACAACATAAGAGTTGAGTTACTATGTGCACTTCCAGCATACATATATTCAGTGTTTATAGTCTTTTTCCATCCTGACAGATGACCTGTTTGAATTAGCTTTACTTTATTCAGCAAAACTTTAAAAAAAACAAAAACAAAAAAAAACACTCATTTTACTTGGACACTGAAGAGGAAATAATTGAGCTGTCTGAGTCTGTACAATGGAAGTGTGAGGCATATTGTCAATAATAGACAGTGAACGCACAATTGCAAAATTAGAACACTAGCAAGGAACATGAAACATACCATCCATCCATCCATTTTCTTGACCGCTTACTCCTCACTGGGGTTACGAGGATTGCTGGAACCTATTCCAGCTGGCTTTGGGCAGTAGGCGGGGGACACCCAGGACTGGTTGCCAACCAATCGCAGGGCACACAGAGATGAACAACCATCCACACTCACACGCACACCTAGGGACAATTCGGAGCGCCCAATTAACTTGCCATGCATGTCTTTGGAATGTGGGAGGAGACCGGAGTACCCGGAGAAGACCCACGCGGGCATGGGGAGAACATGCAAATAGGAAAATAGGAAATGCCGTGCATTGACCTAATCACTGACATGCACAGCCTTCATGTAACCATCCGCTGCTACATTCAAGGCTCTAGTGTGGTAAAAAAAATAAAAAAAATAATGCGATTAATATGCGTTAATACATGATTAATGCGACATTTTATATACATACATATGTATATATATATATATATATATATATATATATATATATATATATATATATATATATATATATATATATATATATATATATGTACATATATATATATATGGATGTGTACATACAGAAAGAGCAAGAGAAGAGTAGTATAGTATAAAATATTTTTATAGCATTATATATTATAATATTTTAAGTATTTTCTTTAACTACTCAATTATGTAGCTTTTAAGACATTTATTCAGTTAAATTCCAACTCCTTATTTTGCACAGTGACCTTGTCCAAGTCTCTCTCTCTCTCTCTCTCTCTCTCTCTGCTCATACGTGCGCGGCCACGCACTTGGGGGCTCGCCCCTACGTAATGGCGTCGCGAGCGCGCGCGCGCGCGGCTTAAAGCAACGCGCCGTCCCGTGTTGATGTGTCGCAGATTTGAAAAGTGAGCCATGAGAACACTTTGCGTAACGCGACTCGAACATCGAGAAGCATCGGAGGCGTTTTAAGTGGCCCGAACGAACATTTTCTCCTTTGAAGGTGTTTCCTTTCGCTCCTTCTTCCAATTTCGCCTAAACAGAGGCTGCTTGTTTGGAGCGGGGATGGAGCTGTCATCCATCGGAGACCAAGTGTTCGCAGTGGAGTCCATCACGAAGAAGAGAGTCCGAAAGGTGAGCTCCGACACTTTAATCCACTCCACTCAACTTACATAACTTATTTTCCGTGTGCTTTCCGCCAAGAGGAGCGTGTGCATGGTGCGCTCGCGAAAGAGAAACTAGGCCACGCACTTTCCATTCACTCTTAAAATACACGTTCAAACTCTTATTTACACTTCTTCTGGAGGACATACACGCTGATTCGTTTGATTTCTGGATGACAGACGCGCGTTTTATTTTCATTTCTGGAAGTTGAGTGTTGTCTCGCTGCTGTGCCGTGCAGAGATGCTGCAGCATGTTTGTGCAGGAGCCCACGCAGCTGTAGTACACAGAGAGAAGGGGGTGTGTACTGTGTACGTGCAGTGCAGTCAGTGTGTAAGGTGGCTAAACGCAGCCACGTTCCTTTTTTTGTTTGGCTCCCAAGCAGCTAGTTTTAATTAATGCGCATTTATTTAAAAACAAAAAGCGTAGCTAACTTCTTGTTCACATAAAGTTGTGTGGTTCGTAGTAGGCTACACGGCAAGGCTCCAATTGTTCAACACTAGTGACGTAAAGGTTGCGCAACAGCACGTTGTTTACATGTTCCCAAAGCCCCACCTATTCGAGCCCCGCACGGTGTAGGGTTCTAGAAGAGTCGCCCTGGTCTAGTGACTGTGCACCGTCACGCTACGCGCGACTTTGGAGAGAGAGAGAGAGAGAGAGCAAAAGGGGCCGCTCACTGACGTCATTCCTCAGAAGAACACCATTTGACAAGGAGAATAATACCCCCGCCTCCACTATACACACACTTTAAAGTGGCAGACATCATCACACGGACCAAAGTACACGCTGTACTTTTCAGGGTTTAAAGAATTATATACCCTCAAAAGTAATATATATGCTTTTACCTTATGTATGCATGTAGATTAAGGTGACCTATATCTGCAACCAATGCATGTCAGCATCATGTTTGAAAGCTGACATTTGGACTTTTCTCTCTCTCGCAATAACACACTACACAAATGAGCTTTAACCATTATATTAGCTTTGATTTATTTTAATTCTGCATAGATGGTTTAACACTAAATAAAATAAACTCCAAAACTGACTTCCAATTAAATCAGTGTTAAAATACTCTTTGGGGGTTGAAACTATTTTTGAGTTTGTAGCTAAAAATTTTGATTGCAATTCAAAGCAAAAGATTGGCCTTGAAAAACTTATAAGTTGGCTAACTCGTATCTCACTCTTAAATAAACAACCACACTCCTAAATTAACAAAAACACACTGTTACATCATAACAAGGAGACAATCTTAAAAGCAAACTGTACTCATGCAGACACTGAGAAATGAAATGTTGAAAATTCTTTCCCTTGCTAGAATTTTCCAAATATGATTGTTTTTAATGGCTTATAATTCAGTATGCAGGGGAGATGACAGGAGAAAAAAAAAAGCCTGATTTCTGTGTTCAACTTTGTGTGGCATCTCCTCTATATTCCATTCTCCCTCTCTGTCTGCAGGGTAATGTGGAGTACCTGCTAAAGTGGCAGGGATGGCCCCCAAAGTGAGTAATCACTGAGTCATCACCCGGTGACATCATCCCTTTAATATACGCTCACATCCAGCTCGCTGACTGACCTGCTTCCATAGGAAGATGACGAATGTTAATGTGCGCTTGTGTGGGCGTTGGCAGGTACAGCACTTGGGAGCCAGAGGACAACATTTTGGACCCTCGCCTGGTCCTGGCCTACGAGGAGAAGTGAGTGAAGTCCACTTTGTGAAAGACGGCGGGATTTCATTTTTTGTTGGGTTTTTTTGTGCTCATCTCTTTGTTTTTCCTTGTGTTTTGGTGACGTTCAGTCAGCAGAAGATTAGAGCGCTGGCCTATCGCAAGAAAGGTCTCAGACCCAGAAGCCTCGTACTGCGGGTAAACTCATATTTGTATCTAAATATTTTCTTATGTCATTTTAAGTCATGGCTGGCTTATATATACAGCTAGGGCAGGGGTTTGCAACCAGCGGCTCTAGAGTCACATGTCGTCCCTCTTCTGTGGCTCACTCTGGATCTCTAAAAAAAAAAAAAAAAAAAAGTAGAAATTTATATATTTATTTTTTACATATTTATTTTTATTTTGTAGATAAAATATTATTTCAGTGAGTTAATGATTAAATAAAAAATGAATAATTAAATATTTAAAAAATGTATGTCCAATTTTTTTAAGTTGTGAGAAAAAGAGAGACAAAAGATAAATGAAAACGTTTTTTTTTAATTAGATATTTATTTAAATTAATGTCCAAAAAGTGATCATAAAATGTCCATAAAGGAAGAGGGAAAGCAAAAAATTACCATAAATTGGAAAAAATGTCTAAGAATTGAATTTAAAAAAAAAAGGCACAAAAGAAATTGTTCAAAAAGTAACCATAAATGTCCACAAAAATACAACAACAAAAAAAGAAAATTATAGGAAAAATGATGTACATAAAATTGCCACAGAAAAATTAATAGAAAGGTAGAAAAGCCTAGAAATGTAATAAAAAATACACACACACAAAACAAATGCAAATTCTAAAACCGGAAAACAAAAGATATAAGAAAATGAATCCCAAAGTATTGGATGCTGCATCCGTTGCTGCTATGGTCCAACTGTATTTAGCTCTTGGGCCCTCAATACATTAGACTAACACACTGTTTCCTTCATCACACAATGTTCAAAGTGTTTTGCAGCTCGAGACAGATTTTTGGTTATTTATTTGTCCTAAAATGGCTCTTCTGACAGTAAAGCTGGCTGACCCCTGATCTAGGGGTTGAATGTGTGTCAGAAAAGTTACAGTACTGGTGTCACTAATGATATGTTTTAAATCCAAGTTATCCCTTTCCAAGTAATCCTGCTGGAGTCTAAACACGCTTTCATGAACTATCCTGCCACAAAATTGTTTCCTCATCTCACGTCCTGAACACCACAAGATTTGTTGCTGGGTGATTGTACGGCCCACATTTCGTTAGGATTTGAAATGTATGTATTGTGACCCCCATCCTGGAACTTTTTTGACACACCTTTTTGTAATGTTGGGGATGCACATTTGTAGTCTCTACCTACAATCTCTTTACGTGTGCCCTTCTAGAACATCTTCGCCATGGACCTCCGGAGCGCCCACAAGGCCCCAGACAAACCTCCGCCCCGGCTGCGCCTCTCGGTCACCCGCGCCATGAGCACGGATGTGGACCATGTGGAGCGGGGAGGCGCGTACTGTCGCTCAGCGAGGAGGAGGAGCAAGCAGCTGGCGTCCAAGCGGAGTGCGTGCGACCGCTCCAAGAAGGTGGAGGACTGGGAGGACACCAGCGAAGAAGAGAAGCAAGAGTCCGAAAGCACCACAGAGGAGAGACGGGCAGACAGTTTATATGGTTGGTTGGTCTGTTTGTCAGTGACCTAATCCAGTCATTCATAGTGTCATGTTGGCTCCCTCTTGTGGTACGCCACTGAATTACTGCCTAAAAATAGTTCAGTTGTATTTAACGTTTTAATACATTTACATTTATTTTTTGTTTTGTAATGTTGGTCATGATGATGGTGCTTGGAGAGCAAAATATTTTTTGTATATGGTCTAATTGACTGAAATGAAGTTTCTGCCTTCAAGGTCATTCTGAGTGCAGCTCGCCGCCTGTACTGGAGCGACAAGACCTCGAGTTGGACGTAGAGGAGAACGGCGCCAAAACGTGGTCGGACCTGCAAGATGGAGGCGCGGCAACAGCTGCGTGCGACCAATCAAAGGACAGTACCTTGGCGCTCCACGACGGAGCAGCGGATGCGGTTACCGCGGGCGACAGGTCAGACGGTGACACGGATGAGGACGAGGTGCGGTCAGGGTCCGACAGTCCCGACGTGTGCCTGACAAACGACATGACCTCAGTGGTAGCGGGCGGAGTCCACAATCAGAACGTTACCACGACGACGACAGCCACTCAATCAGATCATCCTGGGAATGTAATCACGACCGAGGTGACCATCAACTCGCTGACGGTGACTTTCAAAGAGGCGACTGAGGCGGAGGGCTTCTTTAAGGACTGCTGCACATCCATTCAACAACAGTAATCAAACTCGCCACTCATTTTGTAAATAGTCGTGTTTGTAACATGTTTACAACGATAAATTCCTGCTGAGAAGACATTCTAGCCTTTGAATTGGAAAAAATGAGTGGTGATTTTTATTACTGTGGATCTTTTATTACGAATTTGAGATAGTCAAATAATGAGACAGCGGTCAAACAAGTCATTTACTCACTGCAGCTGATTTTGATTTTTATTATTGAGAGTTTTTGTTTTTTTGTAAGAATTCCGGAGTCTTGTAGTGACACACAGGTCAACAAACTCACTTCTTCCATGCACTTACTTTTTACTAAAAAGTGTCTAAAAGACTCAATGCTCAGATACTATATGTTCTTATAGATGTCGCATTTCATTAGCATTTCTTACAAATATGTTTGTCAAAGACATTGCCACCTGGATCCGAGTTTATTTCTGTCTCAACAGAAATAAAACAAAGAGAAGTAATGACTGCTGCTCATATGAAGGAAGAGGGATGCACAAAAAAAGAAGTACTGTTGTGTTTGCTGTCTGTTTGTCCGTTTTAAGTACTATAAATGCTACTTGGTTCTATTTTTGTATTACCAGTTGATAGCTCACTCTTTACACTACTCGCCTTTGTGCTTTTCAAAGGAAGCTGTATCATTTTACACTGCTGCTGTTTCGCTTTGTACAATAATGTACACTAAGCAGATGTGCATTAGATCAGACAGTAGAGAGCCTTTGTTATTTATTGCATGTCATGTGGATAAGCTAAACGAACTTACTGTGTCTGAATTGTCTTTTCTCGGAAGAAAAAACATTTTTATTTCGACTGCGTTTTGAATAAACATGAATTGAAATCATTACCTTTCAGAATCCATATATATATGTATTGCCACTCAGCTGTTGTAATAAATAGGTATATTATAATAGGGCAGCATGGTAGATGAATGAATTTATGCCTCTGACTGTGTTTTTTATGGTACCCAGTTACAGGGATAGTTTGGTATTGAAGAAAAAAAATCAGAGAAAAAATATTCTACCTTTAAGCTAAGAGACCACAATGCCTGAGGAAAAGAAACCAATCAGAGACAGCTGGCGTGAGTATAATGGTGCCAAGAATTTTTCATACAAAAACATATAGTTATAATATTATATGATGCTTTTTAAAAAAAAAAATATTTTTAGTGGTAACATCTGTGCAAGACTGATATTTCACAGATCATTTTAATCATGTTCTACAATAACGACACGATTTTTGTCTTTTTAAAATTTGTAACTCCCACTTGAATTGAAGACTAAAATATCAGGTGAGAATGTGAGCTAATTGTGATATCAGTAGTGGGTAATGTACAGCTCACGGGCATACAGGCCACTCCTTTCTTTCATCTGGCCAACCAAGCATTTCAAATATTATGTCCTGTAGTATGTGTTGCCTTATTTTAGCCAATTCCCCCAATTTAAAATGGTCTATTAAAATTGTATCTACTAATTGGCTGAGTTATTGTAAACAATAAAATAAAAGTAATTGTAAAATGTGCAATTTTACATACAGTATTCATTTTTCCTTTATTAAATAACTGCTCCATTTATTTCACAAATGACAAGAGTAGTAGCAACTGCTTTTACCGACAATGGCCATTTTATAGCTATTAACATTTCTTTAAGAATACCCAATAAAAATGTTGACATTGAACAAAATACCTAATTTAATTTGGGTCAATCAGAAGTGGGAACCACAGAAGACAAACGAGTAGGTGTAGCGTCAACATTCATACACCTCCACTAGAGGGCGCGTTGTTCTTAAAATTGCACTGCATTGACTCCGTGCCACTGGCTGTTAATTTGGAGCTCAGTGCATTTTATAAAAGTTAATTATCCTCTTTATCTGCAAGTAGTGACCACCAGAGAGCAAGCAAGTGACAGCATGTCAGTGGATCTCAGTGGAAAGGATTAAAGGATTAACACTGCACAACTGAATACAGTACAAGGTGACTGCTTAGCTTCCTGCTGCAAACCTTTGGACTCGCTTTGCTTGGAGTGTGTGCTGTCCTACAGTGAGTTCTCAAGTCACAGGTCACTAGTCCGAACTAAAACAAATTTCAATCCGTATGTCACTTATGGTTGAGTCTGAAATCATGAGAAGACTTATAGTCTACTGTGCTGTATCTCGTTGTCATCATACAAACATGAGTTGTACTTTGTTTCTTACCAAACAAGATCTGAGACAGTTGACCTAATCATGATAACTTTCACTTTCAAGCTGCTCTACTTCAAAGTAGCAACAGTATAGCTTTAAAAAATAAAAATAAAAATCTTAAAAAGCAATAGAGAAAATCAGTCATGGAAGATCATTGACACCGCCAAGCATTTATTTGAATATTTTTTGTTCTCTGACTTTCATTGTACCCACTGTGATCATTTACAAAATTCAAAACAAAGTAGCTGTACTTGTATACGTGCAGTTTGTTGAAGTTTGAACAGCGCCCTGAGTGAGATCCCCTTTTGTACCCTACTCATCTCAGGGTGGGCAAACTCGGTCTTCGAGGGCCAGAATCCTGCAGGTTTTGGATGTTTCCCTTCTCCAACACAGGTGATATATGATCAGCTCATCAGCATAAGCTTCATTACAATCCTGTTGATTAGAATCAGCTTGCTTGGGAAGAGTGAAACCTCCAAAACCTGCAGGACCCTTGAGGACTGAGGTTGCCCACCCCTGTGTGGCAAATTCCCGATCCAAACACAAATGATTTACATGCCATGATGCCAAATTGAAAATGATTTCACGTAGCATTTTTGTTTCCTCAGGAAATACCACAGAGTGCAGCTGCACATATTGCACATACCAGAAACCACCACTGACTACTGTAATAGGTCAGTGAGTATTTGGGAGAATAGACTATGTGTAATGATTTTTATTTTAATACTGAAGATAAAAAAAAAAAAAAATGTAACGATAAACAATCAATCAGGGACATAGGATACAATTTCAACAAATGGCACAAGAGAGTCAATAGGAAAAGGTTTGATGTATTTGTGTGAAAAATTCATGGAAACGTCAGCAGCCAACAAGGATTCAGCCTTTTGCCATTTGGCCCAAATGAGTCATCAGTGCAAAATGCAGCGACACACCACTGTAGCACACGTTAGCAACAAGTTAACTGGAGAAGTTTATTTTCTAAAAACAAACAAAACAACAACAATTGAATGCTGCTGTTAAAAACCTAGCAAACAATACGGTTTGGTCTGAACATTCACAGCATTAAATGAACAAACATATTGGATGGAGAGCTTGTGGCAATGCTGACATATAGAAGGGGATCATTTATGTGTGTGTCAAGTGCTGTAAAAGAAGCATGTGTGCCTATCGCTATAATATCACGCAACGTCTCCGAGTGTTCTTCTTACTCTTCTTGTTGCTGCGGTTGGTCTCCTTGTATCTTCTGATCTCTCTCACCAGTGAATAGAAGGCTTCCTCCACGCCCTAACATAAATGCAAAACGGGGTCACGCTGATGTCGACGTGTGCAAAATGTGCTGCCTAAGACACCTGTCTGGTTTTGGCCGAGGTCTCGACAAAGGGCACGCCGTAGCTTCGGGCCAGTTCCTGCGCCTGTCGCGTCTCCACCGAGCGTGAGCTCAAGTCACTCTTGTTGCCCACCAGCACCATGGGAACGCTGTCGCTGTCTTTCACCCTGTTGATCTGCTCTCTGGAGGGAGAGCACAATTTCAATTCACTATTATAGACTTAGACATAGACTTAGACTTGACTTTATTGATCCCTTTGGGATGGCTCCCTCTGGGAAATTATGAATCCATTTTTGAGGGAAATTGGATTTTGGATAAAATTGTTTTAAATTCAGATCCGCACCCAAATTGAACAGGCTCTTCCTTGGCCCATTTTTTTTAAGCAATCAATGCAAACAAACCCACAGCAGAGATGGGAATCACTAATGTCACGTATGTGTGGTCAGATGACCCACATTGTGGTACACCAAGTCACCAAAAAAAGCATCTAACAGGACACATTACTGTCACACCATTTTGTACAATTTCCCAGGATGTTGAATAATGAAATAAAAAGGCATCACAAGTACAAATATAACCCAAAAAGTGAGATTAAATCTAAACCCATCCATGTCAGTTCAGACACTTTCTATTAGTTTCATTTCAAGGATCACAAGACTGCAACGCTACAAAAGTGTGAAGGTTTTGATCTATTTTGGTGCCTTTGGTTTCAAACTAAGGTCCAAAAACAAAAAAAAACAACACAACCATAATATCAAACACTAGTTCAAATACAGTTCTGAGCAAATCTGTCAAGAAACTTTCAAAGACTCCTCGTTCTTTTAACACGTGCATACATGATGTATCATGTAGCTGATGTTACATTGCTTGTGCATACAGACGTCATAGGATGTTTTACTGCTTTTATTTTTAAAAGGATTACACCACGGTATTTTAAGACCTTCCAAAAGTTCACGATAGGCATATAATGATTAAATTTTACCTTTGACACCATGGCGATGTAATTTTTTTTTTTTAATGAAAAATTATGTGTTTTGCGCCCTGTGATTGGCTGGCAACCAGTCCAGGGTGTCCCCCGCCTACTGCCCAGAGCCAGCTGAGATAGGCGCCAGCAGCCCCCGCGACCCTTGTGAGGAATAAGCGGTCAAGAAAATGGATGGATGGATGGATAGGTGTTTTGTTGGTTACACTTTTCAAATGCAGAAGTAAAACGCCCGGTTCAGTAAAACCCCGCCTCTCCCCGTGTGATTGCCGCGCCCCCAGCAAGCCGACTGCAGTCTGCTGTTGGAGATCTCTGAATGCAAGCCATCAATTTGAAACAGAACGGCTCCTTGCCACAAGAAATTGTGGAGGAGAAGGAAGAAGGGGGGAAGCTGGTCTCGAACCAGGGACTTGCTACTTACAGAGCGAGCACACTAACCACTATACTATTCATTCAGTTAGGTTCAATAGTGCAAATGTTTTACTTGTAGTTTACACAAGTGTCAGTCAGCATCGGGGGGATTTTAAGACAGCCAATTGTCATTGCACTTTGGCATTGCAAATGGGAAGGATAATTGGTTGCTTTGAATTCATTTGGACAGAATGTTTACTGATAAAGGCTACCCCATGGAGGTCTCAGAGAAAGTGGGTGCGCGTTTAGGCCTCAGAGGCGGTGCGGGGGGGTGTCCGCACCTTATGATGTCATAGTGAGCACTCGCTCGTTTTCTCAAGTTGGGAGGGGCTGGTGCTTGGGGAGCAGAATGACCTTGAGTTTCTCATAGAGGGGTGGATGGAGGAAAACACCACTTCCGTCATGTTTTTGGTGAGGAATTAGCATTTTAATTAACACGGCTAAAAGCTCCAAAAAGTTAATTTTTCATGTTGTTGTCCCTTTCAGAGAAACAACAGCACAGAGCAATACTATCCCCCACAAAGACCCCAAATTCCCCCCCCCCCCCCCCCCCCAAAAAAAAAGACAATTGCCCATAACGATAAACATACCTTAGACTATGACAACCGCACTGAGACGAGCTGAACATTGGAAAAGTGGCTTGTACCTGTACAAGTGAACGTCCTCGAAGGACTTGGTGTTGTTGATGGCGTAGACGCAGAGGAAGCCTTCCCCCGTCCTCATATATTGGTCCCTCATGGCGCTGTACTCCTCCTGACCCGCAGTGTCCAGGATGTCCAGCAGACACGTCTCTCCGTCGATCACCACCTGCTTCCTGTACGAGTCCTGCAGCACACAAGCACGCCAGCCATTGGAATTCCGTACCTTACGCACGTCATTTCCAACCGCTGTGTCATTAGTGTGCCGTGTGACATCACCAGGTGGGCCACAGTGCGGTCATCTATCTATGCAACATATTGTGACTGGCAACTAAATAGTGGCAGAAGGTAAAATTTAGTTTGTGCATCACCTGCTGCTATTACCAATTACAGGTTGCTTTGAGACATCACCAGTTGAACTGTTTTCAGCTTTCTGTGGTTTCAGAGAATATGTAAAATGTATCATGTCTAACTGCCTGGAAAACAATTTGACAGCTCGTTTGTAAAACTGCGACACTCTTTCATGGTATTATTTGAGATCCAGATTACAGTTAAAGAATTGAAAGAAAGTTAACATTTAAAGTTGTGTTTCTCCCAAAACAGGTTCAACAACAACAAAAACAATACACTATTGTCTACTTCCTCTTCATGCTCAACTAAAATGAGTAGCTTCTCTCTTTGTATTGTCATGACAACTGACGCTATCTTGAATGCCCCAATCTGAACAATCACT
The DNA here is from genome assembly GCF_051991245.1 of Festucalex cinctus. Lineage (NCBI taxonomy): Eukaryota > Metazoa > Chordata > Actinopteri > Syngnathiformes > Syngnathidae > Festucalex > Festucalex cinctus. The sequence continues at coordinate 51,344,599 of NC_135411.1, forward strand.
TTGGGGGTTGTGATAGCGTCAATGATTGGATCAAAAAGTTCGGATATAGTATATATTACGCCTTTTTGTGCTGCGAAAGATGAGTACATGATGCATTGTTGTCCTCCTAGTCTGTGCAAGAATCTTAACAAAAATAACCTGATCTACTCCGCACCTTCAGGTATGTTAGAAAAAAAACAAAAAACTTACAAATAAAAAAAAACAATACATGTGAGTATAAGTCATTCAGATAATGGATGGATGTACTAAAATATGAAATATTACTAATCAAATGCATGGGCAATGATGCAATATAAAAGTGGAGATTATTAAGCATACACATTGAACATATTAGAAAAGAGATTAAAATAAAAGCTCGTACATGCTTTATAGTTTAAAAGCAAACTATACAAATATATTTAAAATGTATTGGACATGTTAAAAGTTAACTAAAAAAAAGGGGGGGTGGTCTTCTTTTGGTATACAGTCTTCCCTCGCTATAACGCGGTTCACTTTTCGCGGTCTCGCTGTATCGCGGATTTTTTTTTAAGTGCAATTTTGCATATTTTTTTTACAGTAATATACCCATTTTATAAAATTTATGAAGGTTTGAACATTGTCAATGTTTGAACAAGAGAGAAATGTGAGAACATGTAAATGCCTCAATGAGAAAAGTGTATAAATTGTGCGGTCGGGGATTTTAGAGCCTTAAAACATTTATAAGAATTGTAAAACATAAAGCTAACTACTTCGCGGATTTCATTTATTGCGGGTATTTTTTGGAACCTAACCCCAGCGGAAAACGAGGGAACACTGTACTGTATAACAAAAACATTTGAACTGGGGTGTGTAGACTTTTTAGACCTCCTTTGTTAGTTGCATTACTGACTGCACTGATTTTATTAATGTAAATAAGGACACAAGTTAAATGCATACTACTGTTTTTTTTTTTCTTGTGTTTATTAATGCTTTTGGCAATTGGTGCCCTTTTAAGGCACTTACAGAATGTCCGTGCATGTGCCTAAATTGGTTGTGTACAAACTTCAGTACAACACATCAATCAGCGATGCATGTACATTATTATGGACTTGGAAAGATCTTTGAAATGACACAAAAATCTGCTTCCTAAGTGGTGTAGTTTCAAAGATTAGAAATGTTTAAAGTCAAGACTCAATTCACTTGTTCAGAACAAAAAAAGTTTTGTGTTATGGTATTTCCCTTCCATTTTGAAACCACACTTCAAAAGTTGTAGAAAAACACAGAGATGGAGGGAACATTGTCGGGTTAACAGTAATTACATTTATTCAACTGATTATAATCCCTCGGGGGGGGGGGAATTCAATTTACATGGTTTTAGCTGTATACGATGATAGGTTTGTGTTGTATGCCACAGACAGAACTAAATCACACTCCGAATGAGTGCATTTACATTGAACGATCCTTATATGAACGGCACACCTCACCTCGATGGTTGGATCATATTCATCCACAAAGTGATTCTGGATGAGCTGGATGGTGAGAGCACTCTTCCCCACGCCTCCTGCGCCGACCACAACGAGCTTGTACTCGGTCATGCCTGCAAACTGACGCGAAAGCAAAACAATTAACAGCAAATTTGCGACCACTTGCAAGACAGTTGATGACATCTGATACAGCGCCGTAGCATGGCGACCCAGATTTAACTTCAACACCCATGTCCATACATGATGTTGCCTCGAACTGATACGTCACGACCGTAGCTGCGCGTTATGCAAGAAGTAAGGCTTACCTTTAGTATATGATTTGTTAAAAGCGCGAGTTCACAGGTCCGGAGTTCACGCGTAAATGTATGACATTAGCTTGCTACATAACGTTTAGCCTGAAGACTATTTCCTTCCTCAAACCGCACACATAAAAACAAAACACTAATTAAGCCCTCGAGCCGTTTCCCAGCTAGTGTCAAAACGCAACATTCATGACGACTAACTGATGGTTAACTACAGCTAAACCTTAAAGTTGTAAATAAACATCATCAGATGCAGCCTTCATTAAACCTTCATTGTAAATCATTGCAAAAGTCAAAATGATTGCGTTAAGCCCCACGCTAAACGACCAATAGGGCGAGGACTCAAAAACAGACGTTAATGTTGTCCAATCATACTGGAGATTTTAAGATTAGTCCCGCCTATTTACAAAACGATGTCCAATCGTGCATTGGAATGGCTACAAGTTGGGCGTGGTCACTAGAGATCCGTGACCGTCACTGTATTTACTGTACTTAGGTTTGTCGGTACAGTACAGTGGTGGGAAGCAACGAAGTACTGTACAAATACTTTCTGACTTGTTACTTATTCTCCTTTCATTTGAAAATAGACATGTGTACTGTCAAAATAGACTCGTTTTGTGTCAAATGGGGATTTTATGTAATTGACTGTAAAAAAATAGTTTTTTCCCTTGTTCTTCTTGCAAAAAAAAAAGAAGTCATTTTGCCACCTGTACTTCTGTATAAATGAAATGTTGCCATCCCATATATGTAATTTGATTTTTAAGTCGAATATCCCCAAAAATAAAACAAACAAACAAACAAACAAACAAACAAAACACGTTTTGGAGTTGATACAATCTAAACAAAACTCAATTGAAAGTATAGTGCTCGCAGATACAGTTTTTGGACGTCTATTGCCCTCTCGCGATCGTAGTGAAGAACATCCACGAGTACACGCACACGCACTCACACGCGCTTGTTGGCCAACCCGCATCGTGACGTTCATGTTGCTGCCGCACTCCCCCACTGCGTGCATCTGCTCTCATCTAATCTTTGTCTAAAATCACAGCGATAATCCCGTTTCCATCTGCCCCGAGAGAAAGAGACCGAAACAGGAAACTAACATTGCTGTGATTGTGAACAATGATTGACTAATTAAAAGAAAGAAAGACAGAAAGGAAAGGAAAAAAGGAAAACAAAGTAAAACAGACATCTGACACATGTAAAATAGCTGTTTAGATTTTATTATACACAAGGATACTTCACATTATATATCCTTTGTACACTAAAAATTTTCCACATTTTTTTTGCATCTTAAAATCTTTAAGATTGCATTGTTTATATACTAGTTCCCATCACGTTTCAACACATTTTATTGAGATTGAGGAAAGCAACATTGGAATGGCCATAAACGGAGACAAAGAAGAAAAAGTGGATTAAAAATACACTGATACAACACTGAAAACTGAAAATGTTCACAGGAATAAGCATTCATATATTTTTTTTTCAAAATTTACCTTGCAAAATAAAACAACCCTTGTAAATCGTTAACCTTCCAGTATTGTATTATGTCCCATCAAAATCACCATTTCAAATTAGATGGTTGTCCTGAAAAAAAAAAAGGCCAAATGCCAAATAAAAATGTCAAAAATGATTGCTGTGTGAGAACATGCAGAGTGCATCTTTTTTTATGTGCGTTTTGTGTGTGCACGTAAACAAGCCTCATGTCTGAGTCTCTTGGCTCCATCAATGAGGTGGTACATGGAGCTCCCTGCGACTCCATTACCCAGCTGCCATTGCATCAGGATTGCTTTTAAAGGGCAGAAACAGTCACTTTGGAATTTAAAAAAAAAATAAAAAAATCACTCTCATATTTTTTGGTCAAGTAGGCGTTGCTCTACAGAGGCAATGGTGCCAAATTGTGCGCTACCGCTTCCTCTGCACGGCTTTCGAGTGTCAAGAGACAACCGCCTTGTGTGTGTTAAAGGAAGGATGACGGGGGGTAGTGCACTGCTGTGCTCATTATAACATGCTCACTGCACAACGTTTCAGCACCTGTACCCAACTGACACAGCAACACACTCACTACCACGGATTTCAAATGGCCGCCTTTCAGGAACGAGAACCACAGCAGACAAAAGCAGGAACTGTGACGGAAAGAAGACAAAACTCAACGTGCATCACGTTTGGACTATTTTGTCGCAGTTAGATGACAAAACAGTTAACATACTTTAGACTTATTACTCATCGTATGTGCCTGGTGATACATTGATACGCGTGACCTAGTTAGGTCAGACACAGGTGGGTCAATTTTGTTAAAAAAAATAAATAAATCAGGAAGTTCTCAAAGATGCCACCCATAGTGTGCTTAGGTTTGCGCGTGTGGAGTTCATCACTATTCATCATAAACATTATTCCCATTTAAAACCGCAGACATGCCCCTGAAAAAAAAAAAAAAAAGTGTATTTTAAAGGCCCAATCTGCCGGTTTCACTCTGGAAAAGGCACTTTTTAAATACAGGATTTAAACAAACAAACTACTTCTCAATTTACACATCAGGGCTTGTCTTCATTTCTGGTGGTGATTTTGTCCTAAACCCGCACCACACCCACCACAGATTTTATTTTTTTTTTTCACTCACTCACATGTGTGAATGAGTGAGTGAAAAATAAAATAATCCGTGCGTGCTTTCAAATTGCCGCGGGAGTGACGTCACGCAGCTGACACGTTCGCCCGTCCCCGTTTGCGACACGCCACACCCCCGCTCTGCGATTGGCTGGAGGGTTGTAAACACTGTCTTTCCACAGAAACGTCCCGCTGTTTACAAAACAAACACAAAATGGCAAAATACAGGCTGGGGGGTGAGGGTTTAGGACAAAATCACCACCAGAAATGAAGACAAGCTCTGATCTCTAAATTGAGAAGTAGTTTGTTTGTTTAAATCCTGTATTTGAAAAGTGCCTTTTCCTGAGTGAAACCGGCAGACTGGGCCTTTAAATATTAGATTTGAACTATAACACAGGGGAGACGCTTGCTGCACTTCCTCCTCGAGACGGAAATGGACCAATCACAGTGAGCCGTGGGGATGAGATGATGAGCATGTAAATAAATACTGGATGTGTTTCTGTATATTGTCAAATCCAACACTGTCTTCCAACACTCACATAAATCCACACAACAAAAGAATCAATATACTTTTGGAATTGTACAAAAGTACATCGCAAAGTTCTTCCCCTCCTGTTTTCAATATTGATCTCGTTTTGTACACACTTGTATCAGGTTAGTCTCTCTTCTACGTCAGCTTCATCTCTTTTACTCCGCTGCACTTGTATGAGTTGTACCCAGGCGGCTGCACATACTCCTCAGATTTATCCCAGTCCGTCACCCAGCCGGCCCCGCCTCCACCGGAGCCTCCGCCGTTGGAACCGACCGCCTGTTGGCTCATGGCACCGTATTGGCCGCCGCCGGTCCGGTAGAGTTCCTCCGTCTCGTTGGCCAACTCGTCTTCGTCGATGATGCCACACTTTTCCTGGCTGGTGTCTTCGATGTCGGCCCATGGCTGCTTTTCTCCCGATGCGAAGAGTCCTGAAAAGAAGGAAAGGGGTGTGTCTTATTTGACTTTCAGAATCTGTAAACAAAATGGACTTCGAGGTTTACAATACTGCCTGGTGGCAGAGTAGTCGCTTCTAGAGGGACAGACTGGGAAACAAACCTCAGTAAACAGGTGTGTGGAAGGCATTTTTTTTCCCTGCCTATAAAAAGTCTACACACCCCTGTTCAAATGCTAGTTTTCTGCGCTATAAAAAAGATGAGTGAAATCCCAGTGAAAGGCTTACCATAGAAAACGACTCCTCCATAGTGAACCAGGGATGCTATAAGGAAGACGTACTGCCACTCCTCTCGTGTCTGAAATGAAGGGGAGAATCCCGTTGCAACCTTGCCATTGTCCACTGAGTAATGCAATTTCTTACCTTGTGCTTTGTCATGGCTCCCACTATAAGAGGACACACCATTCCAGACAATGTTCCCACCCCGTTTGAGATGCCCATTAGTATGCTGGCGTATCGAGGTGCAATGTCCAAGTGATTGACATTAAAACCTGAATATGAAAAAAAAATAAATAAATAAAAACATTCAAATTACAAACACCATCATTTACACTGGGCACATTGTCATATTTCTTGTACCTGAGATAGCAAAGCCGCTAAAGCCAACGGCAAGCACCAAGAAGGAGATGGCAACACCTTTTGTGTGAGAATATCCCACCACGAGTAGGAGGGTGGCCTCCATGCCAAAACCTGAAAACAGAGGAAACATTTCAACACACACCCAACACATCACAAACATCATATTTGCGTTTAAATAGTGCACATGTACACTTGCCAGACACTTTATTCGGTACACTTGTAATGTATCAAACGATCCACTACAACAGCTGTATGAAAAATGTTGACTCAACCATGAGTGAGATGCCATTTCCGATCATGCATAGATTAGGTGCACATTTTTCACTTTTAGAGCTGTTCACGAATGATTATTTTAAAAGATTGATTAATTTTTTTAAATTACTTATTTTAAATTAATTGATGAATACGATTTAAAAAATTACATCCAAGTTTCCATCCCTTTAATACAAAAATGTGACATTTAAATTTTGTTTTCAAATTGACGATAAATGAATGAATGAATGAATGAATGAATAAATAAATAAATAAATAAATATAGATATTTAAAATAGTAAAAAAAAAAAAAAAAAAGTAGGACCTCAACATTTTAAGGCAACAAACTAATTAAATTTGAAATTGCACAATTTAACAAAAATTTATTTTTTGTTTTTGCAAAAAGTTGGCTTTAGCGCATTTCACAACAAAGAAATAAGAGTCTACAGAACCTTGTATAGAACGTAAAAACAACTCAACAAATGTATTTGGAGCAAACAACTTGCTTGTTTTATTGTGTGAGCTAATATTGTTGCCACAAGTACCAAAAAATGATATCTTCAAGTTTTTCCCAACTTAATGTTTTAGGCCTCTGAAATACATTTTCCAAGTGTTTTTAACAAGCCAAAAGAAATTCAAAATTATCTTTGCAAAAGTGTCATTATTTTCCTACACTGTGCAGGTGTATCAATGTTACGGCTGACGAGTGTTTATATGAATGATACCAAACCAATTGTGTTATTAAAGGTAGCCAGAACCAATACATTTTCTAGTAGGGACAATATACATACTTAAAATCCATTCCATTATTGGTGAAAGTGTATTTTGAATGTGCATGCAGTGAATAGAAAATGCAAAAGTCACCTCCACAGTTCATGAGCTTCCTGACATTGGTGGTGGTCATCAGGTTGTGGGTTCGAAGGTAGTCGGCCAGCTGGCCTCCCACAGGAACGATTATGGTCATCACTAGATGGGGCAAAGCTGACACCATGCCCACCTGAAAAGCGGGAAGACCGATCAACATCCATCCACACTGTGAGAATTCAATTAAGTCGCCATTCAACCATCCATGCATGTTTCTGGAATGTGGAAGAAAGCCGTAGAAGAAAAGTCAAGCACACAAAGTCCACATCGACGGGCCAAAATTGAGATTGAAAGCCAGAAACTGTGGACTGTGCTAGCCACATGCTCCGTCGTGCCTCCCACCTTGCTGATCTCAAAGCCAAAGACTTCTTCGAAGTAGGCCGGCTGGCTGATGAGAAGCAGGTAGAAGGTCCAACTTCTGCAGAAGTTGGCCACAATGATGGCGTAGACAGGCATGGAGGTGAAGAACTGCCTCCACGGCGTCTTAAATTTCTGACACCAATGAGAATGAAATGTGAGTACGATCCATTCATGACACTTGACATGAGATTGCGTACATAGATACGTTTTTCTTTTTTTTTTTTTTTTTACATTTGTACTGATATGACACACCTGAAGTGGGTTGAGAAACGTCGCTGACTCTCCGATTGCATCTTCTATGTACTTCCTCTCTTCCGGTGTGATAGTGGGATGGGCAGCTGGACTCTCGTAGGACACCAAGACCCAGAACAAGTACCAGAATATCCCAAAACTGCCTGGAAAGTTCAATAGTTTAAGAAGAAATCAAAATAGTAGTATGTGTGTAGTACTCGAGGCTGGTTATGAATACACATGGCTATGGGGATGCTCACCATAGACATAGAATACAGAAGGCCACCCAGTGTATTGCACCAGTATCCCAGCTAAAGGCATGGCCACCACAGCCCCAGCATAGGATCCTACAAGTGCAACAAGCTATTTTATTTTGGACCCACAACACAAAAACAAAAACAGAAAAACAGCTTCTATAGTTCAAAATGACCAGAGGTGGGTAATCCAGGTCCAGAAAGTAAAAACCCTGCTATAGTTTGGCTTTAGTCACAGGAGGTTCTACTTGACTGATTGGTAAGTAACTTGTTTACCTGCTGGTTGATTAGATGCACCTGTGGCTAAAGCCAAACTGTGGCAGGGTTTTTACTTTCTGGACCTGGATTACCCACCTCTGAAAATGACATATTAGTACTGAATAAAAAACAACTGAACAAAAGTTAAAGGATTGTACATAAACTGTGATTAGTGATTACACATGTTGTATTTAAAAATATGTTAAGAGAAGAAAACATAAGAACAGTAGAACTACTTGAAAAAATAAATAAATAAATAAATACAAATTACAAGTGTTCAAGCATGTCTGCTAATGACCAAATGGTATACTCATATTCGTATACAACACCCCAAATTATGGGGCAATTCCCACACTGTAAATTGGAATATATGCCCAATTTTGCCTAATTTAAAAGATATTAAAATAACTCCTGTAAAGCTTCGAGAAATTAAGTGGAAATTCTCTGCCCCCTTGTAAGCTCACAATCAGTGATAATTTCTTCAATGAAAAGTTCTCGTCATATTTTTCGTCACGGAAATTTTTTTTAAGACTAAAATTAAACAAAAACTAAAATAGAAGCCATTCATTGGGACAGTAACGGTAATTAAAACTGACTGACAATTTCGTCAATGACTAAAATGAAAATGAAAACAACACAGTGAGAAAAACTCACACAATCCAATCAGAAGGAACGAAACGCGGGTGGGAGAACAGAACCGCTCAGTGCAGCGGTAAGATTAATCTCAAGCAATTATTCACTTCCATCCATCCATTTTCTTGACCGCTTATTCCTCACAAGGGTCGCGGGGGTTGCTGGCGCCTATCTCAGCTGGCTCTGGGCAGTAGGCAGGGGACACCCTGGACTGGTTGCCAGCCAATCGCAGGGCACACAGAGACGAACAACCATCCACACTCACACGCACACCTAGGGACAATTCGGAGCGCCCAATTAACCTGCCATGCATGTCTTTGGAATGTGGGAGGAGACCGGAGTACCCGGAGAAGACCCAAGCGGGCACGGGGAGAACATGCAAACTCCACCCAGGAAGGCCGGAGCCTGGACTCGAACCGGAGTCCTCAGAACTGGGAGGCGGACGTGCTAACCACTCGACCCAATTATTAACTTTTTTTTTTTATTTTTTTTATTTTTTTTTTATTTAGGTGCCTGAAAACTAAGTTATATTATTGTCAGTTCAAGATGTTTCATTGAAACACTGTTGTATTAAATGTGTCTTACATGTTAAACTACGGTTACAAATCGGTGTGTTAGAATTTTTGTGTATAAAAGTTGAAATATATGCTGAAGGAAAATATCGACTAAACTTATTTAGTAGACTAAAATTGCTCTTTTTTTCGTCGCCTAGAATTGTTCTTTATTTTCGTGGACTAAAATTGGATTAAAACAAAAATAAAATCAGATGAGTAAATTATGACTAAAACTTTAATTAATTTTAGTAAAAAGACTTTAAAACTATGTAAAAATTTCTTGTAAAAATTAACACTGCTCACAGTAACATGAAGTCCTTTAATTACATGGCCATCAAAACAGAACATACATTAGTGAACATAATGTATTTGTAATGTATTTATCTCAAACTTACCACAAAAGGCGGTGGTGGCCAATCGACTTCTCTCTAGGGGAGGAGCCCACTTTGCCCAGATGCCATGGCAGGCCGGGTAGGACACACCCTGCAGGACGCAAGCCAGTCAGGGAAGAGGCTCAATGCCCAAAACATCCTCTGAGCATACCTCAACAAGGCCTTGACATATTCTGACCAGTATGACGCAACTGTAATGGCAGCGAGCGGCAGATGGGATCAGCATGTTGAGGGTGGACGTGGCCACGATGGCAAAGCCAAACACTCTTCAACACACAAGGACAAAACAAAGCTGCCTCAGAAGTTGCTGGGAACAATAACAGCAATTGGACAGAATGAGATGGGAAAAAAAACGACTTAAGGATACGGCCAGTTGAGAATAAATGACGAAAATGGAAAATAAATAAATCATGATTAATAAAATTATTATATTCATTGATTTTAAAACTTAAACCCAATTACTGAAAACTATGATCATCGTCTTACCATATTTATTTTATCTTATGGTATTTTGGATAACTTGGGACCACAGGGATTGTATTTGTGTGTTGGTATGACCAAAAAAGTCCTTGGATATTTGAATCCTTCCATCTTGAGGAAAGGAGAATTTCTTGAAAACCCAGCTTTAAATATTACTTAAAGGGACAGTGAGAAATTAATTTAGTATGAAAGTAACATTAGAGTATTCTAAAATAGCAATTGAAATAAATACTGGGTGTGCCTGCGCTATTTGGCCTCTTAGGGGCAGTGTGGTGCCATGCATCCACGGTGTATACGCTTACAATGAAAACAGAAGAAAGTTGTGATTGAATTCTATTAAAATAACTTGTTTTTCGCAGATTGGGAAAAATTTGTGTCTTTGAGTGTCTGTGAATATTTGTTATTTGAAGGAATATTACTCCCAAAGTCGATGCTAATTTCCCGTTAGTATTTGGATGGCATTTTCTGGTCAATTTAGCATTAGCGCAATGCTAGCAATGCTTTAAAAACAAAGCATGTTTTGTATGTAAATATGCAGTGGCTGTAATTCTTCTTTTTGCGTGTTTAGCTTTACAATGAACTCCAACTAGGATGTCATTAAACAGCTTAAAGGATGCTTTAGGAATGACAGAATCTCGCTATGGGCTTGCTACAAGCAACATGGTGCATTCTGGGTACTTTCACAATGTAGGGAACTTGTAAAAGCACCGCAGCATTAAGCAAATTAATCAGTTTTCTTCAAATATGACGTTTTAAAGATCCAGAGAAGCCAAAGTCAAAATCAGGCTAAAATTTAGATTAACCGTCCAGCCATAGTTCATAGCCATAGAATCACTGATCGATATCATGTATTTGTTTTTCCAGTAATGATTATCTTTGATTACACAAAGCTATGGGTTGCACAACTGAGAGTCAACTTTTCTTCATAGTCAGCACGAGAAATTGTTTTAATTCTGGTCGTTTAGATATTACCATGAGACAAATCACCTGTTGGCAGCAAATTTCTGACATATGAAACCTCCGGGGATCTGTGTGACGATGTAGCCCCAGAAGAAGGAACCGTGGATCATGCCCACTGTCTCTGGATCCCAAGTGAACTGTGCAGCCTGAGAAGAAGTAATAATGATGTTGGCCACTCATAAACAATGAGAGACATCACTCTTTTGCTCCAGTTCTAATATGTTCTAACATGATCGCTTTTTGCAGCCCCACTACTCTAAATACGATATTCCGGTTAATATTGCGTTCGTGGAATATGAGTGAAGCAGTAAAATCCAGCAGTTTTTATCAATATCAGATGGCGGCCATTTTGCCACTTGCTGTCGAATGAAAATTACATCATTGTTCCTCAGGTCTCAGGTAACAACCAATCACAGCTCAGCTTCAGAAAACAGCATGTGACAAAATGGCCGCCCCCCCTGAGATGGATGAAAATGACTGGATTTTACTGCATAATTCATATTCCACAAATGTAATATTAATCAGAATGTCATGTTTTAACTAGTGAGGTCACATATAACATACTATTGTCAAGAAATGACTTCCCCTTTAAAACATACCTTGTATTGCTTCACACTTACCACAAGCACTTCCTTGTTGCCTTTGTAGACAGTGTGGTCGTTGACCATGCTGACGATGGCCACACCCAGATTGCAGCGGATGCCGAAGGAGATGCAGAAGCCCAGACCAGACAGGATGGCGATGATGTAGCGTCTGGGCATGCCAAAGCAGGTACAATCCACCACGGGCAGCTCCTTCTCCTGCACCAGCTCGGGACGGCCCTCGGCGGACAGCTCGATGGTTTCTCCATTGGGCTGCTGCTTGTCAATCAATCTGGCAGGACAGGAGAACATTCCCAAATATTAACATGGCGCCTTCACACAATCCTTTGAAGCATACAAGGTGATTTCTAAGCATATATTATGTGTCGATTATTTTCTCATCCTTTGTGTAGGTTTTTTAATGTATAGATTTGAAAATGAAATTTGCTGCCCAGGAATCTCGTCAACTGATTCACAAGGAACTGAATATTAAACACTACCTCTCCCAAGGAAATTGTTAGCAGAAAGGTTTGGTTATAATTTTGTTAACATTGACTCACTTGTCAGTGGTGGTCTCAAGAATCATTGATTTTTCTTTCGTGACTGCATGTTGTGATGTATTTGTGCATCCACTTCTGTGTCATATGCACACTTTGCCTTGAGCTTGATCCAATTAGTCAGTGAGCTGGACAGCGACGTATAGAAACGAGTGCAATCATTATAACTTAGGATGTATTGGAGATTTAGCTTCTTCTTTTTTTTTCCCCATGAGAAGCAATAAATGGTCAAAAATGAACCATTTCTCTCATATTCTCAGCACTACCGCATGATTCTCACTCACACAACACAACATGGAGCAAGTCACATTCTGACACTGGTTCATTATTGATGCGTTTTTGGATGAGATAAATAATTCAGCGTAGCTTTTTATACTGTAATGTGTCACTATGCATCTATCTGCCTGCGTGGCTGTCTGTATTTCATACTCACTTCTGCAGTCAACTACACCTCGCCACCCCACTCACTTATTGTAGGCTCAGCATCACTTCTGTTTTTTAATGTTTGTTTGTTTTTTTTTGTTTTTTTTACTGTATATATAAATTAAGAAATAGAAAAAGTGTGGTTAATATACTTTTTAAAAGCAGCATTTTAGAATTTGTCAGAGATTATCTACGTGCATCCTCCCTCCTCCTCGCTCGAGCTCTCCCTCGTAATCTGTCACAACATTTGAGATTAGGATTATAAAAATGATTTACTTCCGGAAATGAATATGGAGTGGCAAAGTAGTGCAGGCGTGGTTTCCCTATGATAACATATAGCTGTATTATGGCCTCAGATTTATTAATTTTATGTCCGCTCTTGCTTTCAATTGCAACATTCAACATATGTAAAAAAGTGTGGGGGTTGTGGGTTCAATTCTAACTAGGGCTTTATAGCTTTGTAAATTTCACTTAAAATCAATCTTGTGGGTGTTGATATATAAAGATCATATTATACATAGTATTCTGTTATTTTGGAAATTAAAAAAGTAGAAAAAACCCTGCAAATTCCACACCAAACTATAATAGTTTCTGCTATAATCAATGTTTTATCATAATAATAATTATTTAGTGTTTTCTCTGTTATATGCAGCCTATATTGTTATGCATGGGTTCAATACAACAGTATATTTATTAATGGTATATTATTTATCAATTTAATATAAGGGCCGGCATGGCTCAAGGGTAGAGTGTTCATCTCCCATCCATGAGATTGTAGGTTCGATCCTCACCCCAGGTGACCATGACTAAGTGTCCTTGAGCAAGACACTGAACCCCGATTTGCTTCCAGTGGACCTGGCAGCAGTTCACCACTGGTGTGTGAATGTGATGATGTAGTTAAAAGTGCTATAGATAAAAAAAACAGTCCATAAAATGTAATTTTATGTATTTGTATGCAATATAATAGCCTACATACAAATTTTTAATAGGGATGGGTGAGTACCGATACCAGGTACCGGTATCAGGCCTTATTTTAGCTCTGTTGTGGTCGAAATTACAAAATTAAAAATTTTAATATAAAAATCCCATTAATTTCATGCAATTGTAAGGAAAATGCTACAGTATATGGGGACATACAGGTCTTTCTTTAAAATTATCTATCATTATTTGTATTTTGGTGCCCTGCAATTGGCTGGCAACCAGTATAGGGTGTCCCCCGCCTACTGCCCAAAGACAGATTTGATAGGCTCCAGCACCCCCCGCGACCCTTGTGAGGAATAAGCGGTCAAGAAAATGGATGGATGGATATTTGTATTTTGGAAGGTGGGGATTTTATGTATCAAAACTACTAGTGGTATCGGTAATTAGTATCAGCATTTATGACAACTCCAGAATAGAGTACTTGTACTGGTATTAGTTTGAAAAAAAGTAGTATTGACCATCCCTAATTAGTTCAATTTATTTTAAGGTATCAGTACTTGGTATTGGCAACTATTTGAGTTGAGTACTCGTACTGGTATTAGTCTGAAAAGAAAAAGTTGTATTGAACCTCCACATATCAATTAATTAATCAGTTATTTTAAAATCATAATTACAATTGTCATTATTATACAATCAGACTCACACTTATAGTGTGGTACAAGAAGGTGTAAATATAATAAGTGATGAATCATCCTGCTGACTTCTCCTGCGCAAACGTGCCGAACAGCCTCCTGAAATCCGACTTAAGTGCAACGGAAGCATCCTCATTAGACACTGAGACAGATTGCAGCCTGACACTTACACATATGCTACCAGCTAACGAGGCTAGCCCACAGCCAAAACGGCTCTTAATTACAGCTGCTTCACACTAAAGGATAATCGTGGTGTCATGTGGTTTGTCAATGTCCCAAAACAGCTCACGTGCTTGTTTACTGTTTAGTAGTGAGATGGGAACAATTTGTCACATCTGTGTACAGCTTCCACAATATGAGAACAGTTGGACAGTAAGCGTAAAGTGTCTGTCACAGACTAAACATTGCACTTTAAGTATCGTTTCCAAGGCTAAACGACACAAGAATATTCCTAAACTATTAAGGTGAAGGGTAGAAAAGCAGTATCAAGACAAGCAATTCCAGCCTTGCTTGTACTCATGTACTCGTTAGCAAAGACACGGGAGCTGTTTCTACCATCTCTCAGCTGGTAACAGCTAATGAGCAAGGTAGGAGGCCTCTGACCTTGGGCCCTTTGCAATATCATAATTACAACAGTAAGAGCCTGCAGGGACTCGGCTCTCCACTCCAGGACTGAAAGTCTTTGCACGCTCACTTTCGAACTTGGATTCAATTTCGGAGGGCGTCACGTGATGTGACTCACAGTGGTGAGCTGTGCGTTAAGTAGTTAAATACTGTCACATTGCAATTATATTTAAAAAAAAACAAAAAAACATTAATACTGCACACAAATGCAAAATAACAGCATGCAATTATGTGACATACTGTGCAGCAATTCAAAAGCAATATTTGTCTACTTAGCAAAATAAAATAAAATAAAGCTAAATATCATACATGAGACGCTAGAGATATGCTGTTTATCAAGTATTAATGTGCAAATCACGACAGACATTTTGCTAGTCAAAATTGGCTGTAACAAGTTTTGCTCTGACCAACCAATCAGAGGACTGAAAAATGCTGATGGCCTAGCAACCTGGCCATGTTCTGATTGGTTAAAGAAACAGTCCCGTTGCTATTATTATAGTTTAAATTACATTGGCCATCAATATTGATTATAGAGTTCTAAATGAATACAAGTTTATGGTAACCTGGCAATAGCCAGATGGATATGCTCCGCAATGTAATTTGATCGAGAAAAGGCGGGACATTCTGTACAATAATTCGAGCTGATTGGACGATACATCATTCTACACATTTATTTTAACCAATCGCGGCCATGGGTGAAAATTTCATCTTCGTTCATGCCGAAGGGGAGGAAAGCACGAACATCTTACCAGCTAAAACTGCATGAAGCTTCTCTCGTTGTTCAACATTCAACAAGGGAACGGTGAGTAATTCTGCAAGAACAGAATTAATTGCAGTGTCCATTCGTCCATGTTAAGTTTGTTTGTTTTCCCCGCTGACGCGCTGGCTTCCTGGTTTCGTCACAATTGCATATCCCGACCCAAAACACAATGTCGCTCTGTGATTGGTCAGAACCACCAGTGTTTTGGAACGGCAGATATCAGCGATGTATTCTCCGGGGTTGTGAACTCACAAATACCGCGAGAATTCATCTTGCCAGAGCAAGGTTAAGTTCATGGAACAAATACCAGAATTTAGGTTGTATGCTTCTGATAGTGTTTCAGTGAGAAGGCCTTCCTGGCCATTAAAGCTCATCACGGCTAAACTATATAAACTATTTTAAAAAAACAAAAACAAAACACTATTCAACTAACATTTAAATGCTTATCAAAGATGCAAGTGCACTGTAAAATTGTTACCTATGGGTTTATTTGCCTAAAGAAATTTTTATGTCAACCATGACTCACATGTTGGTCGGTGACCTCCGACCTTTGTTCTCCTGTATATTAAATGATGAATTCACTGAGCGTTCTCTGTAATCCTCTCATAAGAGGATGATGGAGGGAGAGGGACCGCCAGGAAGGCTGACAGCAAATATATTATATAACAGCAGACGCCTTCCTCATTAGTTGCCATGTACCACAATTGATCCAGCATTGTTTGCAATGTCAACTCCAACGCGTCGAGGAATTTATTTGGGGATTTTTCATAGTTGTGCGATATTTGGTGATGCTTCCGTGAGCCATTTGCTCTCCCTGACGTGAACAGATTGGGTCTCGGTGGGAATGTGTCACCCAGGGAGACACCCTCCCCATCCGCATCCTGTCACAACACTCTTTCCCCCTCCTCGCTCATACACACCGTGACATTCAACTACACGTCGTCTTTCATACACTCTATTATCTGAATAATCTGAAAGTCAGAATCTTAATCCTTAATTATACCCATCAGACACTTTATTAGATTGATTATTAGAACACTAATAATGCTTTGACTGAAACAGTTTAACAATATATTCATTATGTTATTCTGATGTGTCTAAATAATGTGACAATCATTAACGTTTTAATAAAGCTCTTGCTGTGAACACGCAATATTAAACATCGAACATACACAATATAAATCAAAAGTGAAGGAAAGAAAATCAAAGCCAAAAATGAAAAGAATTATCAGCAAAGTCAGAATTCACATGTTCAAAGGGAGTATAAAAAGTACAAGAACTTATCTAGTCCTTCCCCCGCTAACTTATATCATGATCATGTACTATAAGTTATTATATTTAATAATATGTTATTAAAATAGGAAAAAAGAAGCACATGAAGGAAAAAAAGAATGGAAAATAAACAGAACATGCACTTTACAAATATTAGCGTAAGTTATAAATGCTTACGCAAAAAGTAAAAGATAAACGAAATCCCTACATATGCAATTAATCTAAAAATAATATGATACATTTATATTTATACCTGATTCATATAATTTCGTAGCACATTATTTTTAAACCTATTAAACATAGCAGGTGATTCACAGTTTTTCAATTCAGTTTCATAATTGTTCCATGCTAATTTGTTTGTGTCAAACGGTGGATGGATGGATGGATGGATGGATGGATGGATGGATGGATGGATGGATGGAACAAAAATAGAAATGTAACCCACGCTCCCATTTTTCCTGATCTGAACTCTACTGTGTACACAGGTGTGCCATATTGAGATGCTGATTAGAACGCATGCTTATTTTACTGATGTGTGTCTAAGGTTCCCCGTAATAAAAGACCACTCGAAAATGGGAAGTTTTATTTTATTGGTGGGGTTGAGTTTCTAGATTTTTATTTCTAGTGAGTTTTTATTTCATTTTGACTTTTGTTTTTGAAATTCAGTTACTTTTAATTATTTTTTGGAGTGTGTTGGTTAGTTTGTATTTTTCTAAAATGCTTAGTTTTAGTATCCATCCATCCATCCATCCATCCATCCATCCATCCATCCATCCATCCATCCATCCATCCATCCATCCATCCATCCATCCATTCATCCATCCATCCATCCATCCATTTTCTTAACCGCTTACTAACCGCTTACTCCTCACAAGGGTCGCAGGGGTGCTGGAGCCTATCTCAGCTGGCTTCGGGCAGTAGGCAGGGTACACCCTGAACTGGTTGCCAGCCAATCGCAGTTAGTTTTAGTAGTTTTTTTTTAATTAGTTGTAGTTTTTTTTCATTTTTTATATAGAACATTTGTCCAGTACAGAAAAAAGAGGGGTTGAAATAAGTATTGTTTAGTAAACTACAATACCCAAATGAGCGTTTGAAGATACTTCTTCCATACGGCTGTACGCTAATCCTTAGACAAATACACTTAAAATGAACTCCGAAAGCTCATGTTGCAAAGGTGAAAACAAGGGACATTTTTGTGATAATACATATTAAAAGTACAGCGTATCGTAACTTACGAAAATTACTAAAATAATATACGGTGGAATTAATTTTAAAAAGGCTATGAAAGACCTTAATTATAGGTATGGAAGTGGGGAAATGCACAGTGTTAAATCTGGATTTAAAAGCGTTTCTACTTGGGGCTGACTTCACTTCTGCTGATAGCTGATTCCATTTGCATGCTAAATGCTGCTTCGCCATGTTTGCTTTGAAACCGGGTCTCTACTAATTGACCTGAGTCTGACATACCTCACAGCCCTGTTGTGTTTATATTCAATTAGCATTTCCTTCATGAATTGAAGACCTAAAATATTTAGAAATTTATAGAGCTGTATCAGAAAATCAAAGTCTATTTTACAGCTGATACAGCTTCTGATAGCTTTGTTCGGGTCATGACCTTGAGCACGTTGTACACTCGACCCTACCGATAATAAAAAATAAATATGCACATTTGAGACTGTCATTGTAAAGGGATACTTGACTCATTGAGCCATTTTCAGCAGTAAAAAGTTAATATTTTGTCTATAATTAATGTGGTAACTTCATGATTTTTCATGTACAATTCATACCTTTAAAAAGTAATTTTTTTACTTGCTGTCGACTGAAGACAACATCACCTGCACTGAAGAAGTAGGTAAGGACCAATCATGGCTCAGTTTGCTGACCAACCCCAGAAAACAGGTGAACCGTGATTGGTCGTTACCTACTTCCTCAGCACAGGTGAGGTCATCATCAGTCAACAGCAAGAGGAAAAAAAAAAAGTTTTGAAAGGTATTAATTGAACAAGACAAATAATGAAGTTATCAAATTCATTCTGGACAAAATATGAACTTTTCACTGCTGAATATGGTTCAATGAGTCAAGTATCCCTTTAACTCTTTGACTGCCACACGTTATCAAAAAAAAAAAAAACTTTAATATGGCAAAGGCTTTGATCATTTACATCATCCTTGAAAACGTTCAATTTCATCAGCTTTCATCATGTTTCATTGTAATTTCATATGCAATGAGCCCATTTAAGAGAGATACGATGCTACCATCTGCTGACCATAGATAGTGAGTGTTTTTGATTCCACAACTCACTCACCAGGCAGCACGTGCTGCACTTAGGCGGTGAACTGCCTATTGATAAAAAACAAAACAAAACAAAACAAAACATACTTGACATCATTTAACGTTTATGGTGGCATACATCGTGATTTTACTAATCGTTGTTAAACATTTTTGGCAGTCAAAGAGTTAATGTGGGCAGTCTAAGGCACACCTGTGCAATAATCAAGACGTCTAATCTGTGCCTTTGAGATGGACGGATTATATCAGCAAGATATTACACTGCACGTCCTCTAATGAGGTATTATTTTATCATTATTCAAAACATGAACCTGCATTGTATTGTACTGACAGAAGAAAAACTCGATTAGACTAAAGCATTGTCAAATAAGCAAAAATGATCAAACAATAATTAATACACCGCAGCATAATTTGAATATTTTATCACAGCCACGACGGCACCGAGCCTCTGTGCATCATAAATGAAATTGTAGCGCTCTGGCGGATGTAAAATGGATTAAAAATGGATTACCTGCTACTTTCTGCATTGCCTCGTGTGTAGCCGCAACTAACCACTCCTTGCGGAACCAAGAGTCCACTGGGCCTTGGTGGAAACTTTACAAATGTGGATGCAGTCAAAATGGTGATGAGCTGGTGTTATGTGAAAATGTATTTGTTCCTGCGCACCGGTGATGATGTTCACAAGTCGAAAGTGTGAGAGGAAAGATTCCGTTTGACCTTACAATGCCGCTGTTTGTGCTTACCTAGTGGAGTTTAATATAGAAACGAGAGATGCATTCTGATGGAGAAAATCTTTAAATAATAAATGAACTTCTGGCTGCTTTCATCATGGAGAGATCACGCTTTTGTCTGTGAGCTGGTGAGATTGCTCCAACTCAAGCAAGGCAGGCAGGGGGAGGCCCTCCTCGCAACACACACACATAGACATACAGATGTGTGCCGAGCGTGCGTACATACATTTGCCTTGCATGTGGCCCATGTGGACGCCTTCAATGTGCATGTCTGTTCATCTGAAAGCGTGATGGGATGGAAGTTGTCTCAATGGATGGATGTCGGGATGGATGAGGAGGGAGCGGCCGCAGGAAGTGACATGGGCTCGGATGGCGCGAGTGGGAGGGGAGAGTTTAGGGATTTGCGTGGCTCGACATCTGGACTGAAAAACAGGCTATTTCAGGACGGGATTTATACGTTTGCTCGCTACCTCAAATCCGAAGAGAACGCAAGCTTAAAAAAAGGTTTATTGCACGAGCCTCTATCACTTATTTTCATCTCTATTTTTTTCCCCATACTCAAATATTGACCATACAACAGTCTGAATTGTAATACAAATATATTTCATGCACCCATATGGGTCGTGGGGCTACAGTGATATCTATTTTTTTATTACTGTATTCTTATTGACTTACATAATTGTTGTGTCTACACACCTGTCAGCATTGCTTTGCTGCAGTATAACAATTTAATGAGAAACACGGCATTTGCATTTTATGAATCTTTCGTATGAGACTGCAATATCTTGTGGAAAAACATATTGGCAGCAATGTTTGCTAAGAATGTGGCATTACCAATTCCTGATGGCGTTTTCACTGCTCAAATAAAAACAACAATTTACAACACAGCAGGAGTCTTTTCTGACAAAAGTAAATTACGCATGCTTTTTTTTTACACAAGCAAAAAAATACGGAGCGCCATTTCGCCACTTTCATCCTCACTTGGTCACCATTGCTGTTACTTCGAACTTTTTGACGTTATCTGCACTTTTCCTGACGAGCTATGCACCTTAACCTTCATCCCATGTTTATTGGTGGTGCTTAGTTGATTCGAAACTAACTTTTTCCGCCATTGGACTACATGAAATTCTCTCTGTCGCTCGGGAAAAATGTGCCGACGTCTTGACATAGTGATTGACATAAATGTATAAAATAAAATAAAATACCTGTTAATTCTGCCCAAAGTTTTGGCCGCGACCGCCTTGAACCTGTCAGGTCGGACCTCCATCCTTCTTGGTGCTCGCAGCCGGCCCGAGTGCTCCTCTCTCGCGTGAACGCGCACAGAACACGCGCACACGCCCGACTGCTCGCTCTCGTGCCTCCCGACGAGGAGGATGGAGGCACCATGATGATATTGGAATTATTTATAGAGGCAGAAGTATTCACATTTTGCGCTGAATAGACAAACACTTGTGTAAAAACACTTGGAAAAAAGTAGAAAAACAGATTCAACCTCTTCAGTAAAAAGAAAAGGCTAACTACAAAAGTAACGTAAAAACGAATTTTTACTGACATTTTGCATGTTTGAATAACACAAAAATAGTCTTCCTCGTTCATTAATTTTCATAGCATACTCATACTGAGAATATTAATAATAAAAAAAGCTTTTCTACAAGCTAAATTTTGACTTATATGTAGCCTATTACCTTACCTGTATCTTGTGTATTAATAAATATAATAAATTAAAACTATAAGTCAGTGCAAAGTAACTATCCAGAAGTGGCACTGTCCAATAAAAACACATACCAACAAATTAGTTTTGAAGTGATAAAAACAGCACAAGTATTAGCATAAAATTAGTCAAATAAGTTGAGTCAAGTTGCTGCATGCCATCAAGAATGTTTAATAAAATCAACATCTATACAATAGGTAGAATTCTCAGCATCAATTGACCTGAGGTGAAATGCAACAAATATCACACAAATATACAAATACAGGCCCGATTGCAAGGCAAGTTAAAACAATTGTCATGTGCATATTCTTTGTGAGGCTCTTCACTAATGTCAAAAACGCAATCCAACCAAATTCAAATGTTAAATAAAATGTTCACATACATGAGGATCCATCAGAATGTCTGTAGCTGTTCATTAACAACTCTTACTAGTCCTCACAAACACATTTGCATGCAAACATGGGAAAAAGAAAAAAAAAAAAAGATCACGCAAACGTCCCCCCAGTCTGACGTTTTTATGGCAGTCAATCCCAATCACGGCACTGACATTCGTACGACATGAGAGATCATCAGGTGTACCACAGGAAATGATCCAATTTAACTTAATTGGCCAAAAAAAGCATACTTCATTTAATATGTATTTTTTTTTTTTTTTAGGATAAATGGATGGAAGTTCATTCATCGATGCCAGTGTTGTATATTGACGGGTAGATTACAGATAAATTTTCTTCCACTAAATTGCAGACATCCAACTTCAGCTTTGTGTTCAACCAAAACAGATTTCACACTAATTTGGGAGTATATTGAGACGAGACTATTATATCAGCTGTAATACCTTTTGACATGTTTTCTTAGGTGGTGGCAAGAGATCAATCCAATGCAAAACAAAAATACCTGCTTAATAAAATT
Source organism: Festucalex cinctus (assembly GCF_051991245.1). NCBI lineage: Eukaryota > Metazoa > Chordata > Actinopteri > Syngnathiformes > Syngnathidae > Festucalex > Festucalex cinctus. Next base: position 51,367,217 of record NC_135411.1, read on the forward strand.
TGGGAAACTGCAGCATATTTACTTTAACTGACTGCTGTGACACTCTGGGCTCTATTTTCATGACTGGCATAAATTCTATGAGTTATGTGGCAAAACTACATTTTACATTTACAAAACTATAATTATAGACTAAATGTCCTACATTTTCATCTTTGTCAATTTAATCCATGATCTTTCGGGTTGATTTTGAATGTATTTATTTTAGCAGTAGGCTATGACAGCACAGCTGTTAGTGTGGAAGAAAGAAGGTTGAACAAGCGTCAAACAGTCGTCTGGGAGTTGTGAACCTAACGTATACGAACATAACAAAACAAACCTATTGTTGTGTCACCTCGAAGCAACGTCATCTCTGGCGGCAGCCAACACAAAAGTGCTACCAGATGACGTTGCTCCTGCTTGACAAAAAGCACGTTTGTTTCTCGGATGGCTCTGTGATGCTAGGTAACGAGTGGTCTCCGTTTTTGGTTCATATATTTAAAAAATAATATTTATTAAAATAAATAAAAATATGAGACAATATGAGACAAATATGGCAACTTGGCAAACAAGGGATGGAAAGCGAGTTCATTCTACCTTTAAGACTTCAGGGTTGTGATGCATCTAACTTTACAAGCAATATTAGGCACGGTACAATTTGTACTTCAAAGTCAGGGAATTGCGATACAGCACCTGTATTTGATTTGTGGATTTTTTTTTATTTTTTTTTAAAGTTTTTATGACAATACTTACAATGATGCTTTAAAATCCTGCACACATTAAATGCATTTTTAAAACTAAAACTAATTCTAAATCTAATAAAACTCACTAATCTGCTCTAAAAACTAATTAAACTAAATTAAAAAACAAACCAAAACTCAAAACAAAATTAAAACTATATATACAGTATGCTAACTATATTTCTACCACAGTTCACATACTTGTGAATGAATATGAATTTATCTAACTTGCGCCAGGCACTTTGACGTTTTAGATCAACGTTCTGCCAACAATCTGTCACTTCACCAGACACATCTCCAAGACAAGTCCTTCTGCTGCGCTGGCCCACCTACCTTGGCAGAGACCGGTCGGTCTACCAAATTAGCAAACACGCGTAGCGAGCCTTGCGCCGATACAAAAATCAGCATCTGCTGGCTTTTGCGCTGCACAGTCTTTGAAAATAGAGCCCTCAGTGTTCACAATGATGGCTAAAATGTTCTAGTAGTGTTATACAGAGAAGCCCTGAATTTTGATCTTTGGCATTTGAGAATTTGCTGGAAAACTCACATTTTCGCTGTTATTGTAACAGTATTGCTTCAGCGCCATCTGGTGGCATTTTAGTACTAAACTGACTCGACTTTGCCACCATTTTGTGACATTTATATTCATGGCAGTATTCCATCCTGAACCCCATGCAATTAGCAGGGGGTCACTGTATTTACTTAAGAAACTAGTTTTACTTTGCTAACAATGTAGCTTCCTGCGCTAAACAACAATTGTGACTCTTGCTGTCCTCCCTTCATCGTCCCGTTTCTCCTGCAGAAGTGTTTTGCTTCTTCACTCTCTGAGGACCTACACTTGAAACATTTTGCAAACAACCTCCACCCTGACGAGCACGCGCATCCTCACACTCCCGTGTCCTGCTCCACCTCGTCCTCCTCCTCCTCCTGTTGGGGCAAGAGGCGATAGTGCTCGCCGCCCACTGGCAGGAAGGTCGTCCTGGGACGGACGTCGTCTTCCTCGGGGGCAGCTTGATGGGAGTTGAAATCCAGCTGTTCCACAGAGCTGCACTTGGTATACAAGTCGCGGTTGACCTCCTTGCCAACGTCGTCCACGGAATCGGCGCCAAGCAGCCTGCGGTGCTGCAGCGTTGAATGGATGTAACCGATGGGTACCGGCAGGCTGGCAAAGACTATGAGCAAGACGATCATAACCAGAGCCCAGCCCGGGTACTCCAGAGTCATCTCAGAGGCCTGTCCGGACAAAGACAAACTGTTTGATTCTGATGTGGTAATAGTTTGCTTTGCAGTGAGTCTTCAACATGTCACCCCTCCATATAAGATTGAAACCGTGCACATGATCAACAAAAGTACATACCGTGCTTTCATTCCAGGCAGTGTATGTGGGCCCTTTAAAGACCATTCTCAACAAACTGGCAGCCAGAAGTCCGATCATGGCCACCAAGCACACGTATTTCCAAAGATATTTGTACACCACCGGGGGGCGCCATTTGAGCATGTCTTCAATATCATCCAGGAAGCTGCAATTGCAGAATGGAGGGTATTTTCTATGCACTCCATTAAATTTCAAATAATCAGTCCACAAAATACAAACATGTGCACTTATTGTATAAATTACAGATACTCTGTGACAAAATGTAATTTGAGGTTGAGTGAAGGTGAGTCCGAAATATTATGTAAAATGCCAAATACCTCTTGAATACCTCTAAAGTAGTCCCCGACACAAACACACCTCATGCATGCCTCTTGATGACAATGTTTGAAATCTAAAAGATGAAATAAGTTTGTTTTTTTTGGAAGCGGTTTTATTGAGATTCTTCCTTGTAATTGTTAAAGCAATGTGTTTTATCACTGGGATATTTTAAATATAGTGGACACCCACATACTTGTGGTTTGGCACTCGCAGATTCACATTTTTGTTGACTTTTTAAAAAAAAATTTTTTATGTATTTTATTTTAAACATTCTGACCCCTGCTCCCATTTTTTCCCCATCCCCCCCTACATTTGTGTAAAATGCATATTGAGTTTTTATCAGTTTTTTGGGGTTAAAAATTCCCAATACCCAATGAGTGTCAATTACATGCAGTACATGCAACCTGTTACTAAAACAAAAGTGAACTGCATGACTCAGCAGAAACAAAATCACCAAGCGAATTGGATGGTCCCAGAATAGATCTAAGCTAAGTCCTTTGATGCTTTCAATAAGTGTATGATGACAAAAACAAAAAGTTATTCATGACTTACCGATCAGTACCATAAACCCAGGAGACGCTGATGGTTTCAAAGATGACAACAATGACTAAAGGCAACGTGGCGGAGTAGTCATCAAACATGGCCACAAAGTAGTTGCCTGAGCGCTGAGTGAACAGAAGCCCGAGCAGGAAGCCCAAAGCACAGCTGCAGACTGAAAACAATCACAAGAGAGAAACACTGAGACCTGGCCTGATCAAAATATGACAAATTTGTATTCAAGTGGACTGGCGTACCAGTGAGCAAGGTGCGGTGGCGTCCCAGAAACTTAAAATTGTCCATGAGAGGTGTGAGGATTCCCTGCATGGTCCCAAACATGGTGCTCATGCCCAGGTTGAGCAGCATGAGGAAGAACAGAGCGGACCAGAAGGGACTGGCTGGGAACAGAGCCATCACCTCAGTGAACGCGATGAAAGCCAGTCCTGTTCCTTCCACTCCCTGAGCTCGGACATAAACAAACAGATGCAACATGACAAACATTGTATATTTATACCACACACAACATCCAAAAAGTAAGGAATATTCAGCTTTTGGGTGACATTTCATGATGAAGCTAAAATGCTGTACAACCTTGACAGGTAAACTCTGTGTTGTGAATTCAGCATCAATAAAGCATAAATAAATACAGTAGTCCCTCACTACTTCCCGATTCACTTATTCATTGATTTTTATTTGGGTCCATTTATGCAGCGGTTTTTGGTCCTTTTTGTAATATTTGAGGCAATCAAAACAGCCCTTTCTTTCATTTATCACAATCTATTACATTTTTAAACACAATATTGAGTCCATCCCTCCATCCATTTTCTTGACCGCTTATTCCTCACAAGGGTCGCGGGGGGTGCTGGAGCCTATCTCAGCTGGCTTTGGGCAGTAGGCGAGGTACACCCTGGACTGGTTGCCAGCTAATCGCAGGGCACACAGAGAGAAACAACCATCCACGCGCACAAACACACCTAGGGACAATTCGGAGCGCCCAATTAACCTGCCATGCATGTCTTTGGAATGTGGGAGGAGACCGGAGTACCCGGAGAAGACCCACACAGGCACAGGGAGAACATGCAAACTAGGGATAGACCGATTATCGGCTGGGCCAATTATCGGCGCCGATATTCAGCATTTTGAGAAATATCGGCATCGGCCATTTTGAAGAATCATATGGCCGATAATAGATCAATTTTTTTTTAAGTGTTAACTTCAGGGAACTAATTTAAATATAAATTAAAAAAAAAGAAGTTTTTATTTTCATTTTTGTCGACCCTGGGAACTCTCTGCACCTTCTGTTTTTGATTGAAATTAAAACTAAGATAAGTAAAAATTTAATACTTTGGATATTTTGATAGACTTTTATTTTGTGTAGAAAATAATTCTTTGTTTTTATTTAACTTTTGAAAGCATGCTACTGCACCTGGGAGATCCCAGAACTTGTCTATTGACTAAGATTTTGAATAAATAAAAAAAAAAAAAAAACTTAAAAATATTTTACTAACCCTAAAAGTTGCTCAATAAACATATGCTTTAAAATAAATAAATAAATAAATAAATAAAAAGATAAGAGCTGGAGTTTGTATTTTTTTCCAAATTTTGATGTCCCTTTTTAGTGAAATTCGGCTTCAAATATCGGTTATCGGCATCCTTCACTACTAATAATTAGTATCGGTATCGGGCCCGAAAAAACCTTATCGGTCTATCTCTAATGCAAACTCCACCCAGGAAGGCCGGAGCCTGAATTGGAACTCGAGTCCTCAGTACTGGGAGGCGGACGTGCTAACCACTCGACTGACAATATTGAGTAATTTGATAAATTAAGAAACACCATGATAAGTTGAATTTTTTTTTGACATTTTTCTTGTTTAATTCTTAGCAAATCAGTGTCCCATCACTGGTGAGCTATTTTAGAACCAGTGTTGCCACAGTTACCTTGAAAAAGTAACTTAGTTACTTTACTGATTACTTGGTTTTAAAAGTAACTAAATTGCGTTACTGATTACTTGATTTTAAAAGTAACTAAGTTAGATTAAAAGTTACTTTTTTAGTTACTTTCAGCAGCTGCCGATAACACCATCTCAACATAAAAATAATGAGTTCCAAATACTTTATTGAAAGTGCTTTTTTAACATGAAAATAAAGTGTTTTTTTTATGAAAAACAAAATAGGCAGTCTCTCTTGACTTCTTGTAACGTAAATACTTTTTATAAAACAAAAAATAAAAATCTATCCAGGTTGAAAATGAAAATCCCCTAAATTCCTCTATTGTTTGTTTGTTCCGTGATTCCAGTGTGTACACATGTATCAGTTTAAATATTTATTAGTAGTTATTGACAGTTATAATTGTTTTTTGGTTTGTTTGTTTTTTCTCTTCAAAATAAGGATCAGGAAAACAAAAGGTTGATAATTTAATGTTAAATATAAATATTTAACCTTTAGACAGACACCAACACAATTAAACAGAATATTTGCACATTGTGAAGTATTTCAGAAACATAAATTTAAGACATGAAATAAACCTACCGTCCAGCCAAAAGAAATATGAAGCCACCTTATGGAACAATAAATCTATCAAACACATTTTAACCACTTAATATATGCAAAAATATTTCCAAAAGTTCATTTCCCTTTTTAATCAACAATTTTTGTATTTAACAATTTTTTTTTTCTTTTGTCATCACTTTCATTTTTGGTTAATGTATGACATCTTTTTTTGTTTTTTTAATCTGAGACACGGTGATGACCACAGAATCACTACTGTTTATATTTTGTTTTTTGGGCTGTCGTAATCGCGGGCACGTCTCAGTTCTCCTATCTGCTGCTCATGCTAGTTGTAGACATTGACAGGGAGCCACAAACTGAGAAATGAGATACTTGCAGTGTGCTTTTAGCTTAGCTGGTGTGTTGGCTGTGGGACATACCTGTGTCGTTTGAATCCATGCATTGGATCGTCACGGGAGTTATTCTTTTTGGCTCGCGCGCAGTACCAACGCCGGCCCGGGACATACAAGTGCACCGAGAGGACTCGATAGCCATGGGAAATACCGAGATGTACGGCACCGGCTTCTGCTAACTGTCTCCATTTGTATGTTGTCACTCGTTGCGCGCGCGCGCGCCGTGTCGCGAGCACGGAAACACGGAAGTAGCTTGAATGGTGATGCTACTGAAATGTAAACAAAACAAGTAGAGCACGGCGCAGAACTCTTGCTATTGTTATGAAAACCATAAAGCCTCACTCGCAACCGATACGGTCGTTTAGCTCCCCTTGACGAACGATGGTTCGGTCGAATCGTTTTTTTGTTCCACCCCTACTGAAAACGTAACTTGTCTGACGTCACTCCCCCTGGCGAGAGGGCGGAGACGACCTCATCCCATAATGCTTCACGGACCAGTTGAGGATGGAAATAAATTATTTTTTTTACCACTTTTATGGTCCATAATGCACACTTTTTTTGTTGTGTTGTGTGCCTGTTGGTTAATAAAACTAGTAGTAAAAGTATCATCACTTTTGTTTTGAATGTGCAAACCATTCATGACCAGACCATGGCTGAATTCAGTGTGGTGATCAATGACTTCTGCCTCATCTTCGTAGTTAGCAGTAGTTGTTTGTGACTGTTACAACAGTGAGATAGTTTGCCTTCTTCATGAAAATGTGGAGTAACGCATTGATTCTCTGGACAGTAACTTTAATCAGACTACTTTGTAGAATTGATTCTCTGGACAGTAACTTTAATCAGACTACTTTGTAGAATAAAGTAACGCGTTAGACTATTAGTTACTTTAGAAAGCAACTTTTTTGAGTAACGCGTTACTAAGTAACGCGTTACCGGCAACACTGTTTAGAACACACCACAGTTAGCACGTGTCTCGTTCCCCGCCTCCTAACACCCTCCCACTGCACGAGAAGTAGACAAACAAGGCAATTAACTTCAACAAGGCCGCTCATTTACGCAAGTCTGCAAGAAGAACTCGTTGACAGACAGTATTAATGGTTATTGAAGGGGGGGGATAAATACATTTTGTTTTCATGCCTATACTTCATGGAAATTCATCTATTGCAAAAAGTGAGGGAAAACTGTATATGTCAAATAAAAACAATGTTTCAAAACCAACTCCCATTAGAATGACTATAGTTGTGAGCTGCACTTTCAGGCAACCTCCGAAGCCACCAGAACGAGTTTATAGCAGCCACATGCGGCCGTCACCAGCGGAGCATGAATGAAAACGTGCCATATGATGTTTCACAGGCCTTAGTACGATGCTCAAGCCTTCATTTAAATGTCACTCCACCGTGAGTACGTACACTTCATGAAGGTGCGTAATTGACATAATTAAGCCAATGGGAGAAGCTGCATAGCCTTAATCACACAGGAGAATATGTCCCTCATATTACAGTACAACCTGCAGATGGTGATAAATTAAAGACAGTGTGTAATATTTAGTGACATCTAGTGGTGAACTAATAGAATGCAGTGATTTTTAAGCATTATCATTACGGTGCCTCAGAGTGACCACATCCGCAAGCCTACCATCAATTACTACTAATTATTTAGCGAGCGAGCAAGAATTAACCGGCAAAAGCGGCTAATAGAAGCGGCTAGTGGGAGGAGGTAGTAAAAGCTAGTGAGAGCAAAGCAAAGGGAGACAAGCGGCGTTATCCCGAATCACAAGACTCATTAATGACTACCTGCAGGCCCCAGCTGTGGAAGGTAAGCTACGACGACTACGTTTGCAAAGATCTCCTTCCGCTATCAGTCTCCTGTAAGGCGAGGTGCGACCTATGTAATACAATTAGCGATTATAGAACTACGATTATGTAGGAAATTGTACATTGATGTGATAGAACATATTTTTTGCATATTATTGAAATTAATAATGGGCTTTTAAAATGAATTTTTAATTCACCACTAGATGGCACTAAATCCTACACACTGTCCCTTTAAATTAACTAAACTGCAAATGGCAGAGCAAATCAGCTTGCATGACTGACAAAAAGACAGTAATGACTGTAAAACCTAAGGACTTAAACAAATTTCCTGTCTGTTTAAAAAAAAATAAATAAAATAAAAAATTGTGATTTGGAAGACAATGTTTCAATCGAGTAGGAATATTTGATCTGGTATAGTAATCTCAATGCTGTACTTGAAACTACATTGGAAACTACATGGTTCCTTTGTGGTGGATATCAGCTTCCATATTTGGTCTCAAGCCTACCCAGCGTCTATGGAAAGTGTACATTTCTAGATAAATGATCAACTGTCTATCTAAAGGCCGCTGTTTATTTAGGTTTCTTGCTCACTTAACACAGCTTGCTTCTGTCTTTCCTGGAAACATACAAAACACCTCCGTTTTCATTTTTGCTGCGCTGCTCAGGGAATTTTACAGAGCCTCCAGAATTTCTGGGAACTGGGATTCCTTGACATTCTTGTCACAGTTCACCTCCACCATCATTTTGTGAAGAATCCTGCACGGATTCCTCCCTCTTTAAAATGTCGTTTGTCTTTGTTTATGCCTCCATATTTACTTCAGCCAAGAACAGAGTGCTTAATGGCAATTTGCTTGTTAGTAGAACAACACAAAAAATAACTACTTCATTCATACAAAACTTTCTGTAGGGTTGCCAAGTGGGAAGAACATTTCAGTTCAGGTAAAGGCGAATATTCTGGACTTGTTGATCATGCACATCAAAACAAGACTTTTTTTTTTTTTCTAAAGCATTTTCCCGCTCCTAGCAGATGTTGCTCACCTTGTTCATCTCCTCCTCCAGATTGCAGTCAGTGATGTTGAGACCCAGTGTGGCGCCATAGTGGCTGTACCACTCTCTGTAGTCTGATACGGACACGGAGGTTGGCTCGGTCATGTTGAACCTCGGCCACCCGTGTTGGTCCTGTTGTGTCCTGGTCCATATGCTGCTTAGAAGCCCAACGTTTCTGCAAATAAATACAACTGACATAAGAATACACATACTGCAGATGCCATACCACTTTTGTTGATGAAGTGATTTTTTTTTTTTTTACATATTAATTTGAATCTTTATACCCATGAAGTATATGAATGATAGTGCAGTAAATAAAACCCTGATGTAACCAAGGTAACTGGAACTTTTACAGTTCAAATGAAAATTTAACTAATTATTCAAGTGGATTGCATAAATGTCCACACTCAAAACTACTTTTTTTTTTTTTTTTTTTTTAAATCACCACTATGGTAGTTATTTAATGACATTATTAAGCCTTTTTGGGGAGGAGTCTTTCTATTAGAATTCGGTCTGGGCTTTGGCTGGGGAAATGTAACACTTTACTCATTCTTTTATTGTTTTGATGTCAGGATTTAGAATTATGGAGCCATTGAGGTCTGTACTATACTCTTGACTCAGAGCTTTTGTAATCATCATTCATGTTTATTTGTAATAATGATAATAATAATAATAATAATAATAATAATAATAATGTTATTGTTATTATTATGATTATTATTATTATATAAAATAAAAATACAGTAATGACTTGACTTACTGTACATTTGATTTTTTTGTTTTGGTTTTCAAGCAAAAATTTGAGAGACAAGTGCAAAAGAGTGACATCTAACTCAAATTGAAAAAAAAAAAAAAATGGAGTTTTGAATGTACGCTTTCACTGACAATGGCATTAAAATCAATTCAGATTCCGATTTACAAGAAGTGACAGTTTGTGAGATCAAATAAGAGGTTTCAAACTGTTACTTATTTTATTTTATTTTTTGGCAACTCCCAAACAAAGAGAATTGCACATTGTGCACTCTATTGAAAACAACCACATAACTTTGCCTTAGGAAAATTTGCTAGCTAATACAATACCAAATGCCATAAACAGGAGAATGAATAGCATCATTGTCACTGTGTGTCTTATACTGTCCCATAGTGGCCAATGCACATATAGCAGAATGAGCATAGTGAGGGCCCAAAACTGAATAATGACATTTCTTAAACATCATAACCTGGATGTGATTTTTCCCCCCCCCCCACAATGATGCAATCAAGCTTAATGGACTTTGGTACATACTCAGCCACGCAGCCCTTGGCAATGTTTTTGGCCCGGAAACCCAAGATGACGAAAACAACGAGCGAGGCCAGCACAGACGTCATGAAGTTGATGCCCGAGACCAGCAGAGCGTCCCTGTGACAGTTGTTTTGGACCGGATTGTAGGAGGAATACGCGATGACGGAGCCGTAGCCCAGTCCCAGAGCGAAAAACACTTGAGTAGCAGCCTGCCGCCACACCTGCATGTTCCCCCAAATCTCCAGCTGAGAAGAAACACGTGAAAAACTCAGTCTCATTTGATTGAACACATCTTTCACATCACGAAATGGGTGCTTACTCTGGGATAAAACATGTACGTGATTCCCTCTATTGCTCCATCCAAGGTCAAACCTCGAATGAGGAAAATGAAGAGCACCACATAGGGAAAGACTGAAGAGAAGTACATCACCTGAAATTTGGAACAAGCAGAGCAAGAGAGAGAAAGAGGTCACTTGGTAGGAATAAGGGAAGAAATAGTTTAACTTAAAGGTTACAGCATTGTGCACTAGTTGAAGTAGTTCATTCAACAACTATAGATGTTACTTCTCTGTATGTTCATGACAATTAAACACAACCAAAATGTGACTTATTTTCAAATAAACTTTATGTAACTTCATAATAACTGCATATGCAATAGAGATGGTGATGAATGTGAGTTGTGAATGATCTTCTTGTTCACCTTTGCAGACGACTTGATGCCTTTAATCATCGCCAAGGAGACAATAGACCATGCAGCTAATAAGCAGCCCGTCATGATGGAATTAAACTCTCCGGATTCCTCGATGGAATTGGAGATGTTCAGAGCTTTCCGGAACCAGAAATAGGATGTTGCCGAACTCCGTGCGCATTCCTTCACTGTAGATAAGAGCAGCACAGGCATTGACTGAATATGACATCGGATAACTTGTCTGAACAGGTAAGCTCTACCTGTGTCATTGGTGGTCACGTCAATGGGACAGTTCTCCCACGGTAGAGGATACTGGAAGGAGTTGCCCATGTAGAAAAGGCTCCATGCAATAATCACATTGTAGTACAGAGCCACATAAAAACAAACCTGAGGACAAAAGTTCAAAGTGGGCAATGTACAATTTTTTTATACTGCAAAAACGCGGCATTTAAAACAGGCCTGTGTTGACTTTTTATATCCACTGTATATATTCTTACACAGTCAAATTGTAAACACTGACAATCAAGTGATTTAGGTGGAAAAGAAATTAGGTGTACTGGAAAATAAACATACACGCTGGATGAACACAGAGATTCTTGTTCATACTCAATGTCAGTGGGAGAAAGTTACACAACACCTCTCATGTTACAGCCCCTCATCGTCCAAGTTTTATACACAGATAGCCTGCGAGAAAGACTTGCTTACGCACAGGACAGGAGATAACCCAAACTGCTCAATCTCTTCAAACCCAAACATACTTTAGAGACACAACATGTTGGAACTCAATCAACACGTAAACATGTAAAAATTCTCACCAAGCAGCTGGAGTAGCCGATGCCGGCCAGTTTTGGGGAAATGTGCTTCCACACGCCGATGCTCCCCTGCCGAATGCTTTGGCCGGCTGCCAACTCCATGAAGAAGAGCGGAACTCCAACCACCGCCAGAAGAAAAACATACAACAGCATGAAGGCCCCTGCATGGAAGGAAAAGGAAATAGATGCGGAATTGCGGATTACTTTTAGGGTTACTGCAGTATGTCTGTCATCAAATATGGACGATTGGCAGAGCTGGGAAAACAGTTTTAACCCAAGAAAAACAAACAACAGATTAAAATGTAAACTGTGTTATGTAATATTATTGTACTTTTATTTTAACAACTTTGGTAGTCAGGGACGGACTGGGAACAAAATTCAGCCCAGGAAAATATTGGTCAAATGGGGATGGATGGTGGGGTGCGCCGAATTCTATTTGGCGACCAGCGAGGAGGGGAAGGAGGTGACCATGCAGCAATTAATAGTTATCAACGGGGAATGTGGGCGGGGGAATCACGAGACCAAAAATGGAACGTCCATTAGAGAAAATTACATTCCTAATGGTTAGTCCAGCCCTGTTGGTAGTCATTACCGAGGTTTCTATATACTAATGTGTACAGAATTAATACATTTATAAATGGGTTATTTTAAAGTAATGATTTTCAAACTTTTAATGCCAAAACGTATTTAGGCAAATATGTCCTGAATGAAGTTTCATGATATAAAACATCTTCTGGAGCTACTTACATTTTTTTTATTTTTTTATTTCCCATCTTTTTTATTTGATAACTTTACCGTGAATACAACAGTTGAAAACCTCATTATGTTGTTGCAATACACCAGAGGGACCTGTGAGCTTTAGTGCTCGGATGAGTCAGCCATTTTGCATTGACACATAGCAGAAGGAAAAATAAACGTGTTCTTTCTGAGATACATATATATTTGGGAAGGTGTTGGAACAATTGCATGTCTTCACCATTATTACGATTGAATGTATTGGGGTTAATGGGCAGTTTGGGACCCCATTTAGGACTTTAAGCATGGCTATTAAAAAAAAAAAAAAAAAAAAAAAAAAAAAAGAGACTTTTTTTTGTATGTCTTTACCATCACTGATGAAATTATAGGAAAATGACACATTATTATGAACTAGTTCTCACACTATATGATTATTGAATAACTGTTCAGTATTATATGATGACATCCTGTTTTTAATTATTATTTTACAATAAATATTAAAAAATCATATTAGTAATCCCAATCTAAAACGCTAATCTGCTGACCGATAGTCACCTCCTCCATTTTGGTGGCAAAGGTACGGGAACCTCCACACGTTCCCCAAGCCGACACTGAAGCCCACCTGGGCCAACACATACTGGATCTTGGAATCCCAGGCCGGCCGGTCTCCATTGTTGGTTTCGTTGGCGTCGGAACTGAGGGCGATCTGAGACTGCGACTGACTCTCAGTCAGCCATGCGCCATCCTCGTCGCCATTCAGCGAAGGTTTCTCCGTCTTGGAATCAAGAACAGCAATAAAATACACATCAAATGATAAACTGGTTATGATCATGACTTTGCACAAATAGAATCATTTTTATACAGTCTCTATCACAGACTTCACCTACTGCAGAAGTGCTTGGAACAAATACCCGCGATAAATGGGAGTTTACTCTAACAGCATAACAAGTTGGAGTGTATTTGTTTAACAGTCTGTCAGCTGTTATGCGCATTTAAGGGGAAGGGAATAGCGCAGACGGCTTGTTTGGTTATCACAGCATCACGTGTGTGGAGCTCTCACTTCCCACCCATCACCTGCCATGTGAAAAAAAACACATGAAGACGTGTGCTGCAACTCAAGCCACACTCCATTTAGTACATAAACAAGCACAGGGGGAAGGCGGGGAATCGGGGGTCCGTTTGGAAACCCGTCTCAAATGTCAACTGCGCAGCAGATCGAGAACATGCGGGATGTTATTTAACTGGAATACGGGAAGAGGAAGTGTGGCTTTACCAGCCAAAATAAATAAACACCACATTATGTGAGCTTGTAGTCACTCACAGAAGCTGTTGGCTGACATGCCGAGTGGCATGACCTCGCCGCTTAGATTGAGCACGTTTGGCTGGAAAGATTGATTAAATTACTGTAGGTACAGGCTATTTGGGGAATGACAAATGTGCAGAGTAGTTAGCTCTTAAAATGGAGGGTGGGTGGGGGAATGTAGGATTACATTGGTTGAGGCTGTGGGTGGTGCCGAGGTGTAAACGGAAGGCATGTTGTCAAGAAATAGACCTTATTTCACCAGCCTTCAAATTTCTGTATTCACACATTATGACATTTTGCTTTTAAAAATCAAAAAAATGAAATCAGAAAATATAATAATAATAATAATAATAATTTATGAAAAACTGTCAAAGTGATACAAAGACACTTTGCAGACACACGTGGGTGACGCTGCGACACGTCATTTACGACATTGTCACCATATTTTGTCACACCTAAAGTATGTGCGCTTTTATTTACTTGTGCTAAGGCTTCGAATGTCAAGGGCACTAATGGACAAAAGGGAGTGCGAATGTGTTATGTCACGATGCCCTGCTCTAACTAGAAACGTTGTTGTAAGGCAAGATCAATTGTGCTATTTTGTACATTTTAATGCAATTTCAATAACACATTTATGAAAGAGAAGCTTTGCTGCAATTTTGGGGAAAGTCTGTCACTAAACCATCTTATCTGATAAAGATGAATTACATGTTGAGTCAGAGCAAAAGAGGAATGGAGTGGATTTATAAATTGCAGCACAGATAGAATAGGGCATTTTGCACCATTGTGGGATGGAACAAAGCTGACTCCCCGCGAATGGAAGCGGCCACCTCATTGGTCGACACTGGAAAAGCAGAAATTAACTCACTGGGTTCCAAGAGAGATGAGAGCAAAGTGTGTTTATACAGGTAAACTGCAAGATCTCCCCTTGCCAACGAAGTAGTCAGCTGACCATGTGACATTCGCAATTGGAGACCGCCGTCTACCAAATTCACAAACACACTAAACTAAGTTTTGTCTTTGTAAGTAAGGACTTTGACAACTGTCATGTGTGGAGCATGTCAAGCTCATTACTTTACGTGATTGAAGTGAGATTTACACATTGAATAATCTCAGTTGTAAAATCATCACCCCTCTACAGAATAAAGCATCTGCTCAGGCATGTGGCCTCTGCATTCATAAATGCTTACAGTAAATAGGCCTCACCTGGAAAAGCAACCAGTCATTTCGACAGAAGAAGAAGAAGAAGAAGAAGAAGAAATTATTAGGGACAGGACAAAAGCAATAAATAATAATTTTAAAAAAACAACAACAACACTGTCAACAAGTACCTGGAGCATTACTGTTATATTTAAAGTACTCAATTGTATTAATTGAAGAATGTTGTTATTGTGCTTTGCACGGTTGAAGAATTGCACTGCATCATACTTGCAAATCTTCTAGTAACTTGATTTAGATACAAGAGAGGGGCAAAATATTAGCACCTTATTAACACCACTTAATATGAGTGCAGTTCGACACCACTGCAGTGGAAAAAATAAAATTAAATTGCCTTGTCCTGATTAGTTGAAGACAGCTGTTTTGTTGTATGAATGGCAACAAGTAAGCACATTTCATTGTTCTGCCTGTTGCTACACATCACAGGTAGATGAACAAGATAAATTATTTGTCATAAATTAACGAGAATATTTAGACCACGTACGTGAAATTGGATAAATCCCATCGCCCCCGATAATCTGATATCCCACAGCACAGTAGTAGATAATCACTGCTGGAATCACCACTGAGTTTTAAAGCAAGGACTGTGTTGTCAGTAAATAAAAATTCAGTAGTATTTAACTTTTTTGTTTTACATTAACTCATTTCCATTTTAAATGAATCATTACAAGTAGGATACGTTTTTTCCTTTGCATATGTGCAATGTTAATATTCAATCTGCATGTTACGTGTCTTACAACAACAAACAACAATAACAACAGTAACAATGATAATAATAATAAATACAATCTCTGGCTAATTTTTTTTGATGGTTGCTCAGAGAGCTAAAAGCCTCTATTGCTTAAGGTGGTACTTACTATTTAGTGAGAAGTGTGAGAACCACTAATCTAAAATATGGACTAACACATTCGACGGCGTACGTATCCGAACCAGTAGCGAGACAAGCAGAAGTGCACGCTCCATTCACGCAAATTGGATATATTGTAACACGCACTGTACAGCAAAGCAAAGCAATTTTGCTCGGTGGGTCGAACAAGCTTGAAATCTGAACAGAACAGCAAAAATACATGTTGAAGAGCGTATGAGAGAAATTGAATTACCATGATTGACAGCTCGCTCCAACGCTGCTGCTCTCAAGTTCCGAAACGCGAACGATCCCGATCTTGTTGACTTTTTTTCAAGTTTATTTTAACTTTCCTTTTCAACACTTCTCCTCAAAACGTGTCCTTCGATCTCGACCAAAGGATGTTTAAAAGTCCCCTCTTTATTATTATTTGTCTTGAGATGTGTGTTTACGATCGTGTGAGACACTTTTGAAGCAACACGCGGTCACTCACGCGTTTGGAACAAACCAAATAAGAGCAAGTGAGAGGTTACTTTTACGACATCCAATGGGCAGGCTGGAGGGGGCGGGGGCGGGGTCGGACGACACTAAAATACACGCAACTTCATTGTTGTGAAGTGTACGCTGCCCGATGGTGGCAAAATAAATACTGTACTTCTGTCAAAGAAAGAAAGAAAGAAAGAAAGAAAAGCAAAAAAAAAAGTATAACTTTTAACTATCTAAGTCTAAGTAAGTAAAAAGTCCAATTTATTTTATTTTTTTTAACTGTCAGGGACCGTTTTGATAATTTACAGATTTTCCACAATAAAAAATAAAAAATAAATAAATAAATAAATAAATAAATAAAAATAATAATAATAATAATAAAGAAAATAGTTTTGATCTAGTGCTCGTACTTTGAAGAAAAATCTAACCAGCTAGAAATCAGGCTTCAAAACATGCTGAATGCTTTTATAATGTTGTGAATTGACAACAACAAAAATAAAAAAATAAAAAAATAAAATAAAAAAATACTAAATCAGCTAACGATAACAGTAAAATAAAATAATAATAATAATAATAATAATTTAAAAAACAAAACAAAAAGGGGCCACTGTTGGGGAATATCTCGCTTCTCTGATTTGGTATGCTATGACTGTATTTTTGTTTATGTTTTGTACGTGTTCCTTAAAGGGCTCTGTGACAGCTATACCTGTTTAAAAGTGCTATATACAGTAAAGTTGACTTGTTTCAGTACTGTTGTTAATGCTCGCTTGTTCAAGCAGGTATTTGTTTTTAAATATATATTAGGAAGTAAAAGTAAAAGGTCGTCAGAAAAAGAAATACACACGTTAAGTACAGTACATAACAGATGAAAAATTGAACCTGAAAAATTAACGAAAATCCATGGAACAAAACAAAATTATCAGATTAAGAAAAAAAAAAAGAGGGAATCAACAGCAGATGGCGCTGTGTCACAATACAGTAGGCTACAGCAAATCCCAAATTGAACAAAAATGCCAAAATAAAAAAAACGAGAAAAGAATCAACAGCAGAGGGCGCTGTGCGACAATACAGTCCAACAAGTCCCAAATTGACCACCTCTCTGCTAAAACTTTAGTAGAAGCTTTTTCATTCAAAAATGTTTAATAAATTTGGTTAAATTGGGGAAAGGCACTTAAAAATAATAAATCCTTTCCTATAGCATCTTAATTATAGAATAAAGAAATGCTTTCATGGTAAAAGAATGCAAAACTGGAAGTTATGAAAACAATACGAATGAACCATAAAGCTATCAGAATACAAAAAGTGAATGAAACAACAAATGAAAACAGAGACTAAATAATTAAATGGCTATTTAAAGAGGTGACTTTTGAGAAGTTTCAAACTGCATGTGAAACACTTCAATCCTTTATTTTCTCCCAGCCAATCAGAAAAAAAGAAGCTTATAAACAGCTAAGCTTGTGAGTGGTCGAGAACCCAAATGCAGGAAATCAAGAGAAAAAAACAAAACAAAACAATGTATTAAATTTCCAAAAGAACAAAAACAAACAAAGGTACTTGGGTTCTCAAAAAACTAAACAATATATATATATATATATTTTAAAATAAATACAGTAAATAAATAACATGATGCAATGTCTTCCAGAACAAACACTAGGAAGACGTTTTCAAGTAATATGACACTAAGGACAGAGAGTCAGAGACACAATTGGTACAAACAAACATCAACAAGGACAGAAATTGTAGGTATTTCACAAAAGTGGAATTGAAACATCCAGGATAACAGACAAAAGCGTGAGTTAGTTTAGTCGGTCCTTCCTGGCTTAATGTGTTACACATATGTCAGATGAGGTTGAACAAGTGCCAAGCCAGGTGTAATTAGCTTGGTCGGGAGCAGCTAGCTACACAGGATAACTCTCCATGGTATTTTATGTACCTTCACTTATGTCTAACCCAGTGTTCACCAATTCCGGTCCTTGAGGTCTGGAGTACTGCAGGTTTCAATGTTTCCGCCTCCCAACACATCTGATACTAAAGATCAGGATCATTAGGCATGCATGCTGATTAGCTGATTATATGAATCAGGTGTGCTAGTGGGCTTAAACGTCTAAAACAGGTGTCCAAACTTTTTCATTTGAGGGGCACATCCAGAAAATGACGCAAGGGCCACATAATGTTATGAAGAGAAATTGTGTTTAGTAATAAAAATTGTACAAATTCTGTATTTGTGCTTTTGCATATTTAGAAAAATGCGACAGTATATAAACCAATTTATTTGTAATATGGCAGTAGGGTGATTATAGTTTTGGAATTTTTCATTTTAGTTTTGAGGGTTTTTTTTTAAATTTAGTTAGTTTTAATTAGTTTTCAGGGTGGTTCTGTTAGTTTTTTTTTTATTAGTTGTAGTTCTTTAATAAATGCTTAGTTTTAGTTTAGTTAGTTTCAGTATTAGTTTTAGTTTTTTATTTTTAATGTGTATTACTCGTGCGCAATATTTTTTTATTTTGTTTGTTTTATTTTAGTTAGTTTTGTAAACATAAAATGTAGTTTCAGTTTTCTTTTTTTAAAAAGCATCTTCGTTTTTATTTTATTTTGTTAATGATATCGTGTTTTTTTTTTTTTTTAGTTTTTTTGTTAGTTTTAGTTAACTAAAATAAACTTTAATAACACCTGTGTTTTTCGACACCCTCCCTTCTTACTTTGACCATCTCCATTTTTGTTTTTATTTTATTTGAACTGAGTCAAATGCCATTTTTAGCATATGTCTCGGGCCACTAAAAAGTGGACGGCGGGCCACAAATGGCCCCCGGGCCGTAGTTTGGACACCACTGGTCTAAAACCTGAAGGACTCTGGTCCTCGAGGACCGGAATTAGTGAACCCTGGTCTAACCGAATCATGGCTAAATTAATCCAGGATAACCGATAAATCCCGGTTGAATCCACTACCTAGGTTTTGTGAAATACCCCCAGTGAGAGACACCAGGACAAAAATATAAGTGGCTGAGGGAGTTGATTGGATGACACAAGAGACCGAGTTGACAAGCACAGGTGGCCACAGGAGTCAAACCTAACGAGACAGATGTTTACAAAAGCAAGGAAGTCACAAGGAAAGCATGACAACTAAAATCTAATCTCAACCAAAATCCCCAAAACAGAACATGACGATCTATACAATACTCAAAGACGTTGAAAACAAATCAACTAGAAATGTTTCTGACTGCTCCAATCAGGGCCAAGTAAGAAACAAAAGTAGCACTTTCACCAGGTTTGTGGGAGTGTGTCATGGCATGCTTGCAATATCCTTGCACCAAAGGAATCAACTAAGTCACGTGTACTAATTTAAATGTCTGAGTCACCTGCTTGTCATGTTTATAAATGGCGACATCACATTGCTCACAAGTCACCTTTAGGCTGTTTTGTGTGTGCACTGGCAGACTGCAATGCAAGGAAAGCTGACAGCGAATAAACTATTGAGTGACAGCAGTGACATATGCCGAAAGGCAACTACTTCTAAACTAATCGTCATTCTGAGCAGCATTAATAATCTGCAATCCATAAGGGGTCCCTCCATAATCTATCCAGGGGCGTTCAGTGACCTTTGATGGAGCAGGTGCTCAAAGTAAAAAAAATATGATAAAAAAAAAAAAGGGGGGCGCATAACATAGGCCTACCACTCACGTTGAGTTTGAACCCATGTCACCACCGAGCCGCTAACCTCACAAGCCAGATTGATCATTCTGATTCACTTATAAACGCATCTTTGTTTATGCCAGTGACACTGGCTGAGATTAAAATTCTACAATTTTGAGATAGTAATATGAAAAGCAGCATGAAGTGATGTCTTATTTCAATGTCAGGCTCAAAAAGACTTATTAGAGATCACAGATTTTATTATACATGTAATTTCAAAGTAGGTGAATGTAGGACAAAGTTTGAGGTTTTGAAATATTTTGTAATTAACATTTGAATAATTGCATTGTGCAGGTATGCCAGAATTTTGCCCATCCCTTCGCAGATGGTCATCAGGCAGTGAGGCGGGAGGGAGCGAAAGCGGCATAGATTAAAGTCCGACTCGTTTTTCCCGTTTATGCATTTCTGGAGTAGGTGGGACGTGCTCGTGTAAACAGCTCAGCTCAGTGAGCGCAGCTACGATTGTCTTCTCAGGCTGGGACTGAAACGCACAAACCACAACAAAAGGTACAGTAATGCATCAATAATACAGGTGCTAATTCTTTCGAAATGTGTGTGTGCGTGCGTGAATGGGTGTGTCAAAGTCTCTTTCATTATATCTGTGTGATGAATCACTGCTTGACATGCTTTGACTATTTATTCAGCCTGTTTACCTTGAGGGAAGGATTTTTCTTAATATTGGGAAGAAGAAAAAATGATGGCGAGGACGAGGAAGGCTTGGCATCATTCCAGGACCCTCCTCTCATGTGACACTGAATTTCTTTGTAGAGGAACTTTCTAGAGAATTGTGTCACCTACATACCATGCAGCCGGTGTTGGTGGTTTTTCCTGTAGAGTGTTTGCTGTCACTTTCGGCCATGCAGATTGAACGCGTGCTCGTTACATTCTCAACATTCTTCCAGGTTGCCCAATAATGTAATAATATCACCTACTGTTAATGTGATTTGGCAGGTGCAAACAAAGAAAATACCTTATTATAACTTTTTGAAATAATGGTTTAATGACTTGGCAGTAGTGGTGCATGATAAATATAATCTGTGATTCCCCCCATTTTGCGCTTATCGAATCAAATTAAAAAACAAAAATAAATAGCCCTATTAAAAAAACAACCCATCAGAGACAAAAGGTGTAACTTACTTACTCATTTAGTAAATATTCAAAGTACTTTTGCCACTTGTGTGCCAAATTTGATTAACAGATGTCGGCACGACCTCCTCCGGTGATCCCTCGAAGCTCTTCAGGTTTCCGAGTCATGCCCGTCCCAAAAGAGAAGCTTGCCTTGGGTGAGCTCCCTGAAAGTACAGAGAATGATGCCAACATCGAGTCAAACGCTCAACTCAATGAAGAGCGAGAAGTGGTAAGTGACTCATTTACTCATTGAGATCATCTCGTGTCTCATTGTGCATCTGCTGGTTGAGCAGAGAACTCTCATGCCAATTAAGCTGTGACTGGGGGGTTACTCCAATCCTCTCCTTACATTAAGCTCTCAATTGCTATTAATTAAACACATTTTTCTGTTTGAAAGCACTATATAAATAAAAATGACTTGACTTGATTAGCATAGTGTAATCTGTCATCACCAGCCAATCGCGAGGCACATATAGACAAGCAATCATTCACACCTTCATTCCAGAGGGCTATTTTGGGCCTGCAAATAACCTTACACGCATGTTAACATGCAGGTAACAACCATCATGGCTGTCCTGTTTTAGGGGTTTGGTCATGTGATGCAAGCTGAGCCCAGAGCTAATGCACTGTGATGTCATTTTCACTCGACAGCAAGTGGCAGTACACGGCAAAATGACCTGCTTAAAACTTGTTCCTCAATCTCAGTATTAATCCGAATGTATTTAATTTCAATGTTTAGATAGTATCATAACATATGGTGAATACATTTCTTGACTTGGTTTCATTTCAGGCCAAATCGTAGTGGGTTACCCTGAGATTTGAACGCTGAAACCACCTAAATTGTGTAATATAAATGCTATATGGTACACCAAAAACCCTGGGTTATGCTTGAAATCATGATTCGGTTAATCCAGCCGCATATTGAACTGATACAAAAATTGTGCGCTACATACACACACGCATACATATATCTTCCTGGGTGGAGTTTGCATGTTCTCCCCGTGCCTGCGTAGGTCTTCTCCGGGTACTCCGGTCTCCTCCCACATTCCAAAGACATGGATGGCAGGTTAATTGGGCGCTCCGAATTGTAGCTAGGTGTGCGTGTGAGTGTGGATGGTTGTTCGTCTCTGTGTGCCCTGCGATTGGCTGGCAACTAGTCCAGGGTGTCCCCCGCCTACTACCCAATGCCAGCTGAGATAGGGGCCAGCAGACCCCGCGACCCTTGTGAGGAATAAGCAGTCAAGAAAATGGATGGATGGATGGATGGATGTACTCTTTAAGTTTGTCACATGTGCTATAGCTGCTGAATTTTGTAAATCAGTATCATCACCTAAATTTCAAAAAGTAATTATCTTGTCTGTAAAACTGGGATGAGTGTTGCCGCATCGTTCCCTATTGCACAATAAAAACCTGCAGAGTAAAAAAATAGGCATGTAACAATATCCAAACATCACAATACGATATTATCACGACATGATGCTCACGATACGATAATTATCACGATATGGTGGGAGGGTTGGCGATATTAAAAAAGGCACAATATTGTAAAAAAAAAAAAAAAAAAGAGCTCATACTAATTAAAAATAGCGATTGGCTGGCAACCAGTCCAGGGTGTACCCCGCCTACTGCCCAAAGCCAGCTGTTGCTTTTGTATAATAACATCAATGTTATGTTATTATTATTATTATTATTATTATTATTATTATTATTATTATGTTGTTGTTGTTAATGCACGCACACATTGAGTTCCTCCACATATTGACTTGCTTCACAGGTATATTACGTTCCCCTTCATCTGACAATTAGTGTAAATTTTAAACATAGGAGGGATAAAACATCCCTAATGAAAATTAAATTGCATTAAAAAAGTACCCACCAGAGGGTGCTAAAACTGCACAAATGGAAATCAACCTGACTTTTATAACAGATCTGTTGTATTTAACACGACGACGACGATATCGTGGCAGTTTTAATATCACATCGTTACATCCCTAGTAAAAAAAAACAAAAAAACACACACATCCTACAAGCTGATCTGACTGTACTCTACACTGTTTGTCAAACCCTCCCAGGAGATTCTGAACCACTGTTTCGACGACATCGAACGGTTCATGGTGCGTTTGCAGCAGGCGGCCGAGGCCCAGACCATTCTCAGTCAGAGGAAGAAAAGAAGCAGGAAGAGCAAGAAGCTGAGCCAAGAGGGTAGCGAGCACATGTTGACCTGCTGCTGAATGACCACTGAATGTTTTTTGTTGTTGTTGTTTAAATTTGCTCACAAATTTGAGTTCTGTTTCGAAATGGTTAACTTTTTCTGAGTAGTGTGTATTAAACATTATTGGTGCTCATTAAGTTAATATTAAGCTTCAAAACATGCTGAATGTGACTGTGCAGACGATTTGTTGACCATGAAAGCAGTTCCTCCGTCAGAGGAAGAATTTGTGCACCTCTTTCAGAAATTCAAGTACTCCTTCAGCCTGCTGGTGAGATGCGACAACTCACATGACTCTCTTTTTGCTTCCTGTTGAAATGTCCGTCCTGTGACTATTTCCTGCTTCCTTCAGGATCGCGTCAAGTCAGCCATAATGGAACCGAGCGCACCTGAGTTGCTGCATCACATCTTCTTTCCGCTCAGACTGGTGAATCAACTCCACGTTTTGGATGATAGTTTCTCACTTGCTGACTGACTGCTTCCTCTGTTGGTCACAGATGGTGAAAACAACGTGCGGGCCACAACTGGGTGGCTCGGTGGTCAGTCCTGCATTGACTACTGGCGCTGTTTCGCTGCTACAGGAGCATCTGACGGCGGACGAAAAACAGCTCTGGACTGAATTAGGCCCTAACTGGACTTCCCCTTGGTATGTGTGGGTCTTTTTCCCCCTGTTTGAAAGTGTGTTACGCCACACAAACAAATCTTGATTACCATTTCCTCCAGTTCCCAGCTGGGTGTATCTGTACCTCCTTACTTGCCTGTCTTCCTGGATGGATGGCAGCCGCAGGCGTTCGACTCCTCCGGTGCGCCTTTGGAAGACCCTGTTGAGTCGCAGCACAAACAAGATGCCAACGTGGAGGGTGAAGATGCAGAAGGAGTCCTCAGTGATGAGACAGACGAAGTGTGAGTGTAGCTCAGGGGTGGGCAAAGTGCATACGCTACACTTCGTTATTTAATGGGGTCGCCTAGCATTTATCTGACCAAATCCTGTTTGTCAAGTCAAAGGCAAAAGAGACCGTTGACGGAGAGTTCAGACACAATTGTTGACAAAATACGATCAGATAATGGATGAGAGAACTTGCATATTGACCTGATGATGTCACTGCAAATATAATTCCAGAGAGGGAAATGGACTTCCACCACCAGGAGAGAGATATTACTGCTGCACTTATGACTTTGTTGCAAGAAACAGCAGTGAGCTCTCAGTGCTGCAAGGAGAAACATTGGAGGTACACGATATCTGTAACCTACCGGTAAAATATGAGGATTGTTTTAATATGACCTATATAATCTACATGTTACCTGCACCAGATCATCGAGTCATCAAAGAGATGGTGGAAGTGTCGCAATCGTTTTGACCAGATCGGATTTGTTCCATATAATATCTTGGAACCGCTGTCTGCTGTAAACAACAACAGTGGAGAGAAAACTTTGGTATGTTAGCATCAGTTTGTTTCAATTCTGCCAAAGTGCAGTGCAATTTGTCTTATTGCTTCCTTTATTATTATTATTTTTTTTAGATGTCACCCATTCAGCTCGCTCCATTGAGCCCAGTTGGCATTTCCCCGACTGCAATGAGCCCAACAGTAAGGCCTCAGAGCATGGTGTTACCATCCACGACAAAACACGGAGACAACGGAGATCGAGGTAACACCTTGAGGCAAACAAATATCTTTGGTGCTATATAAGCCTTTACGCAACGATTATTTGAACAGTCATGGTTGAGCACCACATGGGCTACAGACATAATATGACAATACACACAAGCATATATTCTTTATCTTCTGTGAAGAATCACTAATATAACTGCTGCACTGCAACTTCCTGAGGGGCGTGTATATATATATATATATATATATATATATATATATATATACGCACTTGCGGCCTTGCTATATCGCAGATTTTTTTTTAGCACAATTTTGCATGCGTTTTTTTATTTATTATTTATTTATTTATTTTTTAACAGTAATGTACCTATTTTATAAAATTTCAGAAACTTTTAGCATTGAGAATGTTTAAACAAGGTTTTTTTTTTGGTTTTTTTTTTAACAGTAATGAACCTATTTTATAAAATTTCAGAAACTCATAAGTCAATTGGGCAGCACTGTTTATGTCTGCATGTGTGTGATGTTGTGCAACACAAAAGACATTATATACAGTGTTCTCTCGTTTTCCGCTGGGGTTAGGTTCCAAAAAATACCCGCAATAAATGAAATCCGCGAAGTAGCTTTATGTTTTACAACTCTTAGAAATGTTTTAAGGCCAGTGTTGCCACAGTTACCTTGAAAAAGTAACTTAGTTACTTTACTGATTACTTGGTTTTAAAAGTAACTAAATTGCGTTACTGATTACTTGATTTTAAAAGTAACTAAGTTAGATTAAAAGTTACTTTTTTAATTACTTTCAGCAGCTGCCGATAACACCATCTCAACATAAAAATAATGCAGTAGAAACGGAGTTCCAAATACTTTATTGAAAGTGCATTTTTAACATGAAAATAAAGGTTTTTTTTATGAAAAACAAAATAGGCAGTCTCTCTTGACTTCTTGTAACGTAAATACTTTTTATAAAACAAAAAATAAAAATCTATCCAGGTTGAAAATGAAAATCCCCTAAATTCCTCTATTGTTTGTTTGTTCCGCTATTCCAGTGTGTACACATGTATCAGTTTAAATATTTATTAGTAGTTATTGACAGTTATAATTGTTTTTTGGTTTGTTTGTTTTTTGTCTTCAAAATAAGGATCAGGAAAACAAAAGGTTGATAATTTAATGTTAAATATAAATATTTAACCTTTAGACAGACACCAACACAATTAAACAGAATATTTGCACATTGTGAAGTATTTCAGAAACATAAATTTAAGACATGAAATAAACCTACCGTCCAGCCAAAAGAAATATGAAGCCACCTTATGGAACAATAAAACTATCAAACACATTTTAACCACTTAATATATGCAAAAATATTTCCAAAAGTTCATTTCCCTTTTTAATCAACAATTTTTGTATTTAACAATTGTTTTTTCTTTTGTCATCACTTTCATTTTTGGTTAATGTATGACATCTTTTTTTGTTTTTTTAATCTGAGACACGATGATGACCACAGAATCACTACTGTTTATATTTAGTTTTTTGGGCTGTCGTAATCGCGGGCACGTCTCAGTTCTCCTATCTGCTGCTCATGCTAGTTGTAGACATTGACAGGGAGCCACAAACTGAGAAATGAGATACTTGCAGTGTGCTTTTAGCTTAGCTGGTGTGTTGGCTGTGGGACATACCTGTGTCGTTTGAATCCATGCATTGGATCGTCACGGGAGTTATTCTTTTTGGCTCGCGCGCAGTACCAACGCCGGCCCGGGACATACAAGTGCACCGAGAGGACTCGATAGCCATGGGAAATACCGAGATGTACGGCACCGGCTTCTGCTAACTGTTGCTTGTTGTCACTCGTTGTGCGCGCGCGCGCCGTGTCGCGAGCACGGCGTTGACGGTAGGCTCCCCCCAAGGTGCGTAACGTCTTTGCATTATGTTTACAACATCCGGGGAATGAAGCGTCTCTGAGTGCTACTTTGCTAGCTCTCTGTAAACACGGAAGTAGCTTGAATAGTGCTGCTACTGAAATGTAAACAAAACAAGTAGAGCACGGTGCAGAACTCTTGCTATTGTTATGAAAACCATAAAGCCTCACTCGCAACCGATTCACAGCAACGCGATATCCGGTCCACAGCTTTACAAGCAATGTATCTAAGGATTCCCGGCGGATTTTGTATCGGTTGACAATTCTGCTACCGATACGGCCGTTTAGCTCCCCTTGACGACCGATGGTTCGGTCGAATCGGTTTTTTGTCCCATCCCTAATTAAAACATTTAATAATAAATGTAAAACATAAAGCGAACTACTTTGCGTATTTCATTTATTGCGGGTATTTTTTTGGAACCTAACCCCAGTGGAAAACGAGGGAACACTGTATATAGGGCATGATACTGTAGTTTGAATACACAAAGACTGTTTTTATTCTTCACAAGTCAAAAAATGTAATAGTAATATTTAAAAAGTAAAAATGGAAACTTTCTGTTGCTGGTGAAATACTAGTCAGATCACCGTCACGGTGTCCTTGAGCAAGGCATCAATCATAAGTCAATTGGGCAGCACTGTTTATGTCTGCATGTGTGTGATGTTGTGCAACACAAAAGACATTATATACAGTGTTCTCTCATTTTCCGCTGGGGTTAGGTTCCAAAAAATACCCGCAATAAATGAAATCCGCGAAGTAGTTAGCTTTATGTTTTACAATTCTTATAAATGTTTTAAGGCTCTAAAATCCCCGACCGCACAATTTATACACTTTTCTCATTGAGGCATTTACATGTTCTCACATTTCTCTCTTGTTCAAACATTGACAATGTTCAAACCTTCCTAAATTTTATAAAATGGGTATATTACTGCAAAAGAATATGCAAAATTGCACTTAAAAAAAAATCCGCGATACAGCGAGACCGCGAAAAGTGAACCGTGTTATAGCGAGGGAAGACTGTAGACAGTGTAAGAGCAATGTGAATCTTCCCCTTGTGAAATGAATCAGTATTTCACTGGAAGTTGACATCTGACACCACTGACTGACAGTAACGATGTTGCAAATGGTTCCTTGTGTTTGTACAGTACTGATCATGAACGACGAACTTCTCCAACGGATGGCGCAGAAACGAGTCTCTGGCAGCCGTCCTCCTCTCGTGACGTCTCGCTCCATGGAAACTTCTCTTCCCTTGAACTTCCACTCTTCAGCGTCCGAGGTGGAGGCCTGGCTCCAAGCAAAAGGCTTCAGTCAGCAGTAAGCGGCAAATCATTCTACGGAGCACAACACTGCCCTCTAGTGTCAGACTGTAGTAACAATCCACACTCAGCCCGAGGTAAGTGGGACGGTAGGAAAGTGAACAAAAACTAATTTCGAGTTTGCTTTTCCTTCCTCCTCTGTTAGGACGGTCCAAAGTCTTGGCGTTTTGACTGGAGCACAGCTCTTCTCTCTGAACAAGAGGGAACTATGTGAAGTGTCGCAGGATGAAGGGGGCAGAGTTTACAGTCACATTATGATGCAGAAGGTCATTCTTGAGGTTGGTGACTTAATTTGTTATTATGGGCAATACCTGTGTGCGTGTGTACATCTGTATGAATTTGTATTAAGGCTTATTCAGACATTTGGCTAACTCTGGTAAACATAACACAAATACAAAATGAGAACACTCATAGGCAGCTGCTGCAGACCACAACTAACTCACATGGTCACACGCAGGCAAACTGACTCCAGCTCCCAAATTCACCCCCCTAAAGGCACAGATCCAAAACTCAAATAGGCTTACTACAGTATGTACAGTAGGCATGGACCGATATTAGATTATACCACAACGATATCCGTAAGCAAAATTATTGCAGGACCACAGTATTACAATGACAGCTCTAAAATTTTGAAATCCATCCATTTTCTTGACCACTTATTCCTCACAAGGGTCGCGGGGCTATTTTGAAATATTTGGGTAAATAAAAACATTTCTTCCATTGAACACTATTTTAATGTTAAACAAAATAAAGAATTCTTTTTTCTGTTTTAATACTTTTTAGTAAATAACAGTGTCACTTCCCCGTGATCTTCTTTTAGAACAGAATTGTGGGCTACTCATGTTGTCATTGGGGCTAACTTGTGCCCACTGTCAACATGTTGTTTTTGTTTTTAAGGCAGTGGTGTCAAATCCAGTCCACGAGGGACTGAGTCCTGCATGTTTTAGAGGTTTCCCACATTCAACACAGCTGATTCATATTTAAGCTCATCAGCAAGCGCTGCAGGAGCCTGATAATGATCCTGATCATTGAATCAGGTGTGCTGGAGTAGAGAAACCTCAAAAACATGCAGGATTCAGGCCCTCGAGGACCGGATCTTGACACGTGTTTTAAGGCAATGCACATTTAACATCAAAGGAAAAAGGCGTGTATTTTGGTGTTTACATAGTGTCGCTTTTGTCGTCCTCCCGCCTCCTCCTCCTCCTGTGTAACTGCTCAACCTTCCCCTCTATGCTCACCAAGAAGTGACTGGCCTCAAGTGGGAGGCTTGTTTACTATACTCTTCAAGCCTATAGTGCTTGGTTTAGAAGTCCTCTTTAAAAAAAAATAAAAAAAATAAATAAATAAATAAAAAGCTCATTACCAGTGAGACTTTATTAGCGATTATTGAAACCTTGACTTTTTAAAACCATGCTGACTTGTCAAACGGGTAATTGGCAATTTGTAATTCGAAAAGTTTAAATTTGTATTTTATGTTTTGTGTGTTGCCCCAACAAATGTGCAAATGTCTCCATTACCCACTAAATGTAAGGTTAACCAAGTGGCGGGGTTAATTAAGGTCTTGTCAGTATCCTCTGGCGAACTGGATGTGCCAATGTGTATGTTTTGTGTGCTTGTCGTACTCTGTATGTTTACAAATCCATTTTGTTTGCCCAACCTTGACTCGTGCATTTTGGCCCAATTGTTACTGACCTACTTAAAGGGACATGGATTTTAATTTGAAATCCTTAACAAATATGAGGATGTGTAACCTTTCCTTGCCTTCGATGCCTCTCACTCCTTCAGGATGTGCGGAAGGTCTCCGAATTGGAGAAGGCGATGCAGAGGCAAAAGCTGAAGATTGGCATGATGGAATGAGATGACGTACAGTACAGTCAAGTTATTAAGTGAACTCCATGCTTGGACAACACCAAAATGTGAATCATTTATTGAGCCGTGATGTTTTCTGTCTTCTGCACAGAAGATCTGCCAAGTGGCTAGACTGCTGATTGACAACATAGTTGCTGGTTTTGATCTTTTTAGTATTTCTGTTCGCCCAACGTGCAAGTAAAAGCATAAAAAAAAAGGAAAGTGTTATAAGAATCGACTGAGATCATTTATCAGAGGTAGAAACACAGGAAATGTCAACATTTATTTTTAAGACACGTTTGTCAAAATATGCAAAACTTGAGTTATTCCAAGAAAGACATCATACAATAAACTTTTTTTTTTTTTCTTTAAATCAGAAGCACCTGATTATTTTTTCAAGTACAGTAGTCATTTTAATTGTCTGCCCTCTAATTGTATGCTGATCTACCAAATCTCAAATTGATTTCAAGTAGGCAGATTTATCTTAAGTGGAACTGTGACAATTTTCAAACGCACAAGTAACTTGATTCATTTCTTTGCACAGGTTTGGTACAGAAGAATGTGGAGTAAACATTTTCGATTGGCAAATACATGTTTGCAAATACATTTCAATGTATTTAAATAACTTTGAATGTACTTGCAAGTACGTATTTGCAACTACATTTAAATACATTTGTAAGTACGCTTAAATGGTTACGGTAAATGTATTTGCCAGTCAAAAATGTTTACCCCACATTGTCAGTTCCATACTTCGGTCGTTAAATTGAAGGATGGAATTCCTTCCCTTACTACATCCCGAGCTTTTCATTGCCAACGAATTAAGGTGGAAATAACTACAGTAATACATTTGCAGTAGAATGATTTTGAAATATCACCTGATTGTAGATCTCTGATAATTATATCCAACAACACAAAATCGAAACACACTTGAGCTAATGTAAAATCTCTTCTTTTGGTTTGTTTGAACAAACAAATTACCTGAGGTGAATTTATTATGCAAATACTGTATGCGCATCCTTTTCTAAGGACCTTGAAAGCAGCGGCACCAACAGCGAGAAGAGGTAGCGTGACTTTTCAGCATCTTTACTCCTCACATGTTAACGTCTGGTCCCAGCAGTCCCACTTGACGAGCTCCGTTCCCTGGAACCAGAGCTGAATCTCCCTTTGAGCTCCCTCCAGGGAATCACTGGCATGGACCACATTCCTTCACATCATAACAAATGATGAGTCCTTTACAGATGAGATTCCGATTCTGACATCAAATTTACCTGCTGACGTGGAGGCTGAAATCTCCTCTGACGGTGCCTGCTGGGGCCGCAGCAGGGTTGGTGGGTCCCACCATCACACGCGATGACTGGACCACATTGTGTCCTTCCCATACCTATATTGCAGCCCGAAGTTATCAGTATTTCAGGAATGTTCACATTTTGAGTTATTAATCATGATTTGTTAATTATCTTTTAGTTTGAAATAACATGAAAAAGACAGACATTGAGAGGTTGATATGTGAACAGTAGCCTAAATATTAGTGATATAAGTGCCAATAGTGGCCTGCAAGCTCCCTGTAGTGGTATGTGAGAGTATCACTGAATTAAATTTGAGGGTCACACAATAGAGCTCAGACCTTCACCAAGGCTGAACGATCCTAATTTGGATTAGTGGCAAATTGTATACCACATTCTAATATAATATGAAAATCGCATTCATCATTTCAAAATGAATGTCACCGAGCTCTCACCATGACAACCACAGGCCCAGAGGTCATGTAGTCCACCAGGCTGGAATAGAAGGGCTTCTGCGTCAGTTGACAGTAGTGTTGAGACAGGAGCTCCTCGGACACCTTCTCAACACATTGGAAACGTATACTGGAAATCCTGAACATACGACTTAACATACGCGCAGTGGAATGTGCACCTGCAGCATTTTCAGGCCCACCAACTTGAAGCCCCTCTGCTCAAAGCGTCGGATGATCTGGCCCACGAGACGACGCTGGACACCATCTGGTTTCACAGCAATGAGAGTCCGCTCCTTCACATTTGCCAGACCTGCTAGCACATTAAGTACATGCATGGGTATACATTAATTGTGTGTTAAATCAAGGAAAATCTTAGTAATGGTGGGAAAATTATGACAATGGTATCAGCGTTCATATAGGGGAATCTCCATCGTTGAAGGGTACAATGGGAATCTCAAAAGAGTAAAATGTGATAAGAATTATGATTCACATCAAACATAACGAACAGAAGTCATTAAAAGGTTGGAGGGTGCCTTGACAGACCCAAGAGCTCTTCTGTATTTGGAGTTTTTTTGTTTTTGTTTTTTCTTTGAAGCATTATGATTACTTTTAGACAGCCATTTTTTTAATTGCCAGTAGTCTATAATAAAATAATACAAATAAGGATATTATTAGCGTGGGCCAAAAGTGACACAGCACATAAGTGTTCATGGAAAATGAACAGTATTAAGGGTTAAAACAAACTTCCAGTGTTTTGGTTGCAGAGTAGAACTGTGCACGCTAACGGACGGCTTCATGCTGCCAATTATACATGTGACCCACGACACCGCACACCAATGGAGCTGTGAAGAGTCCTATATAGCACTACAGTACTCGGCAACACGTTTGCAGTCTGAATGGCGTCGAAGCGCGTCCTTTGGATTGATTACGCACAACGCGCGCAAAGATTTGGCACGATTGCGCGTTAAGATGCGCCTTTTGCCACCCCCCACCTATCATCTTCGCTTCTCCGACATTCAATGCAAGAGTTTGACAAAATGACGTGATCTAGCAAACGTCCAACACAAATACAGCTACTAAGATACCTAACAAATAGTGAACTTTCATGTATTATAAACATTGTTAAAAGTGTATGAAATCTAATGTGAAAGCATGTACTTACTAGAGTTGCTCCTGAAGCCGGTGAGCCGCACAGCAGGCAAGCGAGGAATCAGATTTGTGCTGGTTTGCCTGCCCCACGGAGACAAGAGTGGGAGGAACATAACGCGCTGCAACAACATGGTCGTGCGTTCGAGTCTGCCACCACCGACAGACTCTTGTCAGTTTAAACTCACGAGTCCCCCACACCCACCCCGCCTGACCCCCTCGGACTCTTGACTGTCTACAAACATGTTTAACTCCACTAGTGCCAAAAGTGAGTTTGCGGTTTGATAATTTGCTCGTTTCATTTATTTGTTGTGGGATAAAGTTCTTCCAGCAAGGTGGTCATGAACTGCCAGTGCAGAAAGTTTAAAGAGCGATAGCAATACAAATGACGTGACAATAAATCACGTGAGCCATTCCAAACTTGAACAATCTAGGCACCATAATGGGATGGGAGAATCTGGGTCTAATTGATTTGAGTGGCACACTTCACCACAGCTGAAAAAACTGAAAACATATGGAAAATAGATGGCTCAGAGTGTTTTAGTATGTGTTGCACAAATATTTTTAAGATCTTTAAAATAATAAATGTTGATCAAAAACCCATTTTATGTTATATTTGATATGCAAGTAGGTGATTGAGAGCAATAAATAAACGCCAAATTGAGGGTACTCGAGCTATTTGGTAGCTTTTACTAATGCTAAAAATTACATTTTGTCTCACGCCAAGGGCATGTATTTAATTTTTTCTCATCTTTTGAAAATGTTCTCCTACTTTGGCAAGATACATACTTCAAAGTGTTAACAAATACACATTCGGTATTTACAAAAAAAAAAGAAAGCACTTTATTAAATCAAGCAAATTTTCTCTTTCAGAATGGAATGATGTGAAAGATTTTAAGTTGAGAGTCCACCTCCTTCGGAGATGAAAAAACCTGAAGGCAAAAATTAACAGAAGCAGACATTTCAAAAACTCAAAATGAGTTAAAAGTGCTCAGTCCCAACTCAGCCTTGTGGCTGAGGCGAGGGAAAGAAGGCCTGGCTCAGACTGGTCCGGGTCTGGGGCAAAAAAACAAAAACAAAAAGAAGCCAACTGCAGACCAGGTTAACATTTCGTGTCAATGAATCATTGGTGGGCGCTGCTTTAAACGACAACAACAACAACAACAATGCGCCAAATGTCTACAGTAGAAACCAAAGAAACAGCAGCATCCTCAACCTTCCTACAACTTTGAACACGCGAGCCAAAGCATTTGGAGTGTTGGGCAAAGTGGTCAGCACATGCAGTCCTTGAACCCTGGTTTGACGTTCTGGCTGCATCTTGAAGTGGTTCAGTCGCGCTATAGCTTGATGGTGCTGGTGGGCAAGCTGCTGTTGCACAGTCTGTAGTAGCGAAGGTCGTTCACTAGCCGCTGCACGCTTTGAGTGAACGACGGCAGGTCCTTTGGAAAGAAAGAAAGCCAGAGTGACATTACAAACTTTACTGCTTTGTAGGGACGTAACAATGTCAAAACATCACAATATGATATTATCACAAAATGAAGGTCACGATACGATAGTTATCATCACAATATTGTGTGAATGTTGGGCATACAATATTGTTAAAAAAAACAAAAAAGCTCAGATATATAAAAAAAAAAAAATATATATATATATATATATATATATTGCAAAGAATATAAACTACAATCTTTAATAACACTTAACTTTTGAGGCACTTACTTCCTAATACAAGCACTCATTGAGTTCCTACACATATTGACTGTTCATCATCATATTAATTTTCACTTCATCTGACGTTTATAGAGAGGATTTTAAACATAGAATACATAACATACCTTGTCAAAATTAAACTGCATTAAAAAAGTAGCCACCAGAGGGTACTAGAACTGCATAAATAGAAATCAACCTGACCTTTTTTTTTTCTTTTCTTTCTTTTTTTAAAATAAACAGATGCGCTGCCCTTGTTTAACTGTATAGATCCTCCCCTTTCCAAACATACTTTCGTTCTGTGTCTAAGTCCATATTGTGCAGTGGCGAGCGGTCATAGTAAGCTATTAATGCGGTGCATGCCCGACCCCTTCAAAATAAAATTATTGAAAATATTTCTGTCAGTGTCCTCTAAAATACAATACCGTAGTTCTACTGTTTTGGTCTTAAATTCCTGTATATTTTGTCCTGTTTTCCTCGCGGGGAGCGTTTGTTTCGCGCATACACAATGAGAAATCAATTGTGTTAGTTCAGTGAACGTTGTTTCTGTATGTGCATCTTTTGAATGGCAAAAAAGCTGACAGTCAAGCAGCATATCTGACAATGCGCATAACTGGCTTACTTGGCTTGTTCTGCAGTAAACAGTCACTGGTTTAGTTCAAGTTCATTGCCGAATCCCAATAAGTGCCCTTTTCATGGAGAACTTTTGGGGAAAAGAATAATTGAGGTGGTTATTCTACTCCTGAAGTAGTCATCACAAAACCAGGGAAGAATTTCGTCCGTCACTTTCAAGCCATGACGTACGAGAAACATAAATGACTCGCTGGCTGTTCAGAGGTGAGCAAACTGTTGATTTTTGGCTGAAATCACTTGTGGCTCCGCTTAAGTTTGTAAAGCGATCTAATGTCAGCACAAATGTTTGTAGTTAACAGGAAATGCTTTAATTGTCGCTCAGAAAGTTGGACTACTGTCGTAAAGTCCAGTGCAAAGAGTCTTCATATGACAGCGGTCATTTTTTTCCTCTCCCGGGTTGAGCCCACTTCGTGGGCATGAGCCAGTTCCGAATACTGTAAATTCCAACGTGTTGGCAAATGTGTGGGCATGTGATTGTGTCATTTCACTCACCACGGTGCTGGTTATATTCTAACGTTTTGTACAAACGCCACCAGCAAATGTTGTTTGGGGAAGTCACCCGTTTATTTCTTTCATCAACACTGCCAATGCCAAAGCACAGAGTACAACCGCTCTCGTTGTGAGCAGGAAAAAGCACCACAACGCTACTAAACCGCATGTCTCTTCCCTGGCTCCCTCACCCGAGACCTGTGTTGTGTTCAGTAACAGTCCGTCATAACAGTGCTCAACATAAACAGCAACCCCAGAACACACAACATTTAGTTCGTTACAAAATTAAAGTGTGTGTGTGCATTAACCTGTGTCAGTCCTGAATATTTCCCCTTTAATGTTATACCTACACAGTGGTATTAAATCAGAATAAAATAATACTTAATATTAAAATTAACAATAAAAATACCCCCAAATTTTTACGGGCGCTCGCATTTTTCTCACTCCAGCATGCCCACTCGAAAAGGTCATCGCTTGCCACTGGTACTGTGCTAGTATTTAGTACATATTTTACACGTTAGAAATTAGTATGCACATGAGCGTTTGGGTGCAAGATTTGGCCTACTGCACCCACAGTATATGGGATTGTCCCGATACTGTACTCAATGCAAAAATGTTCATAAAAAGTGCTATAAAAATTACAATTGCTCAACATACATTTTTAAAAACATTTTTTTTTCAGGGAAGAGTTGAAATGAACCATTTCACAGAACAGCTGGTTAGTTTTTCATAAGTCTTGTATTCCTTTAAACTCTCTCATAACTCAAACATTGTTTGCTCTTACCCGTTCTATCTTGAAGTTGCGTGCGAGGACAGATCGCTGGTTGGTGTCTACACCCTGGCAGCTGTTGAGGAACTCTGGCATGAAGGCTGAGTAGAAGGCATCAAAGTCCACAGAAGCCATGTTGTAAATGGCCAGGGTGATTTCCTCCTGGAGAAGGTCGTGACTTTTGTGGAGAAGGACCTGCAGCAGCACGTTGATGAAGTGGAAGAGCATCGAGGTCCGGAAAAGCTTCTGGAGGGACATGCGCACGAGCATGGATCAGTTGGCTGAAGATGTGCCAGTCACAGCTTATGACCTGTATGACTTGTGCTTCTTACTCTGTGATACAACTTGTGCTTGCTGTTGAGGGACTCCAAATACGAGAGATTCTGCTTGAAGATGTGGATGTCGGGCTGCAGGAAAGATTGGCCAAAAGCCTGATGGAGACAATGAAGGACAAGTTATAGCACTGTGTCCATATTAGAACAGGGACATAACGAGAGCTAAAACCGCTTCCTCTCTTCTGGGAAGCTGCTCTACAACATTTCGGATTGTGTCTATGGAAAATATTCTCCCTGTTTTTAGATTATCCCACATGAATTGAGAGTGTTTGATATCATCAGTTTGGTTTAGGTTGATTCAATTCCAAATTCAGATTTCTGTAATCCTTCACGAAAACAGACTGATTATGTTTGTGTTGAAATGAAATGCGACATTAGCAAGCATCTACTCTTACTTTTGAAAACAATCAAAAATCTTGATATATATATTTTTTTGGACATCTCTCTACCAGTAGCCGAATCGTAATTACTTTATTGCTTATCAATTGGAAGTAATGTCCACTTTTTCTGTCAAGAAACTCAAAACACTATTTCATCTCCATATAATATGCATGTATGACGACCACTGATGTGGATTACTTACCTGCATGGCAGCTGTGAACTGGGCCTCGTTCTCCATGGCGTCCTCAGGGGCTCCTCTATGGACGCTTGTCAGAATAGACGTTTTAAAGAAGTGCCTCCAGTTTTGGTGAAGTATTTGGTATAAAAGCTCAAACATCTCTGCTTTGACATCAGGGGAGGACCGCTGCCAAAAGATCAGCGTCCATCAGCAAACATTTAATCAACGGACATTTTGCGGTATCCAGAATTACACGAACGCAAA
This sequence comes from Festucalex cinctus, assembly GCF_051991245.1. Lineage (NCBI taxonomy): Eukaryota > Metazoa > Chordata > Actinopteri > Syngnathiformes > Syngnathidae > Festucalex > Festucalex cinctus. The sequence goes on from NC_135411.1 coordinate 51,404,637, forward strand.
TGTTGCTTAAGTATTACTGCATGTTTTTCACATGACAACACATTCATTCTCAGGGTTCAAATGGCCAACTGACCTCTGCCACAACTGGGTAGATCTGCTCCATGCATAGAGAGAGAATGCTAGGTAGAAATGGTTTGAAAGCCTGACCGGGTTCTTGTACCACCACCTGCAGGATTTTCAAGAACTTCTGTACCACTCGACATCCTGCGCTGCCCTCCTGCAAAATACTGACTGCCAGCTGCTCCCTAAAACATATACAGGCATAACCCCTCATAAGCGCTTGTCTCAAATCATGTCAAACAATTCAGCTTCTGAGAGAATCCTAAATCTGGAGGTCACACGAGATAAGCTAAAACAACAAATAGAGTGAGAGAGAGAATGCTAAACCTGGTGAACAAGCTGAGGAATGTGTGGAGGATCTGTCCGGTGAAGGAAACACCCATCTGGACTCTCAACGCCTGAAACAGCGTCAAGAAGAAGGCCAGCATCTCATCCGTCACATCTGAAAGACAGAATGGACGATCTTCGAATTGTAGTTCAGCCACCATTGCACCAAAACTAAGTCAAAGGAGTAGAGATGGACGTGACCTGGCTGCTGAATAAACACAGGGAAAAGGCTGAGGGAGACTTGGATCGACTCCTGCAAACTCTGATAACAGATCTGACGGGATTTGGTGGACTCTCCAGATATGCTGTCCACTATGTCTCGGAGGACAGACAAGGTCTGCTGTATCACTGCTTTTACTGATTTAGAAAAAAGAAGAAGAAAGAAAACGGATGACTAAAATTATATGAGTACATAAGCAATTACATTCACTGGCAAATGAGAACAACAAAAAACATACAGTGATGCATTTCAGGTCGCCGTGGAGTTATGTTCACCGTCCCTCTTAACATACGATATTCCCTTGTGAGGGTCACCAGCATGCTGGCATGGCTGCTGGACCGCGTCTGCCACTGTTGCTCATTTTCTGGTAAATTTGGCCATGGGAGAAGCAGCATGTTGGACAAAGCTCGACACACTAGCAAGTGAGCCTGCAGATAAACACAAGCAAGCATCAATCCATCCATTGCAGTAAATAAATCAGTGGGTCAGAGATGTTGCATGTCTTCACCTCTAGGGGGAGCCTGCGAGTCTGACTCTCAGTTATGAGGTTAAAGATGTTCTGAACAGCAGGCAAAGTCACCATAAACACAGGTCGTACTGTCAAGGTTAGGGAAACCATCAGATGGCACGCACACAGCAGTAACTTTTCTGGTACCTGCACACAACAACAATAACAACTGTTAGAGATAACAGAAAAACACATTTTTCCCAAGGAAATATTGATATTCGGATTACAGTTTTGTTTGAATAAATAATATTAAGCAAGGGCTCTGAATAAATATTCTTGGTTAAAAATAAAACAAGATTCTTTAGTTTCTTTCTGAAGCCAGTATGAATGAAAATGGCGAGCCTTGTGTAGTCAAACTTCTAAATTTAGGCTGGAACTACAGAACTGTTGTGATTACAGCATTGTGTGTGTTGTCTGCAGTGGTATTGGACTGCTCTGCAGTCACCTGTGCATTGGTTCAAATATTTTGATCCTCTGACGCAGATACAAAAGGTAAATTACCACAAACAGCTGTCAGCATGACAACTGAAGCATCAACTATCGTGAAATGAACTTCTTATTTAAAACCTTGAAATGCTACCTTTGTAAGACAAGACTTCTGACAACTGCCAAATGGGGAAGCAGTATAAAAACCGGAGGGGAAACATGTCTTAAGTACAATTCGGAAATTTTACCTTTGCAGTGATGAGGGGGCTACTGGCATCTACTGCAGACGTTATGAGGTTGACAAACTGGCTCTGGTTTTGACTGTGGACCTCACTGTAGAACTGCGCAAGCCAATGTGAGTAGGCTTGTAAAGCTGAAAGGGCCTGTGCATGTCTGCAACACACACGTACACATGGAAATATTGGCTATTAGTTTCAAGTATTGGTTGCACCTTGGGCTTAATGAACATTTATGGTAGGGCTGGGTGATTGATTTTATAGTTGTCCCCCCCCACCCTTTTTTTTTTAACCAGTTACTGTAGTTCAAAGTGATCTCTGATGTGCAGAGCATACTAACATGGCTGTGAACAAACAGGAGCTTGTTTACAAAAGCGCAAGTCAGTGTTGCCAAATTAGCAACTTTTCCAACCATTCCAGTGATTATTTCACAAAACAAAAGCAAGTAGCAAGTAGCTAAAGGCCCGGTCTGCCGTTTTCACTCAGGAAAAGGCGCTTTTTAATTACAGGATTTAAACAAACAAACTACTCCTCAATTTACAGCTATGGGCTTTTCTTAATGTCTGTTGGTGATTTTTTTTTCTTCCTAAATCCCCATCACCCCAGCCTGTACTTTGCCATTTTGTGTTTGTTTTGTAAACAGCGGGACGTTTCTGTGTAAAGTGTTTATACCCCGCCAACCAATCGCAGAGCGGGGGGTGGCGTGTCGTGAATTTGTCGGCTGCGTGACGTCACTCCTGCGGCAATTTGACAGCACGCACGGATTATTATTTTTTTTTTCCACTCACTCACAGCAGCTTACATGTGTGAACGAGTGAGTGAAGAAAAAAAAATCCGTGCGTGCTGTCAAATTGCCGCGGGAGTGACGTCACGCAGCCGACAAATTCGCCCGGCCCCGTTTGAGACACGCCACCCTCCCGCTCTGCGATTGGCTGGACAGGTATAAATACTGTCTTTCCACAGAAATGTCCCGCTGTTTACAAAACAAACACAAAATGGCAAAATACAGGCTGGGGGGTGATGGGGGTTTAGGAAAAAAAATCACCACCAGACATTAAGAGAAGCCCATAGCTGAGAAGTAGTTTGTTTGTTTAAATCCTCTATTTAAAAAGCGCCTTTTCCTGAGTGAAAACGGCAGACTGGGCCTTTAATTCTTGCTAAAACGGTACAATGTGAGCGAAATCATTTTCACAGTGTTCTGTCTGAAAATAAAAGAGCCCGGTGAAAGATTATCACAAGCACTCACACTAATCCACTCCGAAAAACATTATACTAATTTATATGTTTAATTTATGGATGCGCTGGAAACTTTTGACACGTGGCAGCAAGCTGCAAATGTTTTGTTAATGTCACGTGGCCTGACCTGTCCAACTCTGCATGAGAGAGGTAGAGGGTGTACGTTAAAAGGAACCGCGACTGTAATGACAACTTTGCTCTTAATTATTTATTTGGTTGTAACCAAATAAATAATTCAGTTTTCAAAAATCATTTCCAGTTTAATACATTTTGTAAAAACATTATTTGGACATGCTGACATTATTTACTTACCTTGCTTTCTTTATACCCGTTTCGCATTATTCGGCCGAGAGCCAGCCACCATTCTATGTCACTACCCTCTGAATGCGGTGCGACGTAAATAACAATGGCGGCGTACGTACAAATAAGGTTTTACAAAATGTATTAAACTGGAAATGATCTTTTTGAAAAATGAATTTTAAAGTAATGTTAGTAACAATCAAATAATATAGAGCAAGCTTACCTCGCTGAGCTCTTGCACCCCTATGCACCTGTCCGGCGCCTCAAGTCAGCACACCAGACACAATTGGAGGGACCGAGGACAAAGTGGAGGCTTAGAGGGGCTCAAGCCTTTGCAGGTGCCGGTCCCTATCTGTGGAATGACCTTCCACAAAATTTTAGGCAATCTCCCTCTCTAGCTACTTTTAAAACCAGTCTTAAAACCCATCTGTGTTCTTCGGCTTTTGGCGCACCATGAGACTTAACATTGTTTTGGTGCTTTGTGGTGTGCGCTGTATTTTGTGTTAGGAATTTTATATTTATTTATTTATTTACTCACTCACCTCACTTATTAATTTATTGATGTAAATTTTATATTACTTCTCACAATGTTTGTTTTGTTCTTGTTTTACTTATCCTATTCTTTACTGCATGATTGATTTCCTTTCCATGTACAGCACTTTGTATACAGCAATGCTTGTTTTAAAGTGCTTTATAAATAAAGTTGAGTTGGGATTACAGTCGGTGTTCCTTTTAACATTTCAACAACAGACATTGACAAGTTGAGCCATGCATTCTGATTGATCATTCTCCTATGGTAAATTGTAGAAAATGTCATTGATGAATGCGCTTTCAGACACATTTAACATTTTTTTTCCCCAGAAGGAAGGACATATTTTTACACAGCTGGGAAAAAAGAAAAATAAATAAATAATAAAATAAAATCTGTGGATTTTTTTTTTCTTCTTTTTTTTTTTTTTAACAAATTAGAGAAGGGGTTGTTTACGGGCAAATTGGCCAGCCCCAATTTACAGCGTACGTACTTGGGAAATCGGGTTAACGTGATATTGTAAACACGTATTTGTAGGAACCGCATACCAATGGGAACACATGTTGCTTTAAACACTTACACATCAATGAGGTCTGGTTTGAGTACAGAAGGCACAACGGTTTCCAGGTCGTACAAGCTGGTCTGAGACCCGTAGCAAGTCACTTTTACCAGCCTGAAAAATCACGAGAATAGTTTAGTTTTAGTTGAACTGCTCAAAACAACAACACATCAGACCCTGCCCTATAAACACATTGAAGCAAGAGTTAAATGCAGGAAATTACTACATTGTGTAGAGTGACTGTTTAGCTCAAACATCATGCAAATCAGGTTTAGAGCACGGGAAAGAAGATCTCACAGACCTCTCAACTACTGCAAGGGCGTCAGTGAAACGTGATGCAAAAACCTCCCCGGTGAAATGTTCGGCCAAGCGCCCGACAGCTTGGAGGAGGGAGCTGAGGTCCCTGAGAGAGCAGTGAAGTCGGCGGCAGTCATTCTCAGCAGTGATATTAAGCCTGCGACCTGGAAGGATCGAGATTACATTTGAGCTTAGGAAGCAGTCCACAACCACACACAATGATGTAACTGATCGAATGGTTTCTTACTTGTGCCAGTGGTGACAATAAACTGCTGCAGACCCAAGTACACATCCAAATTTTCTTGAAAAATGGGCAACTTTTGGGGAAAATAAATGAATTAATCAGGAGGCCCGATCCCGAAATTAGCATTAGTATTAGTATCTTGCATTTTTGATCAACTTCATTTTTTCAACAAGCTTGTGTTACAAAAATTGACAATGATAATCAATGGCCCACATTTGTTTGGAGTTTGTTGTCATGCTCACAAAAGTCATCTAAATGATCTTACCAAAGTAGAAAATGCATGGGAAGGGAGCAGCTCCATCACCTTGGCAACAATTTCCAGGCTCTGACGCAGGTACTTTTGCCATTCAGTCTGTTGCTATGGTTACCAAATAAAAGACCTTAAGACACTGTAGCGCAATTTGGAAGATCTGAAATTCCTCTGCAGTGAGAAACTCAAGTGGATGTGCAGTATGTTCTTACATCATCATCCAGCGTCTCATCATCGAGTTCTTCTAATTGGACCTGATTGTAACGAAACTGGACGCGATTCAGAACTTCTCTCAACAGAAGGACTAAGGCATCTTTGTACCTGAAACCAAACCAAACGATTCATCAAAATACTTTACACTTGACAGTCCTTACACAAAATGAATGAGGTGAGGATGAAATTTTTTTTGGGACTCAATGGTACCTGTTAAGAACACTTTCTCTGTCGGGTAGTCTGCTTTTGATTTTGGTTGTAAGAAAATCCAAAAACACACTCCAGATATCCAAACAGGCAAAGTAGCCCTCATGGGTAGGCTGGGTTAAAAAGCAACAAAACAAACCAAGGTTATTATTATCTCCAGGACCAGGCTAGGTCTTGTCTAGATAAAAAAAAAATACAACTAACCAATTGCAAAAATCCTTACCTGGTTGAAGGTGTACTTGAAAAGCAGGGCAAGAAACTCTACAATTGGAAATTGAGGACTGGACTCAATCCGCCTCAAGTGAACACTGACAAACAGACGCAGGAAATCTGTGAACTTTTCCAAGTAACTAAGAAAAAAAATAGAAAAAATATATTTCATTCCAATTTCATTTGAAAGACAACAATGTACACTGTAAAATGAATGGGGACTGGATAGTTTAACGTGAAAAATCCATCCATTTTACTACCGCTTATCCCTGTTTAGCATCACATGTGAGTTGGAAACTACGCTTCACTTCTCCTAGATAATGTGTTTTTGGATTGTGGGAGGAAGCCACACTATAAAGAACCCCGCACAAGAACAGGTAAAACATGAACATCACACAAAGGTCAGCGTGAACACTCAAGCCCAGAATACTTGATTGCGAAGCAAATAAATGTTAACAGCCTAGAATTTAAAGATATGTACAGTTAAAAAAAAAAGAAGAAAAAAAAAGGTTGTGCACTGTTTACTAAAAAGAACTAAAAGAGGATGTTAGAATGACACGTGATTGACCTTAACATATGACTATGTTGAGAAAGAAGTTGTTGAGGGACGGACCACAAAATAACAGCTCAAAGCAATTTTATAAGTGAAAAGTTAAAAAAATAAAATAATAAAAAAAAAAAATAATAATAATAATAAAGCACAATAACCTGTACAGGTCAATTTAATTTGACATTCTCTAAACTTGTCAACACACATTCAGATATTCAATGTTTCAGTACTTTTGCACAACCCGTTCGACAAAAAGACACTGAATGGCAAACTTCACAATAAGTGTTTCACGCATGAACCAACCAACTTGACTGGAAGAAGAACAAAGGCACAAAAAAAAAAAAAGTTTACGTCCTTGACAATTTGGTCACTTCATTGATGGGAATTTTACCATTCAGCTTCTTATGTTGTCCTAGAGACGAGAAAGTTAAGCCTAAAAGCACTGAAACGCTGAACAGTTTAGAGAAGGCAAATGAGCTTCACCTGTAAACATTATAGTGCATGGGTTCATCATGAAATTTGACCCAAATGCTGAATAGCCTAACTTTTTGCAAGTAGTGTACATTGTCTGGCCACAACCATAAAAGAGCTGCAGCAAAGAAATCGGCATTTACAAAGAAAACACTATTTCTTATTGACACTGTCACAGCAGCATTTAATACAAGTAATATTTATTACTCCGGTTGCCGACTGCATTGGATCTCATTGCGAAAGTGGTCTGAAACAAACCTCTCGTCAAGTTCCTGGAGCCGACTCTTGACTGTATGGGCATTATTCTCGCGGGTGAGCCTCTGGAGAAGAAAGAAGGTCTGCTGGAACATGCGTAAAAGGTACTCCTCAAAATCCATGGGCACACAGTTCTTTGACACCAGTTCGTTGACGCAGGTCATGGCGAGCACGCCGAGGCGGGAACGATCAACCTTGCTGCCCTCGCTCTGACGTCCGCCACCGTTAGACATGGGTGGCATTGTCCCGGCATTGAGGTGTCCGTTAGAAGAGGAGGAGGTGGGGGAGATGAAGGACACAGACTTGGCTTTCGTCCGAAGATCGCAACCAAAACGTGCAAAGTGGAAGATGGATGCCAGCAGAGTGGGTGTGATGTGAGTGGACAGAGGAATCCAGCTAAACAGATGGGCCAAGCACTCCAAAACAAGACAACAAAGCTGCTGGCTCTCATTGTCTAGCGCTGCCATGGGCTGGCACAAAAGCTTCGAGTACTGACTCCCCTGAAACAACGTGCCCAATAGTTCCACTGAAAGATTGAAGAGGCACAAAAGAGATCGATCAACACAAAGCTACAGTGGCATACAATCGCAGAAATAAAAAAGCATAACCATTCAAAGTTTTTGCTGTTTCACATAATGGGAGACAAACCACTCACCACATTCTCCTGACGTCGGCGAGGGCGGCGGTGTCGAAGCGATGATGCTGTGCTTGTCCCAGTGCGTCTCAAGAATGCCTACAAATGAGGTCAGAAGGTGAAGCTAGTTAAAATTTTGAATCAGCACTATGGCCATCCTAGGGAGCTTTGATCTGCCCAGCGCACGCTCCCGGCACGATATTTCAGGCAGAAAAGAGAGCTCGGGCACGCTGGTCAGAGTGATGAACCTTCTGCTCCGCCACACACTACTAGTAAATGTCTAGGAACAAATCATGAGGCCAGGCATAGGAGTATGACGATATCTCGATATCGCGATAAATTGTGATACTTTGTCTCCCGATACATTATTGATATGCCTTCGCCAAGTATCGATAATTGTGGTTAATATACAGCCGCTATAATGTCACGGCTCCATTGTTCGTTAGTTATTGAGCAATTACTTGGCAGGCCGCTAGGGGGAGCACCTCCTAAGAGTGGCGGGGAAATGTACGAAAGTCTTCGGGCAAAGAAGACTCATAAGCTTGTCCAAAAAAAAACCAGAGAGAAAAAAACTGAGGCACTCAAAGGGTTAGCACGGAGTGCCTCAGTTTTTTCTCTTTTTTTGGACATACTTTGTGGATCCCTTTACTGAAGAGCACCAAAGAGACATTTTTTTTCAACAAATACAGGACATCCGAAGCACTCCTGCTTTGATTGTTAAGACTCATAAGCTTACTTAATACTTACGCAAAACAGTGACTCAGTTATGTATACGGTTCAATGAAAATGAGTATTATATCTTCAATTTTAAAGTTTTAAAACATTTTTTGTTTCAACTTTTTGAAGTACATTTTCTGAGGAATATTGACTTAAAATTGGATTTAATATTTAAGTAATTTTATTTACTTTTTCACTCACTCACTCTCACAAGCATGTGTGAGTGAATGAGTGAGTGAGTGAAAAACATAAATAAAAATCCGTGCGCGCTGTCAAGTTGCCGCAGGAGTGACGTCATGCAGCCGACAAATTCGCCCGGCCCCGTCTGCGACACGCTCTGCGATTGGCTGGAGGGTTAAACAACCGTCTTTCCACAGAAACGTCCCGTTGTTGACAAAACAAACACAAAATGGCAAAATACAGGCCGTGGGGTGGGGGTTTAGGAAAAAAATCACCACCACACATTAACAGAAGCCCAGAGGCATAGACTGAAAAGGACTTAAAGTGTGTACATCCTGTATTTATATAGTGCATTTTCCTGAGTGAAAACCAAAGACGGTGCCTTTAAGTAATTAACAGAACGAAAACAGAAAACACCATGCAACCAAATTCATAAGTTGGGCAGTCAGTGGTCAAGGTACCACTGCATGGGTACATTTTCATTAGAGCAACCTCATTGCACAACATGTAAAAGTACAAATGGTTGTTTCTTACCTGTCAAAAGTCCAAGCATTGTCGGTACCTGATCCAGCAGCAGTTTACGCAGTTCTTCTTTCCTGGCAACACTTAAGTCTTCTCGAGGACATGCCAGTTCCTCCGATGTGGTTTTTAGCATTACCAAGCCTAACTGTGCCAAAGCTGGGGACTGGATCAACTACAAATCACATGCAAAAAACAAATAGAAATTGTCCAAAAGACTGTCAAAGCTGATTAGTCATTTTCAAGCAATTGAAGACAGAACACTTGAAGTGCAAAGGCAAAAAGGTCAGTTTCAGGTTTCTTGTGCAGGAGTTAAAACAATTTTATGAAAATAATGACAAGTTTTGACATTGCATTTTAATCAATCATTAAGGTATCTGTTATAATAAAAGGTAACTACATAGTGTCGCCACCTCTTCATTCCTTTGGGGGGGGGGGGGGGGGGGGGGGGGTACAGGTCTATTGAAGTGTGGCATTTATTCATCCAATTAGGCAAAACGCCTAAAGATTAACTGGGGCAAGCTTTTGAGTTGCTTTTCAACTAAAAAAAAACAAAAAACAACATACCTTTTATATATTAATATTAATATATATTAATAATAAGAAGAAGAAGAAAAAGAAGAAGAAAAAGAAGAAGAAAAAGAAGAAGAACTTATATCTTTTAAAAAAGGAATTAATCAAAGTTGCTTGACAGGAAAGTCCACATAAAACACATGTGTACTGTGTAGAAAGTTTTAGAAGTTTTTGAAAATTGATGAAGTAATGCTTCTTGGAAAAGTTCTGCAAGGTGCAGTGAATAAAACCACATGTAATTGCATAAGCTGCTATTAGTCCTGCAATTGGAGAGGTCAAGGTCTTTTGAACACCAACAGGCCTTACCTGAAGCGTGTTTGTGAAGAAATCATGATAGAACATCGGCCAGTCTTGGCGACCGATGTCCACAATAACTTTACAGAGTTTATTACGGATGAAATAGGGCACTGATTTGTGGTGTTCAAGTAAGAGTTTGGGCAAACAGCTGCGAATCTCCATTTTGTCTTGCGATGCTACACCGATCCACATCTTGTTCACCAGGTTCTGAAAGTCATCAAGACAGTCTCGTGACATCCCTGCAGAATGCTTGATAGTTAACTGCAATCTTAAACACATCTTTGCATGGTGAGATCAGATTTAAATAATGAAAACGTACAAAAAAGAAACAACAAATAGCTAAAGCCTATCGGAGTGGAATAGCAAGAAACAGGATACATCCTACACTGCTCACCAGTTAACTGTAATGCACATCTTGACAACAACCATGCCAACTAATGAAAATTTTAAACATGCATGCATATATTTGGATTGTGACAGGAAGCCGCACAAAGGTGCCGACCTGCTACATTTGACTTTGAAGCAGACAGGCTAACCACAAGCTCCACTGTATGCTGCTCTACTTTAAACCCCTACAGAAAAAAAATAACTTACTTCAAATACTGTGAGACTATACATCATGACATACTCATTCCGGGTATTAGAGAGGAAGAACAAGCAATGGCGCCATGCTCCAGTCTGCTGTGCAAAGTTATTCAGCAACTCTTCTGTCGAAAGAAGGAAGTAGCAATGATCATTGATAACCACCAAAGGTGTACTACAAGACTTCAATTGTACACAGTTAGCAGAGGAAGTGCTTTACAAAAGCAAAGCAAAGCAAACATTTGTGAAAATAAATGTGCACAGTCAGTATGTGAACAAACTACTCTTTATGTAAACAAATTTATAAAAATGGCTGCACCAACAATTTGGTCTATAAATGTTATAGATCTTTTCATGTCAAAAAAGGACATTTTTTTTTTCCTGTGTAATTTCAAGAGTTGGGGAAGAGTTTCCAAATTCTTCTTTTCGTGTCTTCAAAGCGGTGTTATACGACAGTCTCCCATTTCTTCACACAGATCAGACAGTGGTCCATGGTGTGGTCTGCTTCTCCACATTCACAGATGGTTGGTCCAGTCTTGTAGATCCATTTATTTAGTGCAACCTTGGATCGTCCTGTTCTTGTTCACAGGCGGTTCAGGGTTTTCCACTAAGTCCATGATGCGTCTGAGCAGGAGGGAGTTCCTCAGCTGGTGGTATCTGCATGTCGACTGGTGGGGGGGTTCCTTTTGGAGATTTTGCAACCAGAGCTGGAGTCCGGCTTCCTCCTGGGATGTAGTTAGGGGTTGGACATGGCTGACAAAACTCCCTTTTGACTTCAGTTGTCGTGTCGGAGGTTGACGTCCGTGAGGATTGTGGCGTTCAACTTTGAGGCCTTTATCTCTCAACTTGGGTTGTAAAATTCCCCTCATCCAGTGATGAAGGATGGATGTAACTTCTTTCTTGGGGATATCCAAGTGATACCCTGGTGCCACTTGCAAATCCTATCCAACACTTCAAAGCTAAGCTGAGCCAGAGGAAAGTTTCCAAATGAATGTTATTCATTAGCTTTTAATAGGACAGTACACTGGAGCCTGCAAAGTCGCACACAATCTTGTGAAGCTGTTGTGTTGTATTTTTTATTGTCATAATAAATTTCCACTTCCTGAACTTTATGCTCACCATGGTCACAGTCGTGCTGGAGCCTATCCCAGTTGTCTTTGGGCAGTAGGCGGGGTACACACGGAACTGGTTGCCAGCCAACCGCAGGTTATTTTATGTAATTTTGGTCCAGAATGATGCTTTAACATTCGGGTATCGTAATAACTCTAAATTAAGTAAAATTACTTACTCTTAGCATTCATGCCGGACATGTAACAGAAAGGTATTTTCCACTTTATAACAATCTGCTTTAATGAAAAGTGCACATACCTATTTCTCGTTTTCTTTCATTGGTTGTGTAGCTGTGAAAGAACTCTGTCATCAGGCTCTCCAGTGCACGCAGTGACGCTTCCTCTGAAGCCTGATAAATAAAAAGGCAACAGAGTGCAAAATATGACAACGAGCCTAACAATAAATGCTACAAATCAGAGGTACATGACAGACACCGCCCATCATAAATAATTCAGGATGCCGAGCACCTTCATTTTGTAATCCAAAGTATGGTAGGGGCTGAAGTACTCTGTTTGCACCAATAACATGGATGCAGTGAGAAGCTAGTTCACAAAAGAAGTGTTACCAAACTGGAAGATTTAACAATTTTTCCTCTACCAAATATATCCCCTAAACTGTAGGGATCTTCTTTTCAGGCCATAATTCCTCAACCCTAAGTAGAGTGTTTCAATAACCTAATACACTATTTACAAATGATTAAGGGGGAATTTATTACTTCTTCCTGTTGTGTGTATTATCACTTCACAAAGTTTCATAGAAATATCCAGGGGAGTAGTTTTTGCCCCATCCTGCTAATATATGAGGTGTGTCAGAACCTTTGTAAATGACTGTCACAAAAGATGTATTGTACTTTAAAACCAACTTACAAGTTTTTCCCTTCAGTGTTGGACAGATGATCAACCTAGCATGTCTAAAAAGACATCATTCAGTGCGTGAGGGACAACTTGTGGCTGTTTCACACTCACTATGGCATATGCCTTTCACACCTGACATTTTCTGGCCAAGGAGTAAATTTATGTGCTGGAACAACCCTACCTACTCAGGAAAATGAATCCTTCCTGGAGTGCATAAAAGTGTGGTAGAGTTGGCTGGGAAAGCGTATTGGACTCCAGAGAGATTACTAGTAGAATTAGAATGGCTTCTAAATGTATTTTTCTGACACATTGAGCCAAATGAATACAGTGCCATATATTATAATGACATGCCATACATGTTGATAAATTACTGTTACAAAACGAATGCCAGTGTGGTTAAAATGTACTCATTGGATACATTTAAAACGATTAAATAAGGCAGACGTTAAGATTTTTGGAGAGGTGCTCATGTGGCATGCGGGCCGAAATTCCTCACATGGGCCACAACTTGCCGGGGCATAACATGACTAAGGAAGTGTTTAGTTTAGCAAGATGGGCGTCTTGTTGTGGAAATGGCCTGAGGTGGTGTCACATCCCGTGAATTACCTGCAAACCGTTACACGACTAAAACGGCTTCAAATGCCTTTCACCTAATATTCAAATGACATTGGCTTTATGGGAAAAAAATGTTAACCAATTTTAAACTCAATATCACATTTGTTCATTTGTCTCACAGTCACTAGTCTGGAAAGAGGAGCTTTTATGTTCTATGTTAGCTTTTAGCATTAACGGCAGTAAGTCGACATGTAGCATTAAAAAATAAATAAATAAATAAAATACATGCATGTATATTGCACTTACCATGTTGGGCTGCCTCAATTGTGTCCTTCAGTTCTGGTAGTCTCGGAATAATTACACTAAACAACGTTAAGTTACCGAACTAGCAAAAAAAAAAAACTGCAGCTAGCGTTAGCTAAGGTGTAGCTCGCTAACGTAACTGCAACGGGGATTCGTCATGGTCTGCTCGCTTTAATTCGGGATTCCACGGCCAAAACACTGATATTCACTTAGCCCCACAAAATTGAAACATTTACCGTTTTAGAACCTCGCTCGACTTGTACTCGTACTAAGCATGTGATCAATAAAGCATGCTACATGCAAATGATCTACATGATCGTGCGATTTCATTTGCCGTTCATTTATCTAAAAACATTTGAATGACATTCACCACTGGTCCCAACCCTGGAAACATGTGCAACGCTCGTGAGATTTTTGTGTTTTTCTATCAAGTATCGTGACGTGAGCGTCAGTTTAGCCAAATGCTAACTCACTAGCTTTTCTAGAAGGATGAAGGCATCGTTTTCCTTCGCCGTGCTAGCTTGGCAGTCGTAGACATGCTTCCAGGGGTGGTGATCGCGACAACTTGACGTAACCGTTGGTATTTTAAAAAGCGTGCAAATGTGTACGTTAAAGTTATGTTGACAATTTCGATATATTTTACATGCTCGGCGCAATAGTAACTGTTGTTGGCCCCTTCTACGCTTGAGGCGGTGCAGGAATTCGTTTCGATTAAAAGACTCTCATTTCACTTCACCACTTCCTATTTCGCAGCAGTAATCAACCAACCAAAGGCAGTTTGTGTCAAGGTACACAGGGCAGTAAAATCACCAACATCCGGTTTTACCTTTCAAAGTTAAACCCTTATCTGTTCACGTGATAAATTTGATTGGAAAACGAGTACTAAAACACGTTATTGTCCTTTTGCTATAACTTTATAGTAACAGAGATTAAGTAGTGTCGCTTGTTTTAAATGTGCTTACTGAATAAGGTACATACAATGACATATACAAGCATTATGTGATTGTAATAACATCCATCCATCAATCCATCCATTTTCAGGTATCCGCTTGAACCATCAGAACTGAGGCAGATCTGATAAGCACTCCTTCTGAATTGTGCACATTGTAAAACTACATCAGTTGCAACTAAAGAAAAAAAAAACAGGATAATTTTGGAGTAAGATTTTTTATTCATTTATTTATTTATTTTTGAAAGAGAAATGGCTGAAATGGACCAATGAGAGCATTTGTACCATACACAATCTGGACAATAATATTTATACTATTGCTGACAGACTGATCTTGTAAAATATGCCACAATAAATTAAGTTAATTAAAAGTCCTTAAAATACCTTCTTTTTTTTTTTCTTTTTTTTTAAACATCATTCTATGTGTCCGTTTGAAGGGCAACCTACTATGATCAATCAAGTGGTGGCTGTTTTTCTTTAAATATGTTGTCAAGGTTCCCATTTGAGGACTTCTGTTTTCTATTTGGGGTAAGCAGTCTTTGTATTTTCATGTTGTATGCCCAGGCTCTGTCCACACCATGTCCCTCAGTCCTGCATGGGGTCCAATCAGGGATGGGGAAACGGCCAGCTACCACCAAGGCATCATCAGGAAGCTCAGCCTCCATCTTCTTCTGCAGTAGCGAAAGCTAAGTAGAAATACAGAGAAACAATGGAACACAATATTAAATACAATTCTGCCAAAAACAATATTAAAGAGATTAACTCAACTCAAGATTACACCACAGTATTTTAAGCCCTTCCAACAGTTCACGATAGGCATATAAATCTTACCTTTGACACCATGGCGATGTCATTTTTTAAATGAAATATTAGGTGTTTTGCTGGTTAGTTTTCTAACATGGAAGTAAAACGCCCGGTTCAGTAAAACCCCGCCTCTCCCCATGTGTTTGCCGCGCCACTGGCGAGCCGACTGCAGCCTGCTGTTGGAGATCTGCGTTTGAGCACTCCTCTGAATGCAAGCCATAAATTCTTCAATGCACATTTGAAACAAAACGACTCCTTGCCACAACAAATCGTGGAGGAGCAGCTCGTGTCACAGAGCAGAGAAGAGGGAAGAAGGGAGAGGAAAGGAGGGGAAAAAACAAAACAAAACCTAAGCTGCTCTCGAACGAACCAGGGTCTTGCTGCTTTCAGAGCGAGTACACTAACCACTATACTATTCGTGCAGTTAGGCTCAATAGTGCAAAGGCTTCACTTGTAGTTTACACAAGTGTCAGCCAGAACGTTTGTGGGATTTTAAGACAGCCAATTGTCATTGCACTTTGGCATCGCAAATGTGAAGGATAATTGATTGCTTTGAATGCATTTGGACAGAATGTTTACTGAAAAAGGCTACTTTTGTCACTATCCCATGGAGGTCTCAGAGAAAGTGGGCGTGCGTTTAGTCCGCAGAGGCGGTGCGGGGGTGTGAGGAGCAAATGGAGGAAAACATCACTTTGGTCATGTGTTTGGTGAGGAATTAGCATTTTAACATGGCTAAAAGCTCAAAAAAGTAGATTTTTCATGTTGCTGTCCCTTTAATTCTGTTTAACAATTTACTGATACAGGTATAGGAACCACTTTTACTTTTAAATTTTAATTTAGATGCAACTAGTGTGACGGTTTGTTCTACTTACCACACTAGGAGCTAAAAATACAGTAACATTCTTGCATTCTGTCAAGTCCACCTACAAACAAAGGCAGATTGTAAACATTTTCATCATTAACTATTCCCATGCAGTAAAGTATTAGTGAACAAGTTGAGATCAGACTGAACGGGCATGCAAAAGTGCTGCACCTCTTGAGCTAGGGTTACAGGGTTGTTGCCTTGCTCAAGGGTACCTCCACAGTACACTAAAAAAAAAAAAAAATCTTTCAGCCCTTATGTTGTTGTAACTTAAAGGGATCGTTCGGATTTTTTGACACGAATCTCAATTTCATCCTCACCTTCAGTGTGTGCGATCATCACTGACTGACCCTTGACAGCGTTCTGTGACACGAGTTCTGGTCCGGTGTTGGACGAGAGGAAAATAGTCCAGCAAGCTGGCTGGGGTCATGGAAATAAAGTGTTTTTCTTCTAAAAACAATTTGTGTTCAAAAGCGTGATACATTTGCATCACGATACTCCTTTTCTGAAAAAAAGTCAGACGCCATTACCGCCAGGCACTACGTTTCTGTTCGTTCGTATCACTGCGCGTCACCCTGTAGACAGCTGATAGACACGCACTAATCTACAAGTTGTTTGTCTTTTCGAAGGCGGAAGGATCAGCTGGCTGCAGTGCGTCAATTAGTCGTCTACAGGGCGACGCACAGTGATACCAACAAACAGAAAAGTACAGGCGGTAATGGCTAGCGCTGGGTATTGCCGCCAACCTCACAATACGATACGTATCACGATATGATACGTATCGCTATACATATGTATCCCAATACTTGATCATTAATGCGATACGTATCCCGATATATTACATTAATTTTCTTGCATTTTATAATAACAGTCATATGTATGCCTAAACGGTAGTCGAGTGGTTAGCACGTCCGCTTCCCAGTTCTGAGGTCTCCGGTTCGAGTCCAGGCTCGGACCTTCCTGGGTGGAGTTTGCATGTTCTCCCCGTGCCCGCGTGGGTCTTCTCCGGGTACTCCGGTCTCCTCCCACATTCCAAAGACATGCATGGCAGGTTAATTGGGTGCTCCGAATTGTCCCTAGGTGTGCGTGTGAGTGTGGATGGTTGTTCGTCTCTGTGTGCCCTGCGATTGGTTGGCAACCAGTCCAGGATGTCCCCCGCCTACTGCCCAGAGCCAGCTGAGATAGGCGCCAGCAGCCCCCGCGACCCTTGTGAGGAATAAGCGGTCAAGAAAATGGATGGATGGATGTATGCCTAAAGGATATGTCTGTTATGCTGACTGACAAAAATATTTTTGTTAGCAGCTCTTCTGGTTTACCACTTAGCGGCATGCCTGGTCTAAAATGTGTGCAGAGCAAGGAGCAGCTTTCACAGACACACCGGGAACATTTATTAATAGGCATGAGCCGATTTAGCAAAAATATCAAAAGTATTAAAATTACAGCTCTAAAATGTGCTTATTTGAAATATTTGAGGAAATAAAAACAGCAATTTTTCTCATGTAACACATTCTATTTTGTTTTTAAACAAAATATCCGAAAATTGGTACATTAAGACACGTGCCATGTTAAGTTTATAAGTAAATAAATGTTGATATTCTTCCTTGCTTTAATTTTTCTTAGCAAGACACAGTGTCCAATCACTGTTGAGCTATTTTTTGCATTAATTGAAGGCAATTAACTTCAAAGACGCTGCTGGTTTTTATTTTTTTTTATTTTTTACAATGAAAGCTGTAAAGGCAAACGTTAACTGCCTATATAAAGTTAACGAGCAATATTGATTCTGATGCCTGCCTATCGATACGTGTATTGCAATGAGGCCCGCAACGATATATTGCCGTATCGATTTTTTTAGCACACCCCTAGTAATGGCGTCTGACTTTTTTCAGAAAAAGAGTATTGTGATGCAAATGTATCACTCTTTTGAACACAAATTGTTTTTAGAAGAAAAACGCTTTTATTTCCATGACCCCAGCCAGCTTGCTGGACTATTTTCCTCTCGTCCAACACCGGACCAGAACTCGTGTCACAGAACGCTGTCAGGGGTAAGTCAGTGCTGATCACACACACTGGAGGTGAGGATGAAATTGAGATTCATGTAAAAAAATCCGAACTATCCCTTTAAGTGAATGTTTTCACACTTTTTCATTTGTTAACGTGTGTTTTTTAAATTATTATTATTATTGTAATTTTATGTGTCCTAATTTCACAAAACAAATGTCAAACCTTCCATAAATCTTCTCTTTGGTAGGACACGTTGCCATGATGACCTTCTCTCCAAGCATGGAAGCGGGCCAACCGAACCAGCCATGGGTTGAGTTCATAGCCAACAGCAGAAGTGAAGCCTTGCCGGTATGCCTCCAAGACCTTTATTGAAAAATTTTGAAAACGTTAATTAAAAATATTTGTTTGTGTGAGTAAATGCATTACTATGTGTATATTGGCAAATAAGTGAGTTCTGTTTGTTTTTTTTTTGTTTTTTTTTAAAGTGTTTTCGGTGTGTATAAGTTGTTTAGTTGTGAGTCAGATGTTTGTTGGTGTGTGTGAATCAACTCTTCTTGCTAAGGCTACATTCAGAGAAGTGAATGAAGAAGCAACTTTGAATATACTGTAATTGTATTCATGCCTGTATGTGAGTTTTTTTTTCCTTTTTTTTTTTTTTTTGGTAGGGGAGGCGTGGGTTTGGGTGTGGGGGGATGTGAGAGCTTTGATTATTACTGATGTACAGCACGTACGATGCGACCGTCACCAGATCCTAAATCCACAAGGACCCCCTTTCGGCCTCTTAGCAATGTCATGACATTGCGCACTTGGGCGCTACTGGCAGGTATGTACGGTACCTGTGGGGAATAATCAAGAATAGATTAGAAAACCAGTGCTGTCTCCCCACCCTATGCACATACTACTGTATAAGATTATAATTAATGAACAATATACATAAGACCAGACCTGTAACCTCAACGGGACTTTCCGAAAGCCAGGCTGGAGGACTCCTACCCACATAACGTAAACAGCGAGACCAGTTCCAGCAGCAATCTGAGCAACGTCCCAACTTCGAAGTTTCCTTGTCTTGAGCTCAGCAAATGCATCGTCTGGGGCATCATCATCCATTTCTCCGTAACAAGATTTTTGTTGTTTCTGAAAACTTCCATACAGAATAAATTCATAGTTTTTCATGATATTTTGTGGACGCGAAGACCATTTCTGGCAAATAAAAGGTAAGGAAATATCTAATTGTTTTTTTTGTTTTTTTAATTGAATTATTTTTTAATTTGAACATGTGTGCTAAACTATTTAAACAGTATACTGTATCCTGTATTCATAACATTAAGTCATTTCTGTAATTGTGACATTGCTAGTACGTCACCACAGTATGATAAAATATATCAGTACGTTTAAAATATCAGGTTAACTTACAGTAAAACCTATGCAAAACCCATCAACGTAAAAAAAAATAATTCTCTCATTACATTTGACTGAATGAAAACAAAACTTACAGAAGTGCTGGGAGTCAGGTGCGTTGTACTTTTTCCATCGTAGGTTACGTGTTAAATGTTCAAATATTTAAATCAGTTCCACCGAAAGAGCGAAAGTAAACAGTACATTCAGCGATCACCTGGCACGCGGATAGATTAGGCAGTAGGACACGTCCCTGTGTAAATCGTTCCGTCTTTGCGACATTTTTGTTCCGTTCCGTCCACATTATTATTGCTGCACGGAACATGTTTTTGCCTCTCTACGTCAACGATCGCATTGAAATGTTCCATGGATAGTCCAAAACTACAACTATATCATACAAATATTTGATGGAATTTTATTTTATTTTTATTTTTTTAAATTGTGCTACCAGTACCACCCTTTCAAAAACAGAGCTACTTCTGCGGTACAAATCAATGTGAAGGACTCCCACTTTGATACAAGGTTAATAAATACAATTTCTCAATTGACCTAAGTTTAAGTTATGTTTGAAAATAAATATTTGGTTAAAAACAAAGTAGCAGGGGCTGGTGTGAGCTCCACGCAAGATCCACTTGGGGTTAAAAATAAAAATAAATAAATAGTCATGAGCAAAAATCCCAGAACTACATGGGTGGACCTGGGTAATGACCTGCAGAGAACTGAGACCAAAATAACAAAAGATTACCATCAGTAACACACTGCACCGACATGGAATCAGATCCTGCAGTGCCAAGCGTGTAACCCCCCCCAAACTAAATACTTTTTTTTTAAACCCACTGTATCTTAAAAGATTTCTCACAAGAAATATTAAAAATATGACAAGGTGAGACATAAATATCAATAAGTAACATTTTATTTGTATAAAAAGTGCATGTTAACATTTTTGAAACAATCATTTATACAATCCCAGGATTTTATAGTTTCATTATTGGTGAACTGTAGTTTGGAACAGCCCTGCAGGCTATTAATGTAGCCCTTTCCTGCTGTAATGTACTGCACAAAACGGACTCATACTTAAAGAACTCACTCTGAAACACTGTCAATGGAATATCTCTGGCAGAACATTTGCGGTCAGAGCTATATCTCAGTTGCTGTCTGCATCATCGCTGATGATTCCCTTCAGGTTGGCCCAGTCTGATGTCCTTCTGCGCCCTTTCTGCATGTTGTTTTCCTCCTCACTATCAGAGCCGGAGGTCAATGCATGCTTGTATATAGAGCATGGTGAGTCATGTTGCTGCTGTCCTGCAAAGGCTCCTCTTCGTTTTGATCGACCTTAGTAAATGAATCATCCATAGTTTTGTGTTGTGTAACATACAATATAGATAAAAATTACTGCATTATGGCTAAGTCGCAAATCCAAGCATACACTGCTTTTATCAAATCTACAAATCTTAGATATATTTAGCTAGGAGTTCCTGTACATAACAAAAGCTTACATTAATTCAATTTACATAGGCACCAGGAAGAAAGACAAGCCGTTGGCTCGGTTATCAAGTTTAAGTCATCTATTTGACAACTGAGAAATAACATTAGTAATCACCTTGACTCTCAATGATGTTGCTGATATCCAGTTCAGCAAGTTCCCGAGCTTTTTCTTTCTTCAGACGTACTTTTTTACATTTTTCGATGGATGGCCGACCTGTGAAAAAGACAGTGATGTGTGCGATTAGACTCAATACAGTACAGAAATCAATGTATGAATAAATCTGCCACATTTATTGGTGGGGTGGGGAAGGGTGGAAACACCGTCTTCACCCTTCAACTCCCCTCCAATTTTAATGCACTTCATGTCCAAGGGGAGGGGTGAGTTGGGGCGGGGAGCCATCAGAAGGGATGGACTGCAGTGCCTGGCAGCGCTGTGGTCCCCCCCATCTGTGTCCCTGCCCCACCACTTTGTCCCTCCTTTTTTTTGGGGGGGGGGGGGGGGGGGGGGGGATGCGGGTGTATCGGTGTAGGGGAAATTTTTTTTCCCTCTGCTCCGACTCACCTGCTCCCAATTTTAATGCACCACACGCACACACTTGTATATACACTGGGTGGGGCCACATTCACGGTGTAAGGGTAGAGCTCGCCAGTCGGCGAGCTGGCGGACTCAGTAACAGGGTTAGGTGTCACTAGTACGCTGGCGTGACGACCGGGGCCTCTCCCCATCGGTGTTCTGGTGCTCCGCCTTTTCCCCTGGTGCTTCCTCCTCTGCTTCCCCCCTCCCGCCGCTGTGCTACTCTCGCACGGCTGGAGGTGGGGTGGGCACGTTTTCCCTCTCTGCGCTGCTGCCCGGTGCCGGTTTCCGGGGGTGGGGGGGGGTTCGCGGGGGGCCGGGTTCGCGGGGGGGGGGGGCTTGTTTGGGGGGGTGGGGTGGGGGGTTGGGTGTTGGGGGTCGGGGTGTGTTCGGGGGTTTGGGGGCCGGGGGTGGTGGGGCCTGGGTCGTGGTGGGTGGCGGGTTTGGGTGGGGTGCGGGGGGTCGTGGGGGGGTGGGGGCTGGGGACCGGTGGGGCGCTGTGGGGGCCCGCTGGGCCTCGTTCTGCGGCCTTGGGCTCGGGGGTGTGGGCCGGGGCTGGGGCGGGGGTGTTCCGGGCGTCTGGGTCGCCGACCCAGCTCGGGTGGCTTGGGGGTGGCCTTGGTGCTGCCGCGGCCTGGGGATTTCGGGGGGGGGGGGGGGGGGGGGTGCTCGCTTTGCTGGACCGCGGTTGACGGCTTTCTTTCTTTGGTGGTGGTCCTTATGCATGCCAGATCCGTCGCACCAGCATCTACTGAAACTCAACAGAAGTAGCCTCTCCCTCCCACAGCCCCTTGAATCAGTGGGTGCTGGTGTCTGTGGATCTCACTTGGCTTTATCTATCCTTCCCTCCTTCCTCTCTTTAGTTTTTCCTCTGGTCACTTGAGATCTCAATTTATTGGAAGTTTGAGGCTTCTGGGGTTGGCATAAGACTCTGGTTTTGTAACCACGCAGGAGGGGTTTTGTTGGTGCTGGATTTCACTTTGATGGATTGGATGTACTGGCTTCTATGGATCTCACTCTGCCTTATCGATCCTTCCCTCCTTCCTCTCTTTAGTTTTTCCTCTGGTCTCTTGAGATCTCGCTAAATTTGCTGGAATTTAGAGGCTTCCGGGGTTGGCGTAAGATTTTGATTTTGTAATCATGGGGAAGGCAGGAAGTGTTTGGTCGGTGCTGGATTTCACTTTGATTTATCTTTCTTTTCTCTTTATTTTTTTCTGACATTTTCTCTGGTCTCCTGACCATTTAAACTTCACGACTCTGGCAAGATTCTGAAGTACCTGGTTAAGGCGAAGGGTAATGGGATATTTATAAGGCTTTAGGTGAATTAATGAGTATAAATTTATACGTATTTGCACGCACACGCACGCACGCAAACGCACGCACACACACACAAAAAGACCACAGGGCATGATTTTAATAATCCATATCTAAGAGTCACTGTCATTATGATAACCAATTAATCGGCCGATCAATTAAAAAATATAATAAAAGTAGTTTTTTGGTGCCTTACAACAATACAGGTGGAACATTTACAATATTATGTCCTGTAAATATTTCCCTACAGTCATAAGTCTCACACGCCACAATCCTGCATGTTTTAGATCAGGGGTCTCCAAGTTCCGTCCTCGAGAGCCACTATCCAGCCCGTTTTCCATGTTTCTCTCCACTAACACACCTGATTCATGATCGGGATCGTTATCAGGCTTCTGCAAAGCTTGCTGATTACCTGAACATTAGATTCAGCTGTGCTGAAGGACGGAGACATGGAAAACAGGCTGGATAGGGGCTCTCGAGGACCCAACTTTGAGACCCGTGTTTTAGATGTTTCCTTTCCTTCAACACAACTGATTCAAATGATCAGGATCATTATCATGCTCGTGTCGAGCTTGCTTGATTAGCTGATCATCTGAATCGTGTGTGTTGAAAGAAGTGAAACGCCTAAAACATGCAGGATTGCAGCACGTGAAGACCGGAGTTTGAGACCTGTGGTTTACACTATAACAGAGAGAAAAATCAGCAAGAATCAGCCACAAGTCCTTTTTGAGGAGGGAATGTTTGAATGTCATTATCGTTGCCTTATTTTGTTGTAATGAGTGTTGACATGTTAAACAACAATCAGTAGAAACAACCAATTTACTGACCATGAACACCAATATCTTCCAATTCACTCTTTAGAACTGCCACCATGGAGCGCACAGAGCGACAGCCACTGAGAAGCTTCTTGTAACTGCGTCTCTCGCCACAGAGAGAAATGTAGCGTTTGAGTCTCACAACTGCTTTTTCGTCTTCCTGTATGAAGAATCAGAGGTATGAGACGCATAGTGCATACTAGTGTCAAGTTCTAGTCTACTGATGTTTTTCGTTTTATTGTCATTTTTAAACAATGTTTGCTGTGATTATATATATATATATATATATATATATATATATATATATATATATATATATATATATATGTGTGTGTGTATATATATATATATATATATATATATATATGTATATATATATATATATGTGTGTATATATAGATATATATATATGTATATATATATATATATATATGTATATATATATATATATATGTGTGTATATATATATATATATATATATGTGTGTGTATATATATACGTATATATTTTAGTAAAATTTTCAACCCACTGATTATAAATAAATTTGGGCAACAGTTGATTTATAGTAGATGTGTGCTACACTATAAATAAAGTTGCATTGAATACTAGACCAGTTTGTCATCACTAAAGATCAGAAGACAAAAACAAATGCAAATAAAATGGCTGTACTATAACTACGTTTTTCAGTGATGAGATTTTTATCTAATTACTCAAAGATCACCTTTTTTTTAGTGACACCGTCTTTGTCTTTTTTGGTTGACTTCTTTTTTCCACCATCTTGATCTTTTTCCTTCTTTTTATTAACTTTCTTTCCTTTTGACTTGGGTTCCTGCTCATCCTCCAAAGAGAGCAGAGATGATGAATCTGAATCTGCTTGGTTTGTGTTCTTTTCTGCCACGTTGTCTTCTACATTACAAAACAGATTCATATTCTAAGTAGCACTAAGTACAATGACTTGAGCAAAATATAAAGTTTACTATTTCACCTTTTTCACTTTCATCAGATGACTGAGAGCTGTTAGTCTTATTTGCGTTGCTTTCACCTTCGTCATCACTCTGCTCTCTAGTTTTTATCCTCGTTTCTCCATCTTCAGTGTCCTCTTCAAACTTTGCATTTTTCTTTTCTGGTGATTTTCTAATTTCCTGCTTTTCACCTTCTGATCCAGTTTTACTTTGCTCTTCATCTGCACTCGCCGCACTTCCTACTGTGTTAGACTCTTCATCCTCAGATTCTGTAACAAGCGCAAGAAATAATGAATCCCAATCTGCTCGGTTTATGTTCTTTTCTACCACGTTTTGTTCTACATTGCACAATAGAGATTCATCCTGTAAGTAGCATTAAGAATAAATAATATTAGTAGAAACTAAAGTTCACAATTTCACCTTTTTCACTTTCATTAGAAGACTGAGCACTGTCACTGTTATTTGCATTACTTTCATCCTCATCATTACCCTGCTCTCTAGTTTTTATCCGTTTCTCCATCTTCAGCGCTTTCTTCACACTTTCCACTTTCCTTTTCTGATTTTCTGCTTTGCGTCACCTGATCCAGTTTTACTTTGCTCTTCTTCATCACTCTCTACACTTCCTGCTGTGTTATTTTCTTAATCCTCAGATTCCGCAAAAAGTACAATAACTAATTCTTGAGTAAAAAACAAAACAAAAACAAAAACCCAATAAGAAGACAACATAGATAATTACACAAGTGAAGTAGATTAGGGTTTACAAACTTTGTGGATACAGGTACCCCACAGGGGAGATGTTCTTTTAAAGAACCTCCTCATAATCCTAATGCCATAATAACGCAAAAATATCCATGATTTGTTGCTCCCTGAAGTTGTACACTACCCGGCTGTAAACAGAAGGGAGCTCATTTACAAACGCACAGTCACTGTTGCCAACTTGATAATATGGTTGCAACTTTTCCAACTGCTCGTGTCCATTTTTCATAAAGAGTAACTCGGAAATTTTATTCCTGCTAACCATGATTGAAATCATTTTCACACTCTTTTGTGTATGACAACAAAGGAGGCCAGTGAATGCAATTACAGAGTCAATGGCGGGGAACATTGCTAAAGACATGGTGCCAAATGCCAATTGCAAAAGCAGTGATTTATCCACATGTTGGAAACTTAGATGTAGCCTGAGGACACACTAAAGGATAACTAACTCCTTGGTCTTTTCATCTTGACGGACGCTCAGTGCAGTGAAGAGAGAAAATCAATTAAATTGATGTGGCAACAGTGTAACTGCCAATACGTGCCACTAAATGGTGGTAAAACACAACACCTGTCTAAATGTAACATGCAAGTTTCACTTTTTGAAACTAATTATTGAAATAAATGGGACTTTTCCTCGACATTCTAATGATCTGACCAGCACCTGTAAGAGGGCAAGGCTAAAAAATAATTTCTAAAATACATGACTCGGATCATTAGCAAATGCCGAGCTGCTAATATGTGGGGGTTCCCTGTAACCAGCTGGGAGAGGGGAGTGAGACACACTGTCTTCAATCACCAATAAATTCAAATTAATTACTGAATCAAATTAATCTGATGGATAATTTTGATAATTGATTAGTCGTAGATTAAATTAATCATTGCACTCCTAGATTAAATGAGGTGAGGTGCTTCTATTGTCAACATTAAACTCACCAGACTTGAAGTTTACATAACATCTGGACTTCTTTTGCTTGGATGTAACTTCATTTTCACTCTCACTTTTAGTCTCATTTTCCCTCTCTCTTTTTCTTCTGTTTTGGACGTCCTCAGCCTCCGATTCACCACCACTTTTGTTCTCCTTGGAGGCAAAACAAATAATTTGGTTACCTGTTGTCATCTTTGATGGATTTGCTTTACCTATCTTGAACATAACAGACACTTAAACAAAATATTTGGTTACCTGCATTTTTATCAACTCCTGCTCAACCACTTGTTTCAGGAGACTTTTGGCAGAAGCACTTAGCTCGTCACCTTCCACCGTGGCCAAATATCGCCGTTTTAAAATTCCCAAAGTAAGAGAGCTGAATAACACACGAATACATACGACAAACATGAATTAGCAACAACAGCTATCACCTCATAATTTCCATTTTGACGGCCGTCGTATTACCGGTACTGGGGCTGCTAAAGCTACTTAGTGCAGCAAGTAATGCTGCCTTCATGTGTTACCGTAATTATGGTAAATAAATACCACATATCGAGTAGAAAACTGCACGTGAACGCCCCCTCATGTCGTATTTTCTACTGGCCATTCTGGGAATTTATTTTCACACCCGAGTTTCCGAGTTGAGAGAACTATTCAAGTTCAACATGACGGTGAGCATCAGATTTGTGAATGGCAAGAAGGGCGTTATCGTCCGCTAGCAGGTTGTTTTAGAATATAATCTACACCCTTACGTAGCATAGCCTACACAAGTATTTGCCGTAATTGTTGTTGTTTTACCATCAAAGAGTACACCAGCTGCTATGTGTAGTTTTTAAGCTACAACAACAAAGGCACATGAACAGAACTCGGTCGTAAAAGTTTCCGAGTGGTAACGTCCATCTTTCCCATAGACGTACCCGGTATATGTCGTAAATTGTCACGTCTACCTTTGTAATGTGTGTGGTTTAAACAAAATTTATATATATATATATATTATTATTATTAGCTTTGGGTGACAGTTGAACCATTTAGAAAGACCGAGGGTCTGCAAAAGTTACCAACTATACACTACCAGCTCACAATACCTTTAAATATCTGCAAGTTTACCTTAAATCTTGTTCTGCGCGCAGCTGTCCGCGGACAAACTGGCGGATACTTTTTTCTTCGATCTCACGCATCGTTGTCCGGAGTGACAGGGCAACCATTCAAGATGACAATCATGGCGGGTGGCGGGAGAAACAAAAAAAAGAAGTGACGTCAGATAACATCCTGTATAAATATTTACAAGTAAAACATGTTGTGCTTATAAAGCTTGCGTACGATCAAAATGAGGCCAAAACTCTACGTACGAACATTTCTGTGCCAAAGGTGGTATTTATAGAAAACACACTGAACGTGAAACTTTACGCACCGCCACGTCAAGTCTGGACCTACCCTACGCAATCCGCACATTCTGGAGACATGGGAAAACAGCGACAGTCAGTTTGTGGTACATTTCTATTCCTCAAACGACATGTATGCTGGATGTTGGGTCACATATACAGTATTAATGTTTACTTTGCTCCAGAGTTGCTCGGATCTCACAAACGCGCAGTGGGGCGGAAAGCTGCATGCGAATGAACATTTTAAACGCTCGTTTACTCTCATCACCTATCTTGAAAAAGCCTCATGCAACAAATCATATTACAGTCTTCCCTCGCTATAACGCGGTTCACTTTTCGCGGTCTCGCTGTATCGCGGATTTTTTTTTAAGTGCAATTTTGCAAATTTTTTTTACAGTAATATACCCATTTCATAAAATTTATGAAGGTTTGAACATTGTCAATGTTTGAACAAGAGAGAAATGTGAGAACATGTAAATTCCTCAATGAGAAAAGTGTATAAATTGTGCGGTCGGGGATTTTAGAGCCTTAAAACATTTATAAGAGTTGTAAAACATAAAGCTAACTACTTCGCGGTTTTAATTTATTGCGGGTATTTTTGGAACCTAACCCCAGCGGAAAACGAGGGAACACTGTAATGACAATGTACACATACATACATGCATTACATCATCGTGCCACGCAAATATGCCCCAATAGTAACTTCACCCGCCCGCGCCACGCAATTGCCATTAAAGGCTAAATAAAACTATCTTGACACAAGACAATAAGGATTGGGAAAAAAATAGCGACAAAAGATAGTCTGGTGCAAGCATCTTTGCTATGGAGATAGGGTTTTGTCATGCAAATAAATAAATGAGCGCGTCAATAAAGTCTGCCATAAACGTTCACAATGCGATCCACGCAGCCGTGAGCCATGGATGGAAATCCATAAGCAACACATTGAGAATATTAACAATAATAGGGCGGCCTATTGATCGCCTAATTTAGAGACAATTTAGTAAATCTGACTAAAAACAATCCAAGTGTAAGCGGTAAAAAAAATAGATTATTATTATTATTATTATTCCTTTCCCTATTTAAAAAAGTACAAATCTGTGTCTGCTTTTATTGGCCTTCCATGACTCGACCTCTTCAATGAGGATTTCAATGTACATCTTGTTTTAAAATCTTTTTTTTTTTTTTAAGGACTTACTGGTCACACGAAAATTCTCGTACAATATGGTGACTTTAGATTTCTTTCTTGCCTTTCATTGACTGTCCAAATTGTTTTGGCTTGATGTTCGCCAACACGTGCTGCTTATTAATACGCAGATGAGTAGCTTTCCAATGCCAAATATGGAGTGAAATAGGCGGACTTGGGGCGGAGAACGGCGTGGAATCTGCTGCGCACACTGGTTGGGATCGTGTGGCATTTATAAAGGGAACTTGCGTGCAGATTTGCGTATGTGTATACGCATGGTTTTATAAATCTTGTTTTTTTTCTGCGTACGTGAGTTTTGAGTTTCGTTCCTACGTACTTTTCTGCGCAGGTTTTCACGCACAGTTTTATAAATGAGCCCCCTGGAGTTATAATCATGCCCAAACCCCGTAAACACAAAAACATAATCTACTACACAAGACGTGATCTACGTACACAAAGAAGCATATCTCCAATTACAAAAAAAAAAAAAATCTTTCAAGTGCAATTTTTTTACGTACGTAAAAAGAATTCCACAACTACGGATAAAAGTCACGTGACAAAGGAAAAAAAAGAAAAATAGCTAAAGGGAATTAGAGCAAATCACTATTTTCAAAGCCTTTTATTTGTCAGAGAACTTGATTGAGAGAATGTTGTTTGAATTCGTTATAGAAGGCTGAAAAGCATGGCTCCGCTCCACGGAATTTACAACAGTGAATATGATATTATAAATTTATTAGATAGTTCTAATTATTTTTCTCTATACAATCCCCCCCACCCCCCCAAAAAAAAGACAAACAAACAATACATTCTTCCAAGCAATCACGGCATCCTTTTCAATGTTAACATGAATGAAATCACACACACACACACACATATATATATATATATATATATATATATATATATATATATATATATATATATATATATATATATATATATATATATATATATAGCCTTTTCTTGATGAAGGTGCTGGTGCAACTGTGTCCGGTCGTCTGCGTTACAATGAAGGTGGCTGTGACCAGTTTCAAACTGCCGAGGTAGAGGACGACATCGGCAGGCTCCAGAACACAGAATGGTAAATCTTACTCTTTATTTTAAAATGGAAATTATGGACTAATAATGCTGTTTATATTTTTGTATGGGCGAAATAGCAAACGCTTTGTGGCCAAAATGTAGCTTGGTTTAGTCCAATACACTCAAATTATTATGCTTTACTTGTTATAGTAAAAAGCTAATTTATATTGGTAGGAGCAAAATAGAACTTATCCATCTTAAAATGCAAACCATAAACTAAATGCTGCTTACTCGCTCTCGTAAGAAGTGAAGCCACCACTGCCCCTTTTACATTGCCACCTCTGTGAGACTCAATTCACAATGGAAAAAGTTTACAACATGCATTTTGGAAATTAAATTCACCTCATACCAGTCAGATGCATGACACTTTTCTCCTGAAGTGCTTGAAATAGATAATCCAAGTAGTTCCTCAAATAATGAACAAATTCTTTGTAAATGTTATAAATGGCTTAAAAAAATAAAATAAAATAAAAAGTTGCTTGTGCTTTGCAGGTGTTCCTGTGGTAACCAATGGCGGAGCCAGAGGGGGTCCTTGGTGGCACGTGCCCCTGCTGAAATGTGATTGGACCCAGCAGACGCCAAATGATTGACATATCACCGCACCGGCGCAGTGACGTCGCACGCCTTGCCGATGCAGCCTGCCAGGATTTTTTTTCAATCAGACGCCTACTAATTGTTATGCCCCTCCTAAACAGTGGCTGGCGCTACTTACGACAAAGCATTATAATCCACCTCACTAGGAGTCTGGAGAAGGAGAATCACCTGATAAGAGAAGCAGTCTCATGAGTACCGGCACATCAAGAATGCACGTTGGCATTTGGCAACTTGGCTATTTCATGTTGGTTTGCCTGTGAGACGTGAGTGACTGTTTAAAATAACTTTTATGTTCAGATAGATTGTTTTGGACGGACATCAATAAGCAACGTAGTTTGGCAAAAGCTAAAAATAAATGCATTGTTGTAATACTATACAATAGCACCCTCCAGTGGTTGAAAGTTCAAACAGACGCTAACTGACGTTTGCACTTACAGGACTGTCTCAGAAAATTAGAATATTGTGATAAAGTCCTTTATTGTCTGTAAGGCAATTAAAAAAAACAAAAATGTCATACATTCTGGATGCACTTGGAAAAACTTGCAGTTGTTTCGAGTTAGACGATTGAAGTGATTAATTGAATAGCCTACTAGTATACTTTTTCATGATATTCTAATATTTTGAGATAGGATGTTTGAGTTTTATTTAAGATGTAAACCATAATCATCAATATTAAGATAATAAAAGGCTTGCAATATTTCTGTTGATTTGTATTGAATCCAGAATGTATGACATTTTTGGTTTATTAACTGCATTACAGTAAATAAAGGACTTTATCACAATATTCTAATTTTCTGAGACAGTCCTAAATTCTTGTTCTCTTATGATTATGGCGTAACGTTTTTAGTCTACAGGATTGCCTCAGAAAATTAGAATATTGTGATAAAGTTGTTTATTTTCTGTAATGCAATTAAAAAAACAAAAATGTCATACATTCTGGATTCACTTGGAAACACTTGCAGGTGTTTCGAGTTAGATGATTCAAGTGATTAGTTGAATAGCTAACTAGTATACTTTTTCAGGATATTCTAAATATTTTGAGATAGGATGTTTCAGTTTTGTTTAAGCAGTGTAAGCCATAATCAGCAATATTAAAATAATAAACAACGTGCAATATTTCAGTTGATTTGTAATGAATCCAGAATGTATGGTATTTTTGTTTATTTAATTGCATTACAGAAAATAAAGGACTTTATCACAATATTCCAATTTTCTGAGATAGTCCTGTAGAAGTGGAGGATATATTAAAATTATTATTAATCACTTTAATAAATTATGTGGTTGTAAATGAAGTACTGTAGTAGTTGGAGTAATACATTTATTTTTCATAGGGTGTGTGGAAAATGAAACAACAGGGAGAGTTTGGCACTTAGACAGGACCTTTAGTCATACTGTAATACAAATTTGCACTATGTTCATATTAGGGGTGTTAAAAAAAAATCGATTCGGCAATATATCGCGATACTACATCGCGCAATTCTCGAATCGATTCAATAGGCGGCTGAATCGATTTTTAAACTTCAATTTTTAATGGAAAAATATTCAACAAAACGTCTTACTTTGGGTTAGGGTTCACACCTTAAGCATGGAAGAATGTTATATGAACGGAACATTAAGCCTTAATATTTTATTTTAATGCTGTTCAAGCATGAAACAGATTACAACCTGTATAAGACTGAAGTTTCAGATAAATAAATAATACATTTTCATACAAATCTTACACTCTACAAGTTTACTGATTAGTATTTTCTAAATTTGAATGAAAAAAATCGCAACAATCGACTTATAAATTCGGATCGGGATTAATCGGTATCGAATCGAATCGTGACCTGTGAATCGTGATACGAATCGAATCGTCAGGTACTAGGCAATTCACACCCCTAGTTCATATTATGTTATGTTGATAAAAGTGTTGTATGCTTTTGAGTAATTGCATGAATACAGTATCTGCGTGTGTGCGTGCAAGTTCATTCAGGTTAAACAGTACTGAATTATTTTTGTACATTTTATACATTGTTAATAAACGGCACATTATGTGCAAAAATTTCCCCTGTGAGTAATATGTACTTAAATATATTTGTACAAAAGGCTTGTAGAAATAGTGTATTATTGTTAAGAGTGTTTATTTACATGAATCAGAACTTCGTTTTGTATTGTTGTGCCTCCCCATGGCACGTGACTACGCGATTACGTATGACGATGTGTCGGGCGTGCATGCGCAGTTCAGTTCAGTAGAGAGCAGGTGGCTACAGCGGTGCTGTAGCAGTCGGATTGATCACGTTGTACGTAGTTTCGTTTGACAGAGTTCATGACCACAAAGTAAGTCAGAAATGTTTATTGTTGCATTGTTTATGTGTATTTCCAACTTGTGTGCTAGTTTCGATGGCTATATACGGAGTTTAGAAGTGAACCGCGGGACGCTACAGTTCTGTAACAGTCGCCATTACCAACTGGCTATTTTACTGTTCTTGGTGGCCACTAGAGGTCCCCATAGACCAGTAAAACATTTACGTGCATTCAAGTGAATTCTAAATGACTGTAGTAGGTCATTTTGAGCAGTATAAATATAATACCTATTGCGTGGGCAATGTTTTCTTTGGGTTTGTCCTTTATGGAGTTTCTAAGGCATATAAATACTTATTAGTCATGTCATTGTATAATTTGTGTGACATCTAAATATTGTGCATCCCCTTATTATTGTTATTCTGATATTTCAGACTCTGTTTCATCTGTTTCACCTGTTTCATCTACATCCATTTCACCTGTTGCTTCAACCCGCTTGTCTCGACCTCATTGTCTCCACCTGTACCCTCATCTCCTGAATAACCAGTAAAGAATCAACAAACCACCATAACGCATTCTCCTGTATTCTGATCGATACACCATCCTGTGTAGTGTATACACCTTCCATGAGCCAGCATAATAGCCTCCCCAATAAATGGTCCTTCTAACCGGATACATTATTCAGGATGGAGCCAGAGGAAAAGAGACACCTTGATGTAAGGCCGAAACGCCGGACACAACCTCCGGCTTGGATGCATGACTTTGAGGTCGACTACATGAGACATGAGTACAGCGGCCAGTCACGGTGGGACTCGTCTATGCCGACACCTACGAGCGGACTGTCATGTCCACAGAGGGAACAAGTTCAGATGACTCCCTTCCTTGCACCTCAGCGTCACTCTGGGAGCTTCGGGGATGCTGCTCAGTCTAGAGCCCCTCAGCTAGCCTCAAGCTTCACCCAGAGGAGAGATGTGGAGGATGAATCTGCACCTGTTCAGTCACACCTACAGCCTCCCCCTCCAGACTCGAGGTATTATCCAAACTTCAGAAGCTTTCAAGAGGAGAACACTATCCTGCGTGAGACGCATGAGGCCCTACAGGCTGGTATAAAGGAGTTGAACAAAGCCCGCAGTGACCTCAAGCAGCTAATTGACGTGGCCCACTCTCTTAGAACAGGTATGAGTCAAGCCACCCCTCCTTTACCATCCTGTTCCAGCCCTAAATCATATCTAATGGGGGCCACCAACACAACAAGGAGTTCTGCCATCACGGCAGTGGAGGAAGAAGAAGATTGGCCTGATCCTCCACCATGGCCTGAACCTGAGGAAGACCTACATAATAGCCTGAGGGCCCTTAACGTGGAAGATCAGCAGCTCCCTAATTATCCTGCTCCCCCTGACATCAAGCCTCAGCTCTACAAGTCCCAGACCAAGCCATCACAGCTTCCTCGTTCACAGTATGCAGTCTCAAGCCATGAGACACCCTATGTTCGTCCTCCTCAGCCTTTTCAGTTACCTTCACGTCCAACAGGACCCTCAGCACGGCCAATACCTTTCGAGGTACCACATTCCCACGGAGCCATGCATCACATGCAGCCTTCATTTCCGGAGCCGGTGTACAGAGGACCACAACCGACCATTCCCAAGTTCAGTCTCCCAGATCCAAGTGAGTTTGCCAGGCTACGTATAGCATTAGAGAACCTCCTCCCCTCCAATGCTACAGAACTTTTCAAATATCAGATACTCGTAGATCATCTTAAACTAGAGGAGGCTAGACTAATAGCTGATGCCTACCTAAACTCGCCAACCCCCTACACCGACACCATGATGGCACTTAATGACAAATATGGTCAACCTCATCAGCTTGCCCTAAAGAAGATAGCCAGCGTCTTGGATGGCCCGGAGGTCAGACGGGGTGGTCCAGCAGCGTTCCAGAGATTTGCCCTCCAAGTCCAGTCCCTGCTGGGTCTCCTACAAACCTTGGGCCATGAAGGCGAGGTTGAGCTAAGTTGTGGATCGCACGTAGCTCGACTACTGGGGAAGCTACCTACCGAACAGCGGGCTGATTTCCGCCGTTATCAGCTCACTAGACCTGGAGCTACACACACCTTGTGGGACCTGTCAGAGTGGCTTCGCCATGAATCATGGTGTCAGGGCCTTGATAATCCAGTCAGTGGCCAGAGCTCCAAGGAGAAGCAGAGCACAAAAGGGGGCAGTCGTTCCTCTGCCAGACAGACAGTAGTGCTGAATAGCAGTAAAGAGAGCCCTGACAAGAAGGAGAAGACTAAAGCTTACTGTCCCTATTGTGAAAGTACAGAGCACTACCTCAGCCAGTGCAGTAGTGTGTCCAAGCTAACCAAAGACGAGTTGAAGGAGTGGATAAAGGTAAACAAGCGTTGCTGGCGCTGTGCTCGTCAACACTTAGCTGCCCAGTGTAACCTCAAGAAACCCTGTAACCGGTGTCAGGGGAAGCACCTCCTTGTTCTCCATGAAATTAACCAAAGAACCGACACAGTCAAAGTAGACTTACCTCCAAAGGCAGAAAGTTGTTTGACTACCTGTGCCTCCGAGTCACTCTACGTCGACCGACCTAGTGTCGGGAACCGGGTCATGTTGAAGGTAGTGCGTGTGCATGTGCACTATGGAAATCAGACTCTAGACACCTTTGCAATCTTGGATGATGGATCCGAGAGAACTATGCTGTTGGCCAGAGCTACTGAGTCCCTAGCCATGAAAGGCACCCCAGAAGACCTCACCTTGCGCACAGTCCGCCAGGATATCCAGGTACTGCATGGCCATACCGTGTCATTCCGAGTCTCCTCTCCTGAAAACCCGAAGGTCAAGTTTAAGATCACTGATGCATTTACAGCAAGCAGGCTCAGTCTAGCCCAGCATAGCTGTCCGGTTACTCACCTACAGAGGAAGTTCAAGCACCTCCGGGGTATTCCTGTCCCTAACCTGCGAGAAGTGCAGCCTTTGCTTCTCATAGGCTCTGACCAGCCTCACCTCTTAACACCCATCGAGCCTGTCAGACTCGGACCTCCTGGTAGCCCAGCAGCTGTTCACACCAGGCTGGGGTGGACCCTGCAGGGCCCTAGTCAGCCCATGGGGCGGCCAGCCCACACAGCCCAATGCTTGCTTACCTCAGTCTTACACCCCATGGATGAGCTCTACAGACATGTGGAGAGGCTCTGGCAAGTGGACACGGTCCCCTACAAGCCCGAGAGGGAGGTGACGCGCTCCAAGCAAGACCAACAGGCCATAGCCCTTCTAGAAACAAAGACAATACGTATGGAAGTGGATGGCATCCTTAGATATGCTACCCCTTTACTACGTCATGCAGGCATGCCACCATTGCAGGCGCCAAAAGAGTCAGTCATGGCCCTGCTACGCAGCACTGAGAGACGCCTTCATAAGGACTCGGAGCAGGGAGAAGCCGACCAAACAGAGATGTTGAAACTCATTGAGTCAGGTGCAGTGCAGGAAGTCAGAGAGTCAGTCTCTTCTGAGGACTGTTGGTTCATACCCCATCACCTTGTTACCCATAATGGGAAGAACCGCCTTGTTTTCAACTGCTCCCATCAGTACTTGGGCCAGTCCCTTAATCAGTACCTTTTACCAGGCCCAACCCTAGGTGCCCCTCTGCTTGCTGTCTTGTTAAGGTTCCGGGAAGGTCCCATCGCTGTTAGTGGCGACATCAAAGGGATGTTCCACCAGGTCCGCCTCCTCCCTAAGGATCGTCCTCTGCTGCGGTTCTTATGGAGAGACTTGAAGGTAGACCAACCCCCCAAGATATTCGAGTGGCAAGTCCTCCCCTTTGGGACCACGTGCAGCCCCTGCTGTGCTACTTATGCACTGCAGAGCCACGTCAAGGACCCCATAAAGTCCAATGATACCCTCCGATTCTCCGTGGAGCATTGCTTCTACGTTGACAACTATCTGCAAAGTGTTGCCACTCCTAGTGAAGCCAAGAATCTGGTGGATCAACTCAGGAATCTACTTGCATCTGGCGGCTTTGAATTACGACAGTGGGCTTGCAATGATCCAAGTGTTCTCATCCACCTACCTCCAGAACTCAGATCCAAAAGTTTGGAGCTGTGGTTAGCCCAGGATAAGTCAAACCCGTTTGAGTCGACCCTTGGTCTCAGCTGGAACTGGCAGTCAGACACCTTAGGCTACAAACAGAGGTTAGTCCCTTATGAAGTACCAACGCTGAGATATATATATATATATATAGGGTCTTAGCCTCACAGTACGAGCCGCTAGGCTACCTGTTGCCATTCTCCACCCGTGCCAAGCTCATCCTGAGACAGCTGTGGGACAAGCAGCGAGGTTGGGACGATCCCAACCTCCCCCCTGACCTGGTGAGAGCATGGTCCAGCTGGGAGTCAGAACTTCAGCATCTGCCATCTATTACCATGCCGCGTCCATATGTGCCCTCAGATAGTCCCCTTGAAGGTGCCACCCGCCAACTACACATCTTTGCTGATGCCTCAGAAAAGGCCTACGGGGCGGTAACCTTCATCAGAACAGAAGACAAACATGGTAGGACACATCTATCGTTTGTTCTGGCTCGCTCACGCATAGCTCCCAAACGCTTGCATTCTGTACCTCGCCTTGAGCTTTGTGCAGCTCTAGTGGCAGCTCAGTTAGCTTCCACCCTGAAGAAGGAGCTCACTCTCACAGTGCATCGCATAGTACTGTGGTCTGACTTGACTACCGTACTCACCTGGCTGCACTCACAGTCCTGTCGATATAAGGTGTTTGTAGGCTCAAGAGTAGCTGAAATCCAGGAGCTAACTGAAGGCTGTGACTGGTGCTATGTGGACTCAGCCAATAACCCGGCAGATGACCTGACAAGAGGGAAGACGTTAGCATCCCTTTTGGAGCCCAACCGATGGTCACAAGGGCCCCCCTTCCTCTTACAGTGCCCAAGTACCTGGCCAGAAATGCCACACTCAGCCCCACCTGAGGAGACAGCTGAAATGAGGAAGTTAACCTTCTGCGGGTCCACTGTCAGCTCACCAGTAATTCCCAGTCTACAGGTTGCGACATGCAACACTTGGCAGGAGCTCATGGACGCCACTGCAAGGGAGCTTCATGGCCAAGCCCCATCCAACTACTCACCCACCGCCGAGGAGTACCGAGAAGCTGAGGTGCTCATTCTACACCGAGCCCAGAAGCAATCCTTCCCTGACGATTATGCTCAGCTGTCATCCTGTAAGCCCGTTTCAGCTTCAAGCCGACTTCTTAAACTTGCGCCACTCATTGACACCTCTACGAACCTCATCATAGTGGGTGGGCGGTTGCGCCGTCTTGAAGGTCAGGATGAGTCCAACCCACATCCTATCGTCCTTGATGCTTCACACCCGGTGAGTCTCCTGCTTATAAAGAAATATGATCAAGACCTTAAGCACCCCGGGCCGGAGAGAGTCTTTGCGGAGCTGCGCAGGACATATTGGATCATTCATGGCCGGGAGGCTGTTCGCCGGCATCAGCGTTCCTGTGCAGATTGTCAGCGCTGGAGAGCACAGCCTTCCGTACCCAAAATGGCCGACCTCCCAACAGCACGCCTCCAATTGTACAAACCTGCTTTCCATTCCACCGGCATGGACTGTTTCGGGCCCATGCTAGTAAAAGTCAGCCGACGCCATGAAAAGCGCTGGGGCCTCATTTTCAAGTGTTTGACCACTAGAGCAGTACATCTGGACCTCCTCCGAAGTATAGACAGTGACGCTTTCTTGATGGCCTTGAGGCGATTCATCGCCAGGAGAGGAACACCTGCTGAACTGTGGTCAGACCACGGGACCAACTTCAAAGGAGGAGAGAGAGAACTTCAGGAAGCCTTTGCTAGTATGGGTCCAGCTCTACAGAGTCAACTTGCGCAGCAGAAAATTCAATTCAACTACAACCCTCCAGCAGCCCCACACTTTGGTGGAGTGTGGGAGAGAGAGGTACGGGCAGTCAAATACGCCCTCCGCACCTGTATAGGAACAGAGCCCATCCACGAGGATGTCCTCACCACTGTGCTATTGGAGGTGGAGGCCATTCTCAATTCAAAACCTTTGGGTTATGTGTCTGCTGACGTGGCAGACATTGACCCGGTGACCCCAAGTAGCCTTCTATTGGGGCGGCCTGACGGATCACTTCCCCAAATCGTTTATCCGAAAAGTGAGAGCCTGAGCCGCAGGCGCTGGCGGCACTCCCAAGTCATGGCCAACCAGTTTTGGTCGAGATTCATCCGAGAGTACCTCCCTGGGCTGCAAACTAGGGCGAAATGGCACACCTCCTCCCCTGACATCCTGGAGAAGTCAGTGGTCATGATAGTTGACCCACAGTTACCTCGTGCCATGTGGCCCATCGGGCATGTGACTAAGATTCATCGCAGTGATGATGGTTACATCAGATCAGCCGACGTGGACATCAAAGGACATGTATACACACGACCTGTAGCTCGGGTGGTGATGTTACCAGCCCTCCCATCGGGAGCGGCTCCATCTGGAGCAACTCAAGACTCTCAGAGAGCCTGATTAGCCTTTTATTTGGAGCAAATGTGCACCTGCACATTTGGGGGCGGCTGTACAAAAGGCTCCTAGAAATAGTGTATTATTGTTAAGAGTGTATATTTGTATTGTTGTGCCTCCCCATGGCACGTGACTACGCGATTACGTATGACGATGTGTCGGGCGTGCATGCGCAGTTCAGTTCAGTAGAGAGCAGGTGGCTACAGCGGTGCTGTAGCAGTCAGATTGATCACGTTGTACGTAGTTTCGTTTGACAGAGTTCATGACCACAAAGTAAGTCAGAAATGTTTATTGTTGCATTGTTTATGTGTATTTCCAACTTGTGTGCTAGTTTCGATGGCTATATACGGAGTTTAGAAGTGATCCGCGGGACGCTACAGTTCTGTAACAGTCGCCATTACCAACTGGCTATTTTACTGTTCTTGGTGGCCACTAGAGGTCCCCATAGACCAGTAAAACATTTACGTGCATTCAAGTGAATTCTAAATGACTAGTAGGTCATTTTGAGCAGTATAAATATAATACCTATTGCGTGGGCAATGTTTTCTTTGGGTTTGTCCTTTATGGAGTTTCTAAGGCATATAAATACTTATTAGTCATGTCATTGTATAATTTGTGTGACATCTAAATATTGTGCATCCCCTTATTATTGTTATTCTGATATTTCAGACTCTGTTTCATCTGTTTCACCTGTTTCATCTACATCCATTTCACCTGTTGCTTCAACCCGCTTGTCTCGACCTCATTGTCTCCACCTGTACCCTCATCTCCTGAATAACCAGTAAAGAATCAACAAACCACCATAACGCATTCTCCTGTATTCTGATCGATACACCATCCTGTGTAGTGTATACACCTTCCATGAGCCAGCATAATAGCCTCCCCAATAATATTTGAACATTTAGAGACTCAGATTGAAATTAATTTTAGTATCCTTGCCCAAATTAATTGAAGTATCATTGTATTGTATTGCTGTTAATGTTTTGTTATATTTGTTTTTTGTCTTTCTGTAAAGCGCTTTGTGACAGCTAAGGCTGTTTGAAAGCGCTATATAAATAAAGATGATTTGACTTGTTGATAGCAGCAATCCATGCTCGCCTTTGTCGTTCACTTTTCTGTTCTGCTGCTTTCCCCTGTCCACAAATTACCTTAGGAATGAGATAAAAACGCTTTTTATCTCTTCTACCCAGTCTGTTGCAGTTAATAATAGCACACGTCGTAGGCATTATCACTCGAATTGTCAACACATGAGAGTATAGGTCGCTTGCACATCGTAATGCATCATGGGAGTTTTTCCTTCGGGCGCCATATTGGGTGTCCGCCGGTTCACAAGGTACACTCGCGAGTTACACGGTAGAGCTTATCAACCTGATGTAATTTTCGCAGTATTTTCACGATTTACCGGAAGATCAAAAACAACGATACAGGCAGAAGGTGTCTCTGTGTGGCGGGATTGATCCTAATTACGTCCTGACCAAGGGTGATTTTTTTTTTGACGGAGAAAGCTTGCTGGCCAAATGTGACATCTCTGGACATCTTTCCCTACCTCGTGTTGACAACATGCTCCATAACACGCCAACAAATCCCTGGAGGCTTACAATTATTTTGTAAGCGGGTGGATACAGAGTGTAAACTTTAACATCGCATCAGAAGAAACGGTTGCTGTTGCACGTAAGTAAACCACATGGTGTTGGTAATTCTGCACACAAAAATGTTGATTTGTTCTCAGGCTTCCTGTTATCATTGTGTTTACATGCACAGCTGGCTTTACCTGATGTGTTTTTTCTAATAATTTTATAACAGGCAAATATGGCAGAGCGTATAAGAATAAAAAGTAACTGCACAGCCTCCCCGTGGCTTAATTAAATTTAATGCTACCCTTTCACTAGTTACATGTTACTTAATCAACTTATTCTAAATGGTTAAGGTTAACCACTATCAGAGGACGTATTTTTAGTTTCAGTTTCCAGTACAATAAAACGTGTTCATGGTAACTACTGAGCATACTGACAGCTTTTCTTATGATCTCACGGTTAAGGAGGCTGTCACAACACCCAATTTCTGTCTGGTGCCAGATGGCAACAATTCCCATCACTTGTCACGACAACACCAATAGTATTACCAGGTATGTATGGCTTTACTTTTTGTAGTTTCTTATTTAATTCTATGTTTCATATTTTAATTACAATGTTTGTAATATTTTCAGATTCAGGCACAGATGAGTTTAACTGGACGGGACTTCTGCGACTTTGTGGTGTGGACAAAGTGTGATTGAGCGAGTCCACCCAGATCGCTCGTTTTGGCCAGTTGGAAAAGCCAGAGTTTTTTTTCCCAAAATCCCCTCCTTACCTGAACTGCTCGGGAGAGCATTTACTAGATCAGCAGTGGACTTCCAGTGTTCCTGCTCAGCCGCTGTCACCTACCACTTGCTCATGTAC
Source organism: Festucalex cinctus (assembly GCF_051991245.1). Lineage (NCBI taxonomy): Eukaryota > Metazoa > Chordata > Actinopteri > Syngnathiformes > Syngnathidae > Festucalex > Festucalex cinctus. The sequence continues at coordinate 51,446,384 of NC_135411.1, forward strand.
TTCAAAGATGCGGAATAAAGTAGTTTTTTGTGCTGCAGCAGATTGTAAAATCAAATGATATCACTTGAAGTGTGCCAATCTAGACTGCCAAAAGGACAGTGGTTTTGTGGCAAGTGTGAAACAAGGATTATTGGGAAAACTGTAACACAGTACTGGTACTTGTCTTACATTAAACAAATTTAAAAGAGAGCAACTTTTTCCTCTGTACATAGTATAATGAAAGTCATTGCGTACCCCATCAACATTACATCATACCGTCATCTCAGGATGGTAGGCACCTGTGCTAAAATAAACTACATTAATTAACAGTTCAATTTTTAACTCTGAAATTACTACATCTAATAATTATTCACTTCATTTTTTGTGCTTTTAGAAATAATAGAGATTTATGCCATTACTTAAGAGGGACCATATTGCACATTGAGTCAAATCCTGTCATTTGTATTATGTATAGTTTTGTAAACAAACCCAACAATAGAATTTGTATAAACGCTGCCTTTATTAGCGCCAAACAAAAAGTCGCATGTTGTCCTCCTCCAATGCTTTGATGCTCGCCTTCGTTTCCATCATGTCATTGGCAATCAAGTCGGTGTGGCATGAGATCCCTAAAGAAAAAAATAAAGAAAAAATCACAAAAAAATACGGTACCAGTAATAGGTTTAATATAGTAAAGTAGTATAGTTTTTTTGTCAGTGTAAAAGAAATGTACACATTTTGTTGCATTTTTTAATGTATGAACATTGCTACAGGCAAATACTTATTTCTATAAACACTTCCAAATGTCTCTAAAATATAAGGTGCGTGTACACACACAAACAAACACATACATTCACTCATGCATACAATATATCATGTAATGAATTCTGAGTGGCATACCAGAGTCAATGATGTCAGCAGTACTTGAGGGTACAGGTTACTGGAGCCATCTGGCTGCATAACTGCAACAATCTCTGCCACTTCGAGTCGTCTTTTCTTTGCTTGTCTCTCCTGTGCACGTTCATATCTTGGCACCGACTGGGCTGAGACATAGATGTTGTAACTTGGGACCCAACTTTAATGTTGGAGCCCAGTCGGGATGATTGGACAGAAAAACGGGCGCAGGGCGACCTGTTAAAATAAACAAATATATAAACAAATAAAATATGGAAAGACTGGTTATTTTACCGCAGTAGGGTGGCCGTGAATAAGTTCTTTAGCATGATGTGTAGGCTACCGGGGCTCTGTTTTCTTGCATCACCCCCGGGGGTCTGTTTTCTTGCATCAGCCCCTTCTGTCTCTTTTTTTTTCCAAGTTTACATTTTGCCACCAAAAAACATGTTATCGGCATTAAAAGCCCAAGACTAATCAATCCAATTTCAGCAGTAAACACTTTGCACTGGCACTACTTGGGTGAAAATGTTCGATGTTAGCTTTCGGCTAACGTCTTAGCTTAGCTAACGTAGCTTGTACTACCGAACTTGCTTGCTCATGAATCCAAAACATAAGCAACTTGCCCATATATGGGCGGTCGAAACGTTATTAATCCTCATGCATTAAATAAAGGTAAACAAGCTTACCGCTCACAAAGTGATCGCTGCACACACGAGCCCAAAGTAACGACTTCCCTCCGGAGTCCGCACTCCTCTGTCTCCAGGCCCTGGTTCCTAATTATTTTCGGAATTCGGAAAAAAGACCGACCATTTTCCCCCTTGGCTTTGTTCGAACAGCCAACGATGCAGCAACAATGTACCATTTTAATCGCAGAAAACAAACGTGATAGATACGTGTTAGACCGAATCGCTACGTAAATGGAGGCCACCCAGCATGGCGACTACGAGAAATCCGAGGCGGAAGTGACGACATGTGCAAGCGACCTATAGCGCGGAGCTAACACGTAGCAACACTGAGCCTTTCAAAATGTTTGCCAACAATGCATTGTGGTATATGCAGAAAAGGCAAGGCAAGTTTATTTTTATTGCAGATTTCATACACAAGGTAACTCAATGTGCTTTGCACAAGGAAAGACAACACATAAGCATCAACAAACAGTAACGTTCATAGGAAGAAGAGTAAATAAAAGGTTACAAAATTTACTAAGAGAACATACAATGACGGCGGTACGGTGGTTGACTGGTTAGCACGTCTGCCTCCCAGTTCTGAGGACTCCGGTTCGAGTCCAGGCTCCGGCCTTCCTGGGTGGAGTTTGCATGTTCTCCCCGTGTCTGCGTAGGTCTTCTCCGGGTACTCCGGTCTCCTCCCACATTCCAAGGACATGCATGGCAGGTTAATTGGGCGCTCTGAATTGTCCCTAGGTGTGTTTGTGTGTGTGGATGGTTGCTCGTCTCTGTGTGCCCTGCGATTGGCTGGCAACCAGTTCAGGGTGTACCTCGCCTAATGCTCAAAGCCAGCTGCGCTAGTCTCCAGCACCCCTCGCGACCCTTGTGAGGAATAAGCGGTCAAGAAAATGGATGGATGGACATACAATGACAATATTAAAACATTATTCAGCAAACCTTAAAACATTTTGCGTAAGGAAGATTAATATAATAAAAAAGGAAAAAACAAACAAACGTAATTAAAGCTGTTTAAAAGTCCTTAATTAAAGGTATGAGAAAAAAGCAAAGTTTTTAACCTGGATTTAAAACCATTTACACTTGAGGCTGACTTCACTTCTTTTGGCAGCCTATTTCATCTGTGTACAGCATAATAGCTAAATGCAGCTTCACTGTGTTTGCTTCGAACTCTGGGTTCCACAAGAAAAGGGCAAACCCCTCTATAAAACAAACATTTACATTTAGGCACCCCTGCAATCGCCGCACTTTTTTTTTCTGTTACAATATTGCAACCCATTTTGGGCTATTTATTGGTTCTGACCAAGCCATTTCAAAACAAGATACTGCCTATGTTAAATTAGTACTTCCCACCACTGATAGAAATGAATATTTGGCAGAGGAGTGGTTTTGTTTTACATTTTAAAAACTATAGAAGAAAAACAATACGCCACAAAGCAAATTGCATTCTTAATTTATTCAGAACATTTCCCACCACAGTTGGACGGAAGTTGGAAGGTCAAGTAGTGCAACATGTTATCGGGTAATTATTTTTTTTTTTAAAAGGAGAGAGACACATTGTTCAGTGTTTAGGAATTAGGTGTGCACAAACAATCTGAGAATACTCCCAATTAATTGAAATGGGTGTAGGGTATAAAAACCTTCAACGTGTTAACATCACTGCCAGTAACTTGGAACAAGTATCAGTGGTTTGGTACAAGACATGAAGAAAAGTGAAAAATCATGGCTCAGAATAATCACCTTCAAACCATCTTAAATAAAACATCACAATTTAGTCATTAAAAATCTGATGTGTGCTATAGAGTGCAAATGAATACCCACTGAAACGTGTTAACACTGGGATTGCATACAAACGTTAAATACGTGACAATAAATTAGGTTCATAAATTAATTAAAAAGACATCCCAAAGCGACAGCAGAAATAATTTAAATATAGAAAATTAGAGCTGCCCAACAATCTCGTTCTTAGACAACAATACAAAAAATGGCTACGGAGGTTTTTCCAGTGTTAACATATCTACGCTAAACTAGAGAAACAAACAAAACCCACCTATGTATGAAAAGTTGGACAAACTGACAAAATACAAGCAGATCAAGCCTAAAAACGTGTTCCCATAATGTCAAACACAGCGGACGCTGCCAGTGCATATCATCAACACCCACATCAGAAGAAGGTGAGGAATATTGAAGTCATATTTATGCCAGTTTCGTATCCTAGGCTATTTATCGTATTTAAAAACTGTACACAATCATTATTTACCTTGTAAACATCTTCACCTTGCTCCAGTTACACCTTAACTTGGGCAGTGACATAGAATGTGACTACTGACAATGAAGGTATTGCCATCATCTCATAGAACAGGTTGTTAAGCCTTTTTGTCTTCACATTGTTATTAATCTTTATACACAGTTTGCTGGCCGTGCCCTCTTTCATCATGCATTATGTGCCTCCTGACGTGGATCCTCCTCACTCGCCTGTCTCCTCCTCCCCCCACTGCACCCTCTTCCTCTGATTGGCCAGCGCCACACGAAGAACCGGGCCCTCGAGAATCTAAAAGGTGCAACCCTCCTGGACCGGATCTTCTGCCATTCTCATAAATGAGGATATTCAGGGTTTCTTCAAAGATCCGAGCCTCAGGAAACTCAACCTGAAACCACAAATGTGAATTGTGAATTTTCACAAAGTGTTCATTTTGTTTTGAAGATAGACTGCTATCGGCATTACCAACCTAACTCTAACCATAAACTTCAAACTGTTATCAGTATTAAAAGAAATTGTCATTACAAAAAAACAATGTTCAAAGTGGGACTTGAACCCAGGCCTTTGTGCTTGCAGCATGAGCACGTTAACCATTACGACACAAGCTAGTACATATTCACTGGCGCAGAATTTGTACTTTGGCAAAATGACATCACAGGTGCTCAGGAAATGGGGAACGACCAATCCTGGCTCACCTGTTCTCTTGGTTTGGTTATGTGACAGCAAACTGAGCCATGATTGTTCGTTACACGTTTCCCGAACACGTGTGATGTCATCTTCAGTCGACAGCAAGTGGAAAAATGTTGTTTTTTAATGGTAAATGAAAAAATGACGTTATCAAATTAATTACGCAGTCACAAAAATATCTTCTTACTGCTAAAAATGGGAACATGAGTCAAGAATACCTTTAACCAAATATTGGTTAAAAACAAGAAACACTTCACAAACTTTTCTTTAACATGACATGGTTCACTTGAACATAACACTGTAGAGTAAAAATTGTGTCATTACTGACATTTTAATATTAATCCGAATGTTTTTCTAAGTCTTGCCACACGCAAAGAAGTATAAAGAGATCAAGAAAAACAGTCTAGTGGATAAACACATTGGACGCCATGTTACCCCCTGAGTGCTAACTATAAAATAAAGTGAATCACCTTTTTTTTTTTTTTTTTTTTTAATTTACATAATTCCACGTTTTCATTCAGTGAGAATCTATCTACAATGTAAATAGTCATGTAAATACAGTAAGGCAATCACATTGAATGAGAAAATGGGTCCAACTTTTTGGTCTGTACTGTATATAGTATGTCACGCCAATGAAGTGATATCACTGCATAGCATATGTAGTAGTACAGACTAACAGCACCAGCACAAAAACAAATATTGGTATTGGTGCATCACTATTTATAACTGTTGTTGCTGGAGGCTGATTTGGTGATGTTTCCAAACTGCTTACTTTGGTCTGCTTCTTCTCTGTGGCATAGACGATGGACGTGCAGCATACTTCAGCAATCTTACGGCCTTCGCCGTAAAAAGACCAGCAGCAAATTTCGTCCCCCAGCACATCTTTGACAAACAGGACCCGGCCATTGAAGCGGAGTACAAGTTTGTCAAACAGTTCGATGTTCTTCAACAAGTGGTCATCCGAATTGCTGGTCAAACAAGACAGTGAGAGTTATTACCACCACCAATGTTTTGTTTTGATGTACTGTATGTAAGTAGGATTGGGCAAATTCTACTACGCTATTTCTATGAAAGTGTCAGAAGCAAAGAAGGAATAAAGGTGGCAGGAACTCTGAATATACAGTGCACAGAAATTGGCATTCAAATTAGGATTGTTTTACAAGTGCCATTAAAGTTAAAAGCCAATAAATAAGCACTCATCTTAAAATGAATGGTGGTCAATGTCTGATTAATGTTTGTGTTTCAGAGACAAAGCCACGTTACCTGGTATATGAGTACTTGTTATTTCCTCTGTTGTTCTGCAACTTTACCACTGGCTGGAGGATTAGAAAACAATACATTAAAATAAACCTACACTGCAAAATGTTATTTTTTAAAATTGCTGGCGTCGGGCCGAAACCCACTATGTTCAAATTTGGTCAATTTCTTATTTTTTCACAAATACACACAGTACTACAGTATTTGTCACTTTATTTTTTTGCAAATTATTGACCAACATCTTTTTTCTGCTTGTTTGTTTTTGTTTGTTTACTGAAATGTGTTTTGGAGATACCACACGAAGCCATCAAAATATTAAAATGATGGCCAAACCCTTGATTGAGGACTCAACTCATTCATAAGATACTGACAAACAAGAAACAAGGCCTTTGCTCAGCGCCTTAACTCTCCTGTATGACTGAGTATCATCTGCTCATTTATAACATATTGAATAAGCAACACGATGTACCTTTCTGCAGGTTGCAATCATCCTCTGCTCTTCTTTGGCTGATGTGATCATTGGGATGCGACACACACTTTCAAATATGTCCTTTTGCTTCTAAAGGGATACAAAGACTAATATCATTATTACAGCAGAAACAGTTAAATAGTTGGTTGAAAGCACCGACTGAATGGAAATTTAATCCCATATCTGACTACTGGTATTAGCCGGAAGACAAGAATGCTGATTGAAAATTAGTCAGATTAATTCATTCATAAAATTAGTGAAGTGCATCAAAAGTATTTGACCACTCACTGGTGGAAAACAATTTATATTACGTTATGATACCAGATGATTCCATAGATAAAATTACCCCCTGGGTAGTTGTATTTTAGCTTTTATGTCATTATATATTTTTTTCTTATTTTGAATACGTAAAAAAAAAAATCAATATTCATTAGGGGTGTTAAAAAAAATCGATTCGGCAATATATCGCGATACTACACCACGCAATTCTCGAATCAATTCAATAGGCAGCCTAATCAATTTTTTAACATCCATTTTTGATGAAAAAATATTCAAACAAAACGTCTAACTTTCACACCTTAAGCATGGAAGAATGTTATATTAATGGAACATTTAGCCTTAATATTTGATTTCAATGCTGTTCTAACATAGAAAAGGTTACAACCTGTTTGTTAAATACAGTGGCTTCAGTTATAAAACTGAAGTTTCAGATCAATAAATAATACAACTTCATACAAATCTTACAGTGTACATGTACAAGTTTACTGAATAGTATTTTCTAAATTTGAGTAAAAAAAATCGCAACAATCGCCTTGTAAATTCATATCGGGATTAATCGGTATCAAATCGAATCGTGACCTATGAATCGTGATACGGATCGAATCGTCAGGTACAAGGCAATTCACACCCCTAATATTCATCAAATACAGCTGATATGAAATACTTGCATTGCGATAATCTTTTTCAGCAAGTATCACCCAGTCCCATTTTCCACCTTCATGGTGTAATGGTTATCAGTTGAACCAGTATTATTTTGCACTTAAATTCATTTGTAACAATGACTAAAACTCATGGAGTAGCCAGTTTTATTTTGGACTTTTGTTAATTTAGTACAAGTAAATCTTATATCAGAATGAGTTGTTTGTATATTATCTCAAACTTAAATTCCGCATTGCAGTGACTCTTCTGCCGTTTGTATATACAAAAACGACCCCAAAAAGTATGTCTTTAAAGTTATATACCATTGGTTTAATAGAAATTTTATATATCAAATGCAATAGTGGTAACAATTACTTGGTATCGGTAGCTACTCAAGAGTCAAGTAATGGTACTGTTTAGCGGTCGGCAAAAAAGTGGTATGAAACACTCAAATTGGCATGTGTCCATATTGCTTTGTTCATCAAGTTTCAAGTTAAAACAACAACAAACAACCACCTTACCTGCATGGCAGTGAGGCAATGCTGGATAAGCCCCTGGACCCTGTAGTACTGGGCCTCTTTCAGGATCTCATCGAGTTCTCTGTGGTCGTCAGGGAGTGGAACCGAGCCGTCCCGCAGGAAGTTCAAAATGATCCCAAAATGACGACCACTTCGATCTAAAATCACCCAGCCTGATGCAGAAAGATAAAGTGTAATGAGACATTTGTATTATTATGATTATTATGAGGGATGCACCAAAAATCCAGCCACCTAAATTTGCCCAAAAGTTCATTTTCGGTTCGGGTGAAGTCTGGAAGACTTTTGTCACCGAAACAACACGGCCGAAACAGGATGTTGCGATGACGCCTGGCTGCTAACTGAGCGAAGGCTGTTCCTTGACATAGGCAAATGAGTCCAGAGCCAAATTCTCCCGCAGGCTATAAGCCGCTACTTTTCTCCCATGCTTCGAACCCCGCAGCTTTTCATGTGACATGGTTTATTTGTGAATTTCTACTGAGCAGCTTCAAGTCGACAATAGATTTCCCCATAGTTTTGTCAAATCTGATCAATGACATAACAGAACACGCCACAATGGACCAACGAAACTGTCCATGCTTCATACTGAATCTTCACATCAGCCATCTGCATAGTTCAGTGTAAGCCTTGGATGATGAAGTATTTGACCAAAATTGGTCACAAGAAGAGTGATGCGAGTGAAAGCTCAGAGTCTTTTTGAGTATTGCTGAGTTTTGCCAGTGGACCCTGACAGCATGAAGCATTTTTAAAATGCACTATTACCACATTGTTGCAGGTATTATGGTATGCTTGGATTTGATTGAGGGCTCAATGTGTTTTGGTTGAATTCTGACTGGAGGTTAACACAGAGAGAATTTTGCTGCCCCACTCACCGTCTGAGTCAATGTTCACCTCGGTTCCTCCATTGCAAATGCTCTGCAGCAGGCTTTCCTCCTTGGTCAATGTCTGGACAGTTGTATAATGAAGTGAACTACCCACATTCAACTTGACATATTTGCTTCCCAACAGACCCTGATGTCTGTCTTCAACAGTGCTCTGGAAAACAGGCTGGGAAACAGCAGACTGGGCAGAGTTTGCAGCATGACTGCCGACTGAAGCCTCAGCAGACATGGGACTGACTGGTTCCTTCCCAACTGGAATACAACAGGAAGCCAGTTTTTACGGAACAGAATTGAATAAGGGGTTGACTACTTTGTCAAATGAGCTGTTTTTTAGGGTTGACTCAATTGAAAATAGCGTGCAGCATTCATTTATATAAAGATATCAATATGTGGATTGGCATCAGGGTGTTTTTTTTAATGCTAAAAAAAACAGCTGTTATATCTATAACAATAAGTCATACCCAAGTTATAGAAATGAAATAATTATGTCTTTTACAGAGGTCAATTAGACACCCTTTTTATCTTACTACCTTTTTCTTTGATCGTGACATTTAAATTACGTAGTAATGCAATATGACATGCACAACTATGAACGTTAAGATAGATTATAGTCAACACAGATGGTACTCTGCTCCAGATACTGCTGCAACATGAACAGATGAGATGACACAGCAGTTCGTCTGATCAGTAATCATCATTTCGCAGTTGTAAAATTAATCATACATTATACTTACGACACTGAACATCAACAGGATCTGACGAGTAGAAGTATCCTTTGAACACTTTTAATTGCGTAATTACTAACCGGCCTGCGAACAATACATAACCCGTGCTCGTGTGGACAAAGCAAACCTTTCTAGTTACTCTTAATCGCAGCTAACGTTTGACAACAGCTAATCAAAATAGCAACATCGACTAGTCCATTTTGCCTCGCAATTTTCTGATTTAACATTCGTTTTGCTCCCGAAATATCATTTAAGAACGAATACATTATACAAATAAATCTTCGCAAATGTATTAACCAAATGAATCGTGCGCCACTAAGATTTTTAACTGTTAATCTGAACAGCTAAGTGGGTCACTCGGTAGCGAAGGCTCCACAACTTCCGGTATTTTCTTCTTCTACTATTTCTGAGTGATGTGTCGGTCGCGAACGAAACGGCTCTTTGAGTCGGTTCTTTCAAACGAACCACAGGAGTGGGCTCCTGGGCCGGATCCGCCTTCGTTGGGGTCTTCGTCTCTCCTTCTCGTTCTGTCATGGGCTGGCCAGAAGGGGGAGTGATAGCTAAACTCGAACTTCTCTTGTGAGCTGCAACATGCTCATTAACTCATTCACTGCCAGTCATTATCGAAAATTTTTACATTTCCAATACTCACGTGATATTACATTCAATAATTATATATAAACCGAATCTACCAAATAACAGAATAGACTCCCTACTTTTTGTCCCGTCCCGTTCTTTTATAATTGACAGCAGAAAAATATAGGTTTGCCAAAATACAGCCATTTCTCCCATGGACTCTGAAACTGTGTTTATTTCCTATAAAATGGGGCAATGATGTCATCTACCGGTGGTTGGGCATCAGTAAAGTTGTTTCCAAGTTTGATATTTACAGTGGAGCATGCTCAGATTCGCCCCCATTTAGCACCGCTCTAAAAAATACAATTGACAAGTATACTTGTCAAAGGCAGTGAATGAGTTAATAGCGTGATTTGCTAAATGTAGGGGGCGCAATCATCATGACAACAAAGCGCCATGAGTGAGAAAGGAGGGAGACAAGGAACGACAACACGAAGGCTGGTGGTAATAAGCACTGTATTTATTATTTAACAAAATGAGTGACAGAAAAAAAAGCACATTTTTACTTTGTGGATAATACCCAGGCAGAGCCCGCATAAAATAAATAAACAAACAAACAAACAAATAAATAAATAAATAAATAAATAAATAAATAAATAGGACAGAGCAGGTTCCACGAATAATTTAGACCTATCAGTGCAACGGGAAGAAAAAGCACAGGCAACTGAAACTTTAAACAATGACTGATGCTGCAGTGGCTTCAACATCATGCATTACACCACCACAATCAGATAAACTTAGCTACAACACAGAGCTCTATGAGACAGTTTTTGCACAAAGTCTGTAACACCAGCAAGACAGAACACAATTGAGGAAGAACTGGCTGGAATGATTGCACTTGAGACAGCCATTTTCAATTGTGGAAGATAAAGGCAAGGCAAGGCAAGTTTATTTGTATAGCACATTTCATACACAAGGCAACTCAATGTGCTTTACACGAGGAAAGACAACACATAAGCATCAAGAAACAGTAGTTAACATTCAGAGGAAAAAAAATAAATAAAAATAGGTTACAAACTAACAATCTTAAAACATTATTCAACAAACTTTAAAAAAATTTAACATAAGGAAGTTTAAAATGATAATGATAAAAATAAAAATAAAAAATAAAAATAAAAAATAAAAATAAAAATAAAAATAAAAATAAAAATAAAAATAATAATAATAATTAAAAAAACACTTAATTAAAGCTGTTTAAAAGTCCCTAATCAAAGGTATAAGAAAAAAGCAAAGTTTTTAACCTGGATTTGAAAGCATTTACACTCGGGGCTGACTTCACTTCTGTTGGTAGCCTATTCCATCTGTGTGCAGCATAATAGCTAAATGCAGCTTCACCATGTTTGCTTCGAACTCTGGGTTCCACTAGTTGGCCCAAGTCTGTAGATCTCAGAGCCCTGCTGGGTTTGTACTCAATCAGCATTTCTTGGATATATTCAGGACCCAAACCATTTAGTGATTTATAGACGAGTAGCAGAACTTTAAAATCGATTCTACAGCTGACAGGGAGCCAGTGTAAATCCTTAAGTACTGGAGTAATATGTTCTGATCTTTTTGTTTTGGTCAGAACTCGAGCTGCAGCGTTCTGAATGAGCTGCAATTGTCTCATGTTCTTTTGAGAGAGTCCAGTCAGAAGACCGTTAAAGTGATCGAGTCTGCTGGAGATAAAAGCATGGATAAGCTTCTCTTGGTCTGCTTGAAGCATGCAGTCCTTCAGTCTGGATATGTTTTTCAGCTGGTAAAAGGCTGTTTTAGTGATGAATTTAATATGATTGCTGAAGGTCAGGTCTGAGTCTATTAGTACCCCAAGATTTCGAACTTGGTCTTTAGTTTCTAAAGACAGTGACTCAAGCTGTTTTTTAACAGCAATCCTCTTTTCTTTATTGCCGAAAACAATGAGCTCCGTTTTGTTTTCGTTCAGCTGAAGGAAATTTTGGTTCATCCAGTTGTTAACTTGCTCTAGAGAATGACACAATGCGTTAATAGAAATGCTGTCATTAGGGGACATAGATAAATACAGTTGTGTGTCATCTGCATAACTATGATAGTCAACATCGGTGTTCTGAAGCATTTGACCCAAAGGTAACATATACAGACTGAACAACAGGGGTCCAAGGACTGACCCTTGAGGGACCCCACATGTCATGGCCTTTCGATCAGATTCAAAATTTCCAATGGTCACAAAGTAACTCCTTTCCTCCAAATAGGACCTGAACCATTTAAGGACTGTTCCATTTAATCCCACCCAAGTTTCCAGCCTGTCTAACAGTATATTATGATCAATCGTGTCAAATGCTGCACTGAGGTCCAACAAGACGAGCACTGATACCTTCCCTGCATCAGTGCTCAATCTTATATCATTCAGTACTTTAATCAGAGCTGTTTCTGTACTGTGATGAGGTCGGAAACTTGACTGGAATTTATCCAAAAGTCCGTTTAAGCTAAAAAAAATTGCTGAGTTGATTAAAAAACACTTTTTCAACTATTTTAGTTACGAAAGGAAGGATTGCGATTGGTCTATAATTTGCTAGCAGGGAGACATCCAGTGTTCTCTTTTTTAGAATGGGCTTGACGGCGGCTACTTTCAGAGATTTAGGAAGTTCACCTGATTGAAGTGAGCAATTAATTATTTGTTGTAAATCGATCTGAACAGATTTCACAATGGTTTTGAAAAAGCCAGATGGTATTGAGTCAAGACAGCTCGTGGAAGGTTTCAATTGCTGAACCAAGTCTACTACAGTATTTTGATCAAATTCTGTCATGGTAATTAAATTATTCCTAGCTGATTTTAAGTGCTGCATCATTTTATTTAGCTGGTTTGTAACAATGTTTGACCTGATGGCTTGTACTTTTTCACTAAAGTAGCAGGCAAATTCATTGCATTTATCTGTTGAGAGGAGTTCTGGCGCTGTTTGATTTGGGGGATTTGTAAGTTTGTCAACCACGCCAAATAGAGTGCGTGTATTGTTGAGGTTCCTACTAATAATTTCAGAAAAGTGTTGTTGTCTAGCTATTACTAACTCTTGGTTAAAATGACAAAGACATTGTCTGTACAGGTCAAAATGAACTTGGAGTTTAGTTTTTCTCCACTTTCGCTCTGCTTTTCTGCATTTAGATTTCAAAGTCATTATGTTGGTAGTACACCTCCAAGGTGTTTTAGTTCGGGATGAAATGGTCTTAGTTTTAATAGGAGCAACAGCATCCAAAACATTTGAGATTTTTGAGGTGAATTCATCCAGAAGTTCATCAACGGTCTCTGCAGTTACAGTTGGTGATGCAGCCATTAATTCCATAAACATGTTGCTTGTATTCTCATTTATGTACCTTTTTTTAATAGAGACAGTAGTTGTTTGAACTTCTGGGATTGTTTGTAATTCAAAAAACACACAGGAATGATCTGAAATAGCCAGATCTTTCACCTCAACAGATAAAATGTCAACACCTTTAGAGATGACGAGATCAAGAATGTGACCTTGATTGTGTGTTGGACCTTTTACATGTTGTGAGAGACCAAAAGTATCAAGTATATTACAAAATTCTTTGGTATTTTTATCCAAGTTGTTGTCAACATGAATGTTAAAGTCTCCAGTTAAGACCAGATAATCATAGTCGGTACAAATTACTGACAGCATTTCTTCAAATTCCTCCATGAATCTGCCTTTTTGTTTTGGAGGTCTGTAAATTATGACAATGACGATGTTTGGTTCACCTTTTACCAAAAGACTAAGATATTCAAATGAATTAAAGCTTCCCAATGAAATTTCTTTACACTGAAATAGAGATTTAAAAATGGCAGCAAGTCCACCACCTTTTTTGCCATTACGACATTTGTTCATGAAACAAAAATTTGTTGGTGTTGCCTCATTGAGAACCGTGTTGCAGGAACCTTCTGTTAGCCATGTTTCACTGAGGAGAAATAAGTCAAGATCATATGTCATAATAATGTCATGAATCAACAATGATTTGTTAACTAGTGATCTTGTATTTAGTAGCGCTAGTCTCACAGTGGCAATCGGAGACGCTGGTTTAGTCAGAGGTTCACAAGCTATACTGACTAGGTTTGTAGCTTCTGACTTATTTCTTCTCATTTCTTTTGCCAACTTTCTATTTCTTGTAATCACAGGAATGCTACAAGCTTCCTTGGGTCCTGACTCATTCTGGGAACACACGTTTTTTATATTGTATATGTAGTCTGGACCCAAAACATATCAGACCGAAGGATTCAGAAGGTTCAATTACTCGCGTACTCAATCCAGACCCGTCACCAGAAAGAAATTGTAGGGGGGGCTTTACCTTTTTTTGGGGGGGGGGGGCACACTTTATCAACATAAATCTAATGTTCATCAGGTTGAACAGCGGCATTGTGACAACTGCAAAAGTGTTCAGAAATATTTTCTGTCACTTAAAAGCGGCAGTTCGTTCTGAAATCTAAAAGACAAACTGAAAAAAAAATGTGTAGTTAATTTTGCATTTATTCAACTCAAAAGTTCATTTGAAACAAATCCACTCTTCACTTCTGTAAACAACTATGTCCGAATGAATGACTCTGTGACCCAGCCCCTTCTATCTGGAATTGGCTAGCAGTTGCCTTCATTTGCGTGTTGGATTAGGGCTGTACGATATGGACAAAATTTCCTTTCACTTTTGCCAGACATCTCTATTCTTTGATCTTTGACTCAGCATGAGACTTCACATCATTTTACTTTTTTTATGGTGCCTTCTGTATTTTGTGTTATTTTATTTCTATACTTATACAGATTTTTTTTTTTTTTTGTATTTTATTTGCGTGTATACTTATCTACTTATATTTACTCTAATTAATTTTATTTTGTGTTATTTTATTTCACTTGTGTCTACTAAAAGACTAATTTCTATTCCATGCACAGCACTTTGTATGCAGCAATGGCTGTTTTAAAGTGATTTAGAAATAAGGTTGAGTTATGTCGATGATATACAGAAACAACATATGGGTTCAGTGAAAAACTAAGCAGAATATCAATCCAAAAGGATGTGTAAAGTGCTGTTTGTTTGTTTTTTATTAGAACTTAGTGACAGTCATCAACATGAACAAACTTGGCAATAAAAAAAGAGAATTCAACTCACATTGTACTGCAACTGCTTTAGTGATAAATAATTTTATGCTCCTTAGTTGTTGTTGTGTACGTGTGACTGCTTGGGTCTGTTAACCGCATACTGTGTATTGCTACAATTCATCCGTGCTGTGTGGCTTGACTAATTAAAATAAAAGTTTGACACTCACTTGTAAACGTAACCAGTGGACTCAGGATTCCCATTGATGTCAACTGTGTCATCCTGGATCGAGGTTTGGCATTTGGTGGCTCCCATTAAAGCCGCACGACGTGCTCACTGCTCAGTCTTTATGCCAGCGCCAGCCGGCAAATGCGCACTATCTACCCGGAAGTAGATTTGGCTAAGGCACGTCTGCAGAGCGCGCGTCTCCCCCCACCCCACCCCATCCCTCCTGATCCTGATTGTCATTGGCTCGCTTAGTTGTCAATCACAGCCAAACTTGAAAGGAGGTATGTGGTTGGCTGGCACGCCATGCTTGACTTAAAACAGAAGGCGCAAGTTTACGTGACTGATAGGACGAATAGTTGGTGAGTCATCTTGCTAGGGCGGGCACGGCTGACTGACAGGGCGGGCACGGACCCCCAAGGCCCGCCCATGGCGACGGGTCCGACTCAATCCCAAACAGTCAAACATCCATCCATCCATCCATCCATCCAGCTTCTTGACCGCTTATTCCTCACAAGGGTCGTGGGGGTGCTGGAGCCTATCCCAGCTGACTTTGGTCAGCAGGCGGGGTACACCCTGAACTGGTTGCCAGCCAATCACAGGACAACACAGAGACGAACAACCATCCACACACACACACACAAGCACACCTAGGAACAATTCGGAGCACCCAATTAACCTGTCATGCATGTCTTTGGAATGTGAGAGGAGACCAGAGTACCCGGAGAAGACCAACGCAGGCATGGATAGAACATGCAAAGTCCACCCAGGAAGGACGGAGCCTGGACGCGAACTTGCGTGGGGGGGGTGTCGTAAACGACGGGGCTGGGCGAACGTGTCAGCTGCGTGACGTGACTCCCGCAATTTGAAAGCACACACGGATTTTTTTTTCTTCACTCACTCTTTCACACACGTTCTCAAGCTTCTGTGAGAATAGTTATTTAATCAAAATAAAATATTTTTTACATATTAAAGAACAGTATGAAAACTTTTCATAATAATACTAACGCCTCCTTTTACAATTTAATGGCCATATTACATAATTGTCTCTTTTTTATCAAAAGGATAGTTATTTCAAAAAGGCCTTTTTATTTATTGAATTTTGACACTTTTGGGCTTCCATACTCCCATTACAATACGTGGCTTTGCTTTTTTTTTTGGTTTCTTTTTTTTTTTTTTTTTTAATCCACAAAAAAGCAGCGGGAGACGCAACTTGCTGCATAAATATGATGTGGGACGAACGCGTGCCGGTTGACACGGAAGTAGATTTGTACGTCAAAGGACGCGCGTCTGACCGCCCCCACCCGTCCTGTTGTCATTGGCTATTAGGATCTCACAGGGGTTGCAACCAATGGTAGCGACATAGCGTAATAATATTTTTTTTTCAACATTTTAGTTAGAACCAAACTAATGTACTTATTTTTCTAAATTAACATATTCACTTTGACGGCAGTTAATTAATGTATGTATAATCAAATGAAATGTTGTCACATTTTATAAAGTACCACTGATTGTCAGTGTGCAGCAGCAAGCTGCTCAGGGACCATTTGGTCATCTAATCCCCCAATTCCAACCCATAATGCTGAGTGTCAAGCAGGGAGGCAAACAGGTCCCATTTCGCCACTGAGGTTGTTTAGTTTACTTGACAAAAAAATAAATAAAAAAAATGAAATTGCCAAAATGGCCAACAGAGTTTTCTCAAAATATAGCCTATTTATTAATCTAAAAACATTATCCATATGCAACATATGAAATAGAGATGAGGTGAGGATGGAGAGAGAAGATGACGGAGAAGGCAAAATATTCCATTCATAACATCCCATCGATGTCAGACAACAACAACAACAAAACATGCAAATGAGCCCGGACAAACACACGTGATAACAGGCCGACAAAATCTGAGTTGTAATTACACAATATCAAATGATAGACTGCTTTTTGAAAACAAACTACCAAATTCAAAACAGTAATATTTTGGCCACTCATGCTCAGTAATTAGGTTGCTACTGACAAATTCTGTTATTTTTTCACCGAAAACACTCATCAGTGGTTGTTTTACACCAGGATCCCTGTATGAGATAATGAGAGCCTCGCAACTTCATTGTTTGCATCAACCATTCAGAGTATATTATCTCAGTATTATGAATAGGGAATGCATAAGTTAGGTTTATATTTCACGGCGATTGTTTTTTCTTGTGTGCTTTGCTTTCATTTCATTGTTGATGGTTCTGACAAAATGATAATGCAGCAGACCAATCCTGGAGTAGCAGTTGGAAAAATATCTTATGAAAGAAAATTTATATATTCACATTCTTACTGATGAAATCTGCATTTAGAGTTTCTCCCACACTTATTGGTACAACCGTACTCCACACACTGTGGTAAAACACATAAGACTTCAAATATTTCCACAGTACACTTTCCACTAGTGTACTGCAGGGTTTCCTAATCTTTATTGAGCCAAGAAACATTTTTACGTCATGGAAAAATTCTTAGGTCACATTTTTTTCCTTCATTTTCCTGTTAATTTTAAATGTGTAGTAAAACTAAAGCTACATGTATTTGTTTTTCTGAGACATGAGGCATTCAAGTCCATGCAAAAACAAAACGGAATAAACAAAAGCCAAATGAGGAAAGCATTTGTTAATGTTTTCTTTTATGGATTGTCTTTATGTGACTGCTTTTGTAAATGTTCTTTTTTATCGAATGCATTTGTATGTCTGGATTTGTAAATGTTCTCTTTTATTGATTGTCGTTGTATTTCCTATTAATTTTAATAGGAATAAATATGATTTTTTATTGAATACCTTTGTATGACTGGATTTGTAAATGTTCTTTTATTGAAAACCGTTGCATGTCTGCATTAGTAAATATTCTCTTTTACTGAATGTCTTTATATAATGTTTTTTTTAATGTTATCTTTTATTGATCGATGTTCTCTTTTATGGATTGTGTTTGTATTTCCTATTAATTTTGGCACTGGTATATGTGAGGTATATATATATATATATATATATATATATATATATGTACTCAATATACGTATATACTCAACTTTGGATAGCAAGACAGATGTGCTAATGACCACACACCACCACCACGTCTTGTTATGCTTATAGGATTTTATCATTTGTAAAAATGACTTCAAAACAGATTTTACACCATTTAACAGAGACTTTATTTCCAGTTCAGTAATTAAATTACTGCCTTCAAAAGATTGTAATCATATATGAAGCAAAAAAAAATAAAAATGCTACTGATAATAATTACGTCTACCACGTAACAGTGTCCAACAGCTCCCATTTGGCACAGTGAATGAGCCAAATAATCCGTTTTAAATTAATTACATAATGCATTACAGCAAACAGCCAGGGTTGTAATTCTTCATCAACATAGTGCATACAACATCAAATCTGATATGTCAATAACTATAATGATAATGGCAAGATTGAGCAGAAGCAATATAATTTACAATCGGTGCATGCTATAAGCATAATGACATTCATGTCCTCACTTCCCCATGTACAATAATATGAGACATTGGCTGTTTTTCAGAAACAGCAAAGCATAAAAATTCAACACTGCCTTTTGTAAACACTACTTCAACAACAGATGAAACACTGAAGGACATTAAGAGTTATTTAACATCATATTTTGGCACTGAATTTTCATTATCTTTTTAATGAAAATATACAACCTCCCCTTACCATTTAGAAGTGTAAATATGAGGTTTATATGTATATATATATTTAATTGAGCACTGTATACACTGTATGTATATCAACCTCAGCCAAGATCAAGTCACATATTTACATTCATTGTGTTTGTGTGTATTTTACACAGAGACAAAGTGAGTAAGAGAGAAAACAGTGAATTAACACAACATGTTTCAGTCTGTGACGTAAGCCACAAAAATAAGCACAAAACATTCAAGTGTGTTCTGTTTGGTCATGAGAGTAAAATTTGCTCATCATTTATATTGCCACTTTCTTAAAAATTTGGCCTCACCGTAATTTAACAAAACAAATAAACAATTCTTATGTCCCCCTGCCCTTTATTTTGCTGGAGTAAATTTGTTAACCATTGTAAGGCACAAGTCCCAATGCAACATTGACTGAGGTCAAATCCACCAACAGCAGCCACAACAAATCAAAATAGGACTTCCATAAATAAGAAAATAAATACATGGTGGTACTAGAATTGAAAGATGATAAATAAAATGAAAGGGGATTTCATGGTCTCATAGTAATAAACATTTTGTCCTCCAAAACAATTTAGTTTAATTGGTTCTAAATATCACCAAGATATTGTGGCCTTTAAATGGAAACTTCATACTCCCGTGTATCCTGTGGTCAGAAAGAGAAGGCAATCAGAAACAACTTCAGATTATGTTCCACATACATAATCTTAATGACATAACTGTCACGATGACACAGAAACTGAAGGTTTGCTCACCCCTGCCTCATAAAGAGGGTTGTTGAAGTCCGACTCGACTGTAATGGGACTGTAGGAGTGTGTGTGGGAAAGAGACTTCCAGAAGAGTGGCTTCCATTCTAGTCTGCAGATGCTGGAAGTAGAAAATACAATACCATAAATTTGTGACATGGTAACCGAGCATGCCTGTGTTAATTAACACACTTACTTTGTATAGTACATGTAAATTCCTCCAATCAGAAGGATGACCAGGATGATGGGCAGAATTATTGCTAGAGCAATGTTCTCACTCAGCATCTGATGGGAGGGCTCAAATGATTGAGACACTGTAATGTAAAGAAAACCCTTGATTACACTGAAATGGATATAGTCGCTGTTTAAAATACAAGCAAGTCATATTGTAGAATATATATATATATATATATATATATATATATATATATATATATATATATATATATATATATATATATATATATATATATATATATATATATATATATATATTAAACCAGGCCTAAAAGCTTTACTGTCACATTAAAGAGATCAAGACAAATATAACCACCTAATTTGTGCTCATCCAGAAGCTCCTCATAGGCCACTGTGTGAAATCAAGGACATATTATCAAAATTATTCATCCCCTCATCACATTTATTTGAAAAAAGTACCACCTTTCAATAGATGGCCACAAAAAAAAGTAATGGCTAAAGTTGCATGAAGATATGCACTTTATACTGTAGTTTTACAAATGGCAGTCAGTTTGTAATGTTTGCAATTTATAATGTATCATGAAAGCCCAATTTAGGTCACAATATTTTCTTCAAGTGAAATAATGACCTATATTTTAAAAAAAACAACAACAGACCAACAGTAACCACTTTAATTCAATCAAGACTGAATCAGTTGTGACTCCATAGCAGCGCAAAACAATTGTGTTTACCTTTGCAAAAGGGTGGTGGGCTGTTCCACTGAGATGGGTGTCCAGGCACACAGTTGATAATAACCTCACCGATGAGCTCGTAGCCTTCGTAACAGAAGAAACGCAAAGTTTCTCCTGCCTGGTAGCTGTGCTTGTACAATGTTTGGTATCCATTGTCTGGGACGCCAGGGTTCGGGCATGGGTCATATTTCACTGGACAGAACATAGAGAGGATAGTCACATATTCTAAGTTCATTTCCCCTTGCACGGTGAATGGAGCTGGACAATGACACTTACAGACACACTTTGGGCTGTGGTCACTCCATTTGGGGGTACCCGTGTCTCGTCCGTGACAGGAGATTTGGCTGGGGCCCTCTAGTTGGTAACCCTGGTTGCAGGAGAAACGCACAATGGTTCCGACAGCAAAACCGGCTTCAGGGCGCACCGATCGTGCTCCGTTTACAACCTCTCCCGGGTCAGGACACTGTTGGACTGTAGTGGACAATATGAGAAATAAAAGGAACAATGTTGAAGCGTGTTGAGGAATTTCAGTGAGACAAAAATTAGGCTTTGTCCTCATCTTGTGGCAATGATAAACCTTTTTAGTGGGCAACATCACTTACTTGCGGATTTTCGCAATACAGTCGCGTTTATCGTGGGTTCATCTTTCGCAGCCTTGCTGTTGCGCAGATTTTTTACAGCGTGCTTTTTCTTTGTTTTTTTTTAATGTGCTTTTTGGTTTGTTTATTTTTTTGGTATTTGTGCGGCTGTATGTCTTGAATCCTACATCCGACGGGGGACCTGCGGGCATCCGTGGATTCGTCTCGACAGGACCTTTCCAACGGTGCCTGTTCCATCGCGCCACAACATTGCATTCGGGAGATAGAAGGCCAAAAACACCGGCGGGGTAATTTTTGAAATGTGTCCTTGCTGGACGTCTTTGGGCGGCCGTATCTCCCCAACCCTACGTCCGACCAGGGACATACGGGAATCCGTAGATTCGTCTCGCTGAAACCTTTCCAACGGTGTCTGTCCCGTCCGGAGATGGAGAATATATACTGTGCTTTATAATAAGTAAAATAAAAAAATATACTTTTAATGGACAAAAATGAACGTATATGAAAAAAGTACATTTATTATGAATGAAAAAGGGTTTAAAAAAAAGTACAAATAATACCAAAATGAAAAACATGTATAATAAATGAAAAAAATATATACTGTGCTGTTTAATAAGTCAATTAAAAAAAAAAAACATACTTTTAATGTAAAAAAAAATGAACGTAAATGAAAAAAGAGCATATTATGAATGAAAAAGGATTTATAATAAAGTAAAAATCATACCAAAATGAAAAACATGTATAATAAATGAAAAAAATATATGTACTGTACTGTTTAATAAGTCAACTAAAAAAAGACAACATACTTTTAATGGAAAAAAAATGCACGTAAATGAAAAAAGAGCATATTATGAATGACAAAAGGATTTATAATTAAGTAAAAATCATACCAAAATGAAAAAAACATAATAAATGAAAAAAAAACACAATTAATGGGAATTAAAAATAATAATAATTATAATGCGGATTTTCGTTATCAAGGGTAGTTTTTGGAATGTAGCACCCACGATAATCGAGGAAACACTGTATTGCGGGGGTTCACTTAATTCAAACACAACATCTTCAACTGCTGTGGACTCTGACCTTTGACACAGGTGGGTGGGCTGCTGCTCCAGGAAAGGTCCCACTGACAGGTGATAATGTCAGAGCCATTGATGTCATATCCAGGCTGGCACTGATAGGTCAGCACGCTTCCTTTCACTGGGGAGGAATGGGACGAGCTAATCCACCCAAACTCGATTTGAGGGAGAGTGGGACATGTATCATTTGGCTCAACTTCTGTATGACACACACAAACAGATATTAGCACCGTTTTGAGTATATAGTACAACCATCAACTTTCTATCAACGTATTCACACATTCATTTAAACCTTACCACGATAATGAATCAGGAATCCCTGACTTAGGATGAAACTGGAATCTTCTGGATCACTTTGAAACTGAATAGTGACCTCTGACCCCCCGGATACAACTTGGAAGCGCTCTTTGGAACCCAGGTACTGGCCCATGGCATGGGACATGAGATCGCGGCCATCAAAAATGGTCAACACGTCAGTGTGGCGAATATTTAAGCTTTATGAGGGACAAAAACAAAACAGAGAAAAAGGAAAAATGTTGAAAAGAGATGCCTTCAAATGTATTCGCGATTTTACCTACAAATATGCTATAAACAGTAATATAAAAAACACATATAAAAATATATTCATTAAAACACAAAATACCTCAGATAAGATTGTTTTCATATTTACTGTCAGCACAAAAAATGAGTTGGTTCCACCTGCCTAAGTGAAGAAAAATGAAGCAAACTCACATTTGGATGTCCAGTTCAATGCGCTTCTCTTCATTGCCGTGGATCTGCCATAAACAATCCAGGCCTTTGGAGTAGCTCTGAGGCCAATCGGGTGATAGGATGGTACCCGAGGGCTCAGTCAGCTCCCCTCCACACAGTGCTGATGGAGCAACACAGAAGTGCCAAAGTGAGGTGAGAAACATGGTCTAGATGACAAACACAATGTCAGTGAAATGACCACAGAAAATGTTTAAATATGCATTTGAAACCAGCCATTAGTCCCATATGCTGTCTATCAAATAATTAACCATCTTCTTGCTTGCTTAAGTCAGGAAGTTCAGTCAAGAAAGATGAATTACTTCTGCTTAATGAAGATATGCAGCATAGAAAATGGATGGTAGGATGGAAAATTTATGGCAGGACATTTCCTACATTGATGTACTGCATTTCAATATTACAACCCCCCCAAAGAAACCCCCTTTTTTTCCACGACATTGCACAAATGGTTTTAATCACAAGAACTCAGCACAATTTTATTCAGACCCTTGGGGCTCTACTTTCATAGACAGTGCAACTTGATTATTTGTGCTTTTTGTCCTTTTAGCATGTTTGGGAATTTAGCAGAATGTGTTGCATTGTGGTGAACCAGGGGTGTTGTTTTGACATGCCTCTGGCACACCTGACAATTTGGTGGCAGAAAGTAGACTATTCTTTAGACCAGCTAAAAGCTGGTATAAGTTGTGGCGCAGGTCGTGTCGTGCGATTATGGTGAATTTGATTGAGGAGCAGGGAGACAGATTCAAAGCTCCAAGGATGTGTGTGGTGGATGTCAACGTATTTCATTCATAAATATAGGTGGGTTTCCATCAACCTATTTTTATTTGAATTTGTAAGTTACACAAAACCACATCACCTGCAAGTGGAGATTTTGTTGCAGTTCCTTCTAAACATACTTTGTGTGTGCATTTTGCGCTGGGTGCGAAAATAACCTCAATCTTAAAATAACAGATATTCTTCTACTTTAATCTGAGCCACTAGTAATTGCCTTCAATCCATGTTTAATTAAATTGGTCTAGACACCTTGTTATCCATTAACCGAGATAACAGAAGATTTCAGTCGATTAATATACCTTTGCAAACAGGCTCACTGTCATTCCAGTGGGGATTGCTGGGGTCCACACACTCAATGGTGGCCGACCCCTGCTCCATGACAAAGCCTGGCGAGCAGCTGAAGGTAACAGTGGTGCCCAGCTGGTAGCTGATGTCACTGCTGCTGAAGTTTCCATGTGGCATGTAGGGCTCCCAGCAGTGCTCATCGTCAAACGCTAGGAAAAAGATCAAAGATGAGATTTTCCTTCTTATCATTTCAGTGGCGCTTTTCTTGGACGAGGAGAGTCTTCCAACTAAATTACTCCGTTTTCCAGTTTGTCATAGCACATCCAGAGAACAAGCTTTTTGACACGGGGCAGCAAATTATGTAATATTGTCATTAGTCAAACACGGATTATGCGCCAGCAACATGCCAACTTTTGGAAGATGATTTTTCTCAATTTTGGCTCCAAAAATACATTTCTATAGTGTGCAGAGCCTTGTTGCTCACCCTCATATCGCAGTGCCAGGAGTAGAGGGATGGAGGAGGAATCTGCAGTCAGCTCCAAGTACAGAGAGGTGCCCTCACTCAGCAGTCCATGCTCTGGCACATCATCCATATCCGAGTCGAAGAGAGGTGGTGACAGTGAACTGTTCCCACTGCGCACAATCAACCTAAGAGGACAAAATGTGTCGTAACATGACGTACTGCATATATTTAGGTGCTGGACACGTTCACAACATGATGTCAGCAGATTAACTGTAAGAAAAGAGATGATCAAACTGTTATGACAATGCATTTAAGTGCTAGCTAGCTTACTTATTTTTAAAGGTTAGAATGTGTAGATGTGAATTCAGTTCAACTTCTCTTTTTAATCCTTTAAAGACTAAAACAAGCTACCTTTTTTTTTGGTTGTGCTTTAAGGTGGAAGTCAATGAAAAAAAATACTTTACAATAATAAGTTCTATGCCCCCACTAGTCTTAAAGGGATAGTTCAGATTTTTTGACATGAATCTCCATTTCATCCTCACCTCCAGTGTGTGCGATCAGCACTGACTTGCCCTTGACAGCGTTCTGACACGAGTTCTGGTCCGGTGTTGGACGAGAGGAAAATAGTCCAGCAAGCTGGCTGGGGTCACGGAAATAAAGCGTTTTTCTTCTAAAAACAATTTGTGTTCAAAACAGTGATACATATGCAAACTAAAGTCAGACGCCATTACCGCCGGGCACGACTTTTCTGTTCGTTCGTATCACTGCGCGTCGCCCTGCAGACGACTAATTGACGCACTGCAGCCAGCTGATCCTTCCGCCTTTGAAAAGACAAACAACTTGTAGATTAGTGCGCGTCAGAACGCTGTCAGGGGTAAGTCAGTGCTGATCGCACACACTGGAGGTGAGGATGAAATAGAGATTCATGTCAAAAAATCCGAACTGTCCCTTTAACACGGCATTGTGATTAGTATCGTATTGGTAGAATTTGCATTAATTTTGCCATTTTGCCACTTGCTGTCAACTGAAAATGACATCACAAGTAACGACCAATCACGGCTCACCTGTTTTCTGAATTTGGTAATTTGATGTTAGCAAGCTGCATAAAACATATTATTGTAAAGAAAATTATTATTGTGGGGGAAAAAAAAACTACATTATTGTAAAGATATTTTTGGGAGGTTGGCTTCCCTTTTTAAATATCAGATCTGAAATATTAAAGGGTATGCTCGAAAAAAATATAATTTTTTGTTATAGTTATGGAACCGATCACTATGACGTGACAGTAGTAGGCCCCATGATAATGATATGATCAGTAAAAATAAATAAATAAATAAATAAATAAATAAAAATATCACAATTTTGTGCCTCTAATTTGATTTGAAAGAATACATAGCACATAAGGAAAAACAACCAATCAGAGACAGGAAGCCTGACTTATGAGTTGTCAAGTCATTTGTTGTGCAGAAAACAAATATGACAAAAAGTACCTTTTTTTTTTTTTTGAAAATTGAAAAATTCCCCTTAAAGTATTTGATGACTAAGTGACATTTGTTGTGGTTTTATTAGTATTATAGTTATATTGCTGCTACAAATGTTGTACAATCATTGTAAAGGTGGAGAAAAATCAACAATATTTACCGAAAATGTCCAACTACAGCCAGTAAAAGACAAAGCAACATACTTATCGTCGTCTTCATCCAGTGCAATCCTTTCAAAATGCAAGTGGAGTCTATGGCCCTCTTTGGCCTCAAGTAACCAGTGGCAGCTCAGGTTGTTTCCATTACTGTGGTTGGCAACAGACGGAGGGGGTGGCGACAGTATTCGGCCCACTGTTGCATTACGAATCCACCCCCCACAAGACACAGCTGAGGAAACATAACATTCCACGTATCGCTTTAAGAAACGCACCATGTTCACGACTCAATTTTATTGCACATATTAAACGGGGCCACTGACCAACGCACTGCGGCTCGGGCGTGCTCCAATGTGGTCGTGTGGTGTTGACGCACGTCGCCACCTCATGACCGCGGACTTGGAAACCCGGATCGCAGTGGAAGTGAGCCTGACCTCCGGGATGGATGTCGGTCACGGTCACCCCGCCGCTTTCGGGAGAACGAGGGAAGGTGCAGGAAAGAATAAAAGCTGCAAGACAGGAAAGTGAAAGACAAATAACAAACAGAGCTGCAAATATGAGTTCTACTGGACAAGTGTTATTGTAATTGGTTGGAGAATATTGAACGAGAAAACGAGTTATGTTAAAGGTGAATTTACCTTGATAGTGTAGGATGAACTTGCCATGGTTATTAGGCTGGCGACTGCGATAGTGGATGTGCACCTGATTGGTTGTACTGCGAATCACCTGTCCCTCCCTCATCAGGGTCTCATTGGCTAATAGCTTCGGTGTCGAATCCCCGTGCCCCATAATGGTCAGGGTCTCCTCCTTGGACAGATTCACCTTCCTCACCTGGCAGTGAAAGTCATAAATAACATTAAAATGTAAAATCCTCATGTTTACAAATGGTCTCATCATGTACTTTTAGTTATGTCTGTATGCTTTGTTTGTGAAGTAATTTATACAAATACAAAAATACATGGTGTTCAAAGCACAAAACAATATTAACTCATTCACTCCCAAAAACGTAGTTATACGTTTTTTTTTTTTAGGTTTTTGTATGCTAGAGTTTTTGTATGAAGGCTTTGATGCAGTTTTCAACAGGTTTGTGAATAATGATGAAACTTAGCTAATTCTAATGCCAATTGCTACAAAACATAAAAACAGACAAAAACATATACCGTTCTCTTTTTTTTCCTGATGAAAGAAGAGACACATTTTTCTTTTGATAGGTTCCATGATTTGATAGCAATAGAACATGAAAATGGCTGGGAGTGAATGTTAAAGACATGACATGTGTCAAAAAATAGCTGAAAAGGTACTACTGATTATGCATCCATTTATGCATACCTGAATCTCCACACCATAGCCCGCATACACTGTAATGCTGTAGGTGCATTCCAGTGGGGAAACAGATGATGATGCAGAATCTGGTGACTCGACAACATCTTCCATTGCAGACAAAGAGGCATTGCACTGAACTGTAAAAAATGGGAAAAGATGAGAGGTAATTCATTGTATGTACAGAATATGTAAGAATTTTAATGCCACTCATTTATGCCACTTAATGTACAACAATGTCCATTTATGGCGCCTATTCACCAACTCAGATCAGAACAAATCCCTTGTGTACAAATAAGACTGTTTCCATGGTGATCTGTTGTTAATCTGCAGCATGTTGTTCAATAAGAGAAAAAAAACATTTATTGTGCATGTTATTGCCAAATTGATGTACATGACACAAACAGTGCATAACTCTACATTACTGTAGGCTATGTGCTAAGTGCAACAAGTCCTCCAACAATACGACCATATTGAGTGTTTTACCATGCACCAAAGTACGACCAAGTGACATGGTTGAGGTTAGTAAGAAGCTGAGGTTGTAGTATGGTTGTTACAAAATACATAGTCAACACATAAACAATTACTGGCCTGTTAGCTCATTCGGATAGACACTTGTCTTTTCTGACCACACTACCTGGGTTTGAGTCCTAATAACTACACTTTATGGTTCACTTTACAATTTTTTCGCTATTTACGCAGCCGATAGAGTTCACTAAACTACAATACATAACACTTGGTTGTAATTTTCCACGACCTATGTGGTTGTATTAATTGGGGGACTATCTTGCTAAGTTCCAAATTGAAAATTTATCATTCTCGGCATTCTGATTAATGTCTATAGAGGTTTCAAAATTAGTACACTCATTTTGAGTTAATTTAAAGTTCCTTTAACACCACAATTTTTTTTAACGCGCGATTAATGACCGCCACTTGCTTGGAAAGCCCGTACTGGGGGAATTCCAGTCACAATGCAGAAAACACGTACAGGTCAAAATTTAGCAGTAATGAATGTAATAATAATAATGCATATATTTTTGGAGACTGAGGTCAAGTTGTATTTTACAATTTAAAAAATGTGCAGAATTTCTCAAGTTACTTCATGTTAAAGATTAGATAGCTCTTAGTATGAAAAGAAAAATGCACTGAGTTGTCACCAATGTCTTACAAATGCAATTATGCCAGTGGCAAAAAATGACCAAAACAAATCAATATCACACATTTTTTTCCAGTACAGTACGTATTTTTAACTCCATTTTATGAATTATTATAAAATTTCTGTATAATGACATATTACTATTAGTTTGACATTTTTCCACTTTTATGTTAACAAGATCATGAAAACTTAGGGAAAATATTTTATTGTACATTTTATTGTACATTTAGAACATACATCAAATTTGTGATAAACTCATTTGCTCCCAATAACGTGTAAATACGTTTTTTTTTTTTTTAAATGTTCTAAGTGTCCCAATTTATTTTTATTTTTTTTTATGCTAG
The DNA here is from genome assembly GCF_051991245.1 of Festucalex cinctus. Lineage (NCBI taxonomy): Eukaryota > Metazoa > Chordata > Actinopteri > Syngnathiformes > Syngnathidae > Festucalex > Festucalex cinctus. Next base: position 51,475,352 of record NC_135411.1, read on the forward strand.
AGCATACAGAAGGCTTTGATGCAGCCTCTCAACTGCAAAGAACGGTTGCAGAAATGTTAGTTATTAAACAAACGGTCAGCAGGTGGCAGCAGACCAAAGGAGATCAACCAGGGCCATGTAGAAAAAAAGCTCAATTACTTACAATTTTAAATAGATTTGTGAAAACTGATGAATCTTAGCTATATTCTAATGCTAATTGCTGCAAACGGAAACAGATAGAAACATACTTTTTTTTTCCTGATGAAAGGAGAGACTTTAATCTTTCTTCTGATAGGTTCCATGCTTTTATAGCAATAGAACACAATATTCTGTGGGCCTTGCAAAATCAGTCAAAATCCAGTAAAACAGCCAGGAGTGAATGGGATTGCTTCTGTGAAAATGGCTGGGAGTGAATGAGTTAATAGTGAGTTAACTATTGAAACCATGCGATTAATTACTATTAAAAATTTTAATCACCCGACACCCCTAGTACATATTGAAATTATTATTTGGATGTCGTCTTAGTTTCAGCTCACCAGTGTCCTTCAGATAGGCTGTGATCGATAGTTTTCCATATTCAATTACATGTGCGTGCTCCAGATTATTCTTGTGGAATCTTCACATTAAGTGGCGAAAAATTGACCTCGCATTTCCTCAATATGGACAAACTCGACGCCTCAGTGCTGACTAACAGGCATCTAGGTCAGACAAGCTGATTTAGGGCACATCACATTCCTTTTAGACTTTCTGCATTTGGGTTTTAGAGTAGTGATATGAAAGTCTTTTCATCATCTTCATCACCAGTGTGACCTTATTCCTTCTTGCAGGCCCTCACTTGAATTACTTATGTGCCTCTCGACGCTAAAAGAATGCTGAAAAAGTACAAAGAGCATGTCAACGCTGCGTATGTAAAACCAGGAGCACACACATCCTTATTGGTTAATTATTTAAGGAGAAAACGGCTTACATCGCCACACAATGTCAAAGGCATTTCCAAACATTTATACATTCACAAGTTACATAACACATTGCTATGGAAAAAAAAACTGAAGGAATTTAAGACTAGTTATGTAACATTTGAAATGTTCAAGCAACTTGGCATGTTATGTTTACATGCACGTTGTAGAACCAGCTAAAGTGGTGTTCTTAAGAGAAGGGATGGGCGAGTAAAGATACCAGGTATCGGATCGCGCCGATACGATACCAGGCCTTTTTTCAAGGTATCGGTACTCGAGTAACTAGAAACTAGAAGAATCGAAAATTGGTTTTAATTTAATGGAATTTTAAGAAAAAAATGCTATATTGGCATATATAGGGCTTTCTTTGAAATTATCTGTCATTGTTTTTTGGGGGAAATTTTATATATCTAAAAATATGAGTGGTATCGGTACTTGGTATCTGTATTAGTATCGTGCTGATATCAGTCTGAAGAGAAGTGGTACCAAACATCGCTACATAAGAGAGTGTCAAGTTACCCTGTTGTTATTCTTCCTTCAGTTCAGGATGATGTCTTCAAAATCAGACACATGAGCCATCAGGAAAGATGGTGAATTGTTATCATTCCATTATATCTTTTAGTATATTCATAAAAAGCTTTCTGGGGTTGCTTTGTTCACGATTAATTTGGCCCAACTTTTTGGGTTCATTAACCAAATTGAATTGGGTCAAAAATGAGCCAACTCAACTTTTTGAGTTATATATAAAAAAAAAAAAAAAAAAAGAAGTTGAGTCAAGTGAAATTAATAATCCGCAAATCAACCCATTTTTTAGGTTGTTTGTGGGTTATTCATTTCACCCAGCTTTTTCGGTTAATTTAATAACCCAATTGAATTGTGTCAAATATTATTCAAACCAGCTTTTCGAGCTACTTGTATTTAACCCAAAAGGTTGGTCAAATTAAATTAATAACCTACAAAGCAACTCTTATTTTGGAGTTGTTTGTGGATTATTTATTTGACTCCACTTTGAGGGTTATTTGAATAACTCAAAAGTCCTTTTGACCCAATTTGGATTATATTTGACACAACTAAGAGTGTATAATAGCGATTCTGGTTGATATATGCTGTTGCTAGTTAGCTAATATATAAAATGTTAAATTCTATCACGATTGATGAACACTGTTTATTTACTGTCTGGGAGAAAATTGACATTGACAGAGTAGTTTTCCTGTCTAAGTGGTGAAACAAAACACCATTGTGAATGGCTGAGAGGAACTCATGCGGCTCGACCGCCTCCTAATGAATAATACCCTGTGGCATCCTGTGGCAACATGCACGTACCTGGCATGTGCATTGTGGTTATAGTGGTCGTGGTGATTAGAGTGGTGGTGGTCTCCTCTTCTATGGGAACGAAGGACATGCGATTCCTCAGTCCTGCGTGGCCGCCCGCAGAGGAGGAGCCCAACGCCGTGGTGAGCAGTCCTGGGGAAATGACCGTGGCGGTCGACTCGCTCTGCTTGAAACCGGGCACTGCCTGAGTCGGATTGGTGCTTGTGCCTGCTGAGGTTTAATTAAAGATATGTCATCCTCAAGTGAAGTACTTTGATTATGTGACAATGGAGATGAAGGTCTGCGTTAGTACCTGTGGTGGCAGAAGACTGACCCAAGTATTGCTTACTCTGTAGGGCAGCATGGATCAGATCACCCAGAGGGTAAGAGTCTGGGGGTGATGTCGGCGCTCTGTCAGTTTCAGGAATCATGAAGCGCATGCCTGCACAGCGAAAAACGTTTTAAGGCATGGCAGAAGACAAAACATGAACACATATAAAGTCAGATATAGGATGACAACATTATTCAGAAGCAAGTGCACACATCTGTTACCTGAAACTTGGTGAATCATGGTAACAGACAGAATCACAGCAAGGTATGTGAACCCCATGGCTAAAGAAGAAACCAATGATCTGGAAAGAACAAACTAGTTTTGATGAACAACATCTCTAATGGTTAAAAAATAAATAAATAAAAATAAAAAAAGCACATTATTGTACCATTAGGGGTAGGCTTAGGCTATAATGATCACCAAAATGCTTTTGCCCGTTAACAGGCCGGTGTCTTAATTTCTTTAAAATGGTAAAAACATGTAAGTCCAATTATTAGCCCTTTGGTACGTTGTATTTTGTTGACACATTTATATATTAACTCTGTGTGCAATATGACCCAGGAAATTAACAATAGTGCCAGTTGTAGCAAATAGTAACATTGCAGGTTTTATGTTTACGCCAGGCCATGCTGATTTGGATTAAGGAAAGCAAAATTACAACGAAAGCCCGTAGGCTATTCACTGAAGGAATAATTAATATTATTCACTACAAATGCCATTTTACAACTGTGGGCCAAAAGAACGAGTGCGAAATGTATCCGTCAAATACCCATGCTTTGCACCTGCGTTCCCTCCCCCAAACCTGCATGTCCGAAATGCGTTGTTCCAAAATGCACAAAATGACCCGAACCTCTTTCTACAGCTACACCGCAAATGGTTTTTGCTGCCAACATTTTGTTACTGCAATGAATCAAAAAAGCACATCGAGGCGTTTCCTCGGTGATGCCAGCCCTGTATGTTACAAAATGATGGGTGCTCTGCAAGGCAGCAGCATCCTTCGCACCTCCTCGGCCCCTCTTTTTTTTTTTTTTTGTCGAGGACCATTTTGGGGCATCCCTTGTCCTGACTATGAAAGGCGGAGGGTAAAAACAACATGCGCCGTTACATACCTTTATCTCGCCTCCTACGATGTCTTTATCAGTATCCCGTTGCCGTAGGCCCCCGTCAACAAGGTGCTGAGGTGCCCCCTATGGCTGCACACTGAGGGCTTGACGCATTCCGGTCGGATTGTGGATTCTGCGTGGAGGCGTCAGGCGCGCTCTAGCGGCCGTGAGCTGGAACCGCGGGGAGGCACGCGGCAAAAAAAACAAAACATCCAGCCAGGGAGGAACGATCCGAGTGAGGACGGTGCAGAGGCGTGTGCGTGCAGCGTACGTGCTTGTGACACATCTCGCCACGCTCTATCAAGGTAATGACAGTCACGCGATGCGCAACGCCTTGGCGAAATGAGTAGCCTATCTTGTGTGATTTGTGAGTCTGCAAGACGAGTGCCAAACGCGCAACCTCTTGTGATGTGGGTGGACATTTGCGCCGTCAAAGATTGCGGACGTTAATATGAGCTGGCGGAGCTGTTGGCTGATGCAGAAAATGATAACTGCACTTGAGATAATTGAACAAACAGATTATTCCGAGTAACATCGCAAGCTGGTTGCACACTGTCTTGTAATTCATAAGTGAGTTTGCACATTTATTTAACGATTTCAATTTGCAACCACATTAAGTGGAAGTTTGAATCTAAACAAACAACTGCAGCTTTCTAATGGCTGTCCCATTTTGTCGTCTCTCTTGCTTCACTTTATTGTAACATCAACTCTTGTCCCTATATATCCTGCGGAATGCATCCCTAATCGAGTCGACGGGGAGTAAATTTACTGAAGCTCATCGGACAAAAATAAATAAATAAATAAATAAATAATAATTATATATATATATATATATATATATATATATATATATATATATATATATATATATATATATATATATATATATATATATATATATATATATATATATATACATACAGTGTATATGTATGTATGTATATATCCATCAATCCATTTTCTAGACCGCTCATTCCTCACAAGGGTTGTGGGGGGTGCTGGCGCCTATCTCAGCTGGCTCTGGGCAGTAGGCGGGGGACACCCTGGACTGGTTGCCAGCCAATCGCAGGGCACACAGAGATGAACAACCATCCACCACACACACAAGCACACTGTTAGGGATAATTCGGCGAGCCCAATTAACCTGTAATGCATGTATATATATATGAATATATATATTTACCAACATATATGTTACAGGCAGGGCGGCACGGTAGTCGAGTGGTTAGCACGTCCGCTTCCCAGTTCTGAGGTCTCCGGTTCGAGTCCAGGCTCGGACCTTCCTGGGTGGAGTTTGCATGTTCTCCCCGTGCCCGCGTGGGTCTTCTCCGGGTACTCCGGTCTCCTCCCACATTCCAAAGACATGCATGGCAGGTTAATTGGGCGCTCCGAATTGTCCCTAGGTGTGCTTGTGCGTGTGTGTGGATGGTTGTGTGTGGATGGTTGTTCGTCAGCACCCCCGCGACCCTTGTGAGGAATAAGCGGTCAAGAAAATGGATGGATGGATGGATGTTACAGGCAGTCAATCAAGTGACGCAATGCAGGAACAAACATCAAGGTTCAGACTGTCAGACAAGGAGTAAAAATTCTGTAGACTTTACATCGATCTGATCAGCTGGATTGGGATTGGACAATATTTAACATTTTATGCAAAATTGGTGATCAGCTGTAATATCTTAATTTGCCTGATTGATCATTGACGTAATTAATCAGCTCCATGAAATAAAATCTTTTATGTAAAATTTAGTGTTTTCAGCATTTTTTGAATTACCCAAACTGCATTTCAATTGATGTCAATTATATGTGCTTTTCGTTCTTCGTGGGCTGGACCAGTCCCTATCCCCCACCAATGGCTGCTGTTACTGTAGAGTAAATACAGTAGATATATTGCTCCATCTTCTGATTGAATCTGTGATCGGTTATTGTTCTTTTTCAAACTCGTCGGTAGCTGATCGTAATTGGCTGAAAAATCCTGATCATGTAAAGCCTCTAAAACAAACTGACTCAGGAGGAGGATTTGCTGCCGGAACAAGAGTGGTGAACTTTTCAGGCTTCAGCCTTGTTGGGTTAAGCAGTAACAGGAGCCGGAGCCTCAAGATGGTATCCATCTTAAAATGCTGATGAAGCAAAAACTCAGGCAGGAGCAAGAGACAGAGCAAGGTCGGTTTTGTAACAATTACCACATTGCTGTTGGTTGGTGTGGAGCAGGTACTGGAGCCGGAGCCGTGTGGTAGTGGCTCGAGTGCTGAAAACTTGTATGATTGGGTGGAGGGCTAGCAGACAGAGGCTTAGCATGCTAACAGCTTGGGAGCTAACAGGTTGAAAGTGGGCTTTGGGGTCCATGCAGGCTTGATATACAGACAGGACTGATAATGACACACATTTTTAAGACTATGTTGTTTGTAGTGGTGTAGAACTGTATAGTATATCGTTTAACACAAGGCCGTGGCCAACTGGCCATTGGGTGTTCTGTAAAGCTGTAGCATCCATCCATCCATTTTATACACCACGTGTCCTTTTTCAGGTCACAGACAGCTGTAGCAAATATTACATAATACTCTGTGCAGCCCAAACACATCTTTAATCACTTTCGCTCCAACTTATTGGCATGCTGCTTATGGGTGCTCTGCTAACTCTTCAAATAGCCGCAATGCAATAATTTACAAGTACAACAGAATGCATTTACATAGCATGCTTCCTCATCGTTTTGCATGTCAACCTTTGTCAATGAAATTAAACCACATGAGATCACTTCCTCGCAAGAAGCAGTTGCAATCAAAATGTCGACAGATATAGAGTATGTGGTGCTTTGTAGCCTAATCAAGGGAGAAGGTTCAAAAACTTTTAAGAGATGAAAAATATGTGCACAAATGAACAGCAAGGGAAAGGTGTTGCATATTAACTTGAATTGAGTAGCAAAAAATACAAGACCCCATCATTTGTATGAAGTCATAAACCTGCACAAGCAACTAGAACAAAAGGTTCGTGTTAGTGCCCTGTGGCGAAGCAGCGACCCAACATGGAAGAAGGCCGCCTCATGCCACGCTTGGCCTCAGCACCCTGTGAGCCACAAGGGGATTAAATAAAGAAAATAAGTGAATGAAGCAGTCTGAAAGCAGGGCAGGCCAATGGTGTGTTTCGGCTTTTCTTGTTGGTAAACACAGCATCTAAACATGATCTTTTCACAATGGCAGAAAGACTCAACATTTATACCTTCATTTAGTAAATACCGTCAATGAATTATGATTTTTTTTTTTTTTTAATAAACTGTTATTCAGCTGTATTGGCTCAGGCTGCTTTTACTCATATTAATACATCCCTTAATCTCTTAATCTGTTTCTATTTCAGTATTTTAGTGCCCATGTACTGGTCCTTGGACATGCTTCCCTTTCCTCCTTATGTTGAGCTTGGTGTCCACTCACTGAGTGGCCTTCTGTGGACTCTTCTGCTCTTGTTCCTGTGGCACTGTTATCGGATAGGCTGTGACCACCCAATGGCGGGTCACTCCCACGGTGCAAAGATGGGGTCAAGAAGGTCCACAATGTCCCTTGGCGGAAGCTGTGCGGGGGTTAAGTATAAAACACAGTCCAATCAAAAGAACTGGTGTATAAGCATGGACACAGAAGAGGACGAGGAGCTGGGGCAAGACTACCTCACACCAGTGCTGAGCCATGCCTTGTTCCCAGCACAGGCTTCTGCACAGGCCAAAAAACTGTACTCAGCCCTGCAAGAATATGCCAAACGCTACAGCTGGGTGGGGATGGGCCGCATTCATAAAGGCCTTCGTGAGCAGGTCTGCGCTCTATCCATGTAAATATCACAGATTTTAAAACTGCAGATTTATCAGGAATTGCTTGTCCTCTTACTGTCTTTGCTTTAGATCAAGTTAAATGAGCACTCAGCAATACAGAAGCCACATCTCTTCTTCCTGCCAGATGTCCCAAGTGTTCCTTTTTTTCCACGTGATGCACATCGGCATGATATTGAAGTCTTGGAAGCCAACTACATTGTAATCCTGGCTGAGTTCCAGGCGGTTTACCAGAGAGGCATTGACTCCAAACTGGGATGGACCTCGATGGGGCCAAAGGTACAAAACTAGAATGAACCCTCATCCTAATTTGGATCAAAACCTATTCGTGCACTTTTAGCGACTAGACTAAGTGCAATTTCTGGAGAAATTGCGTGGGAATGCTGAAAGCTGAATGCTAAGTTTTTGAATGCATGTGGAATGTTTATGAAGTGAATTAAGAGATAAATTTTGAAATTATGACCTCCTGGTTACTGGGCAATGGACTTTACCAACTGTGCCACCGAGCAGTATCAGATACCTGGTAATGATGATAAGTTATATGTATGGAAGTGGGTGTGAAAAGTGACACTTAGAAAAAGTTCAGTGTCTGTCCCATTGAAAATGAATGGAGAAAAGTTTAGATTAAATGTTAAATATATACTGAATTACAGTATTGCTGGAATAGGCTGTTACAATGAATATAGCATTGTAAAATGTTGAAAAGTACAACAGAAGTATATTAATATAAACGTATATTAATGTGCTATTTATTGTAATAATAATATATATATATATATATATATATATATATATATATATATATATATATATATATATATATATATATATATATATATATATATATATATATATATATATATATATATATATATATATATGGGCGGCACGGTAGTCGAGTGGTTAGCACGTCCGCTTCCCCGTTCTGAGGTCTCCGGTTCGAGTCCAGGCTCGGACCTTCCTGGGTGGAGTTTGCATGTTCTCCCCGTGCCCGCGTGGGTCTTCTCCGGGTACTCCGGTCTCCTCCCACATTCCAAAGACATGCATGGCAGGTTAATTGGGTGCTCCGAATTGTCCCTAGGTGTGCCTGTGAGTGTGGATGGTTGTTCGTCTCTGTGTGCCCTGGGATTGGCTGGCATCCAGTTCAGGGTGTCCCCTGCCTACTGCCCAGAGCCAGCTGAGATAGGCGCCAGCAGCCCCCGCGACCCTTGTGAGGAATAAGCGGTCAAGAAAATGGATGGATGGATATATCCCAGGAGGCGTGAATTTTTCAAGTTAGTTGAAATTTGAGTAGTGTAAATTGGAAGTTTTATGTGGGAGTCGTTGGGCGGCAAAAATGTGTGGAGAATAAAAATCACAATAACATATGTGAGAATGCTTCAGCATTCTCACAATAATCCACCTCCAGCATATCCTCGCACCTGTCAACTTTTGGTCTCGTGACTTATTGCCAAACCTTTTAGTACTTCTTCACATTGGAGTCATTTATTTGGCCATGTACCAACTGTGTAAAAAAAAAACCTCACGTCTCTTTCAGGGCCAAGCAGTGTTTCCACTGTACAGTGCAGGCGTGTATGTGGCAGCTAACTGTCGCTCATGTCCCTGCACCTACCGGACACTGCTGTCTCTCCGCACGTTCATAAGCAGCAACTCCTTGGGATCGGCTGGATTTTGGTTGCTGGGGCCCGGTGCTGCACTGGGGAGCTCATATGGGCCAACTAATGCACGGCTGCGGTGTCATCTAGGTCAGTAAATAGATTAGGCCGAAGAGAATTTAAAGTCACTGCAAAATCTGTGAAGTCACATAACAGGGTCTTTAAAAGGGGACGTCAACCTTAAACATTTCTTGACAATAATATGTGATATGTGACCTCACTAGTCTAAGCATGACATTCTGATTAATTTGTGGAATGTGAGTTATGAAGCAAAATCCAGCCATTTTTATCCATCTCTAGGGGTGGCCATTTTGCCACTTGCTGTCGACTGATGATGACATCACAGTTGCTCAGGGCTCAAGCAACGACCAATCACAGCTCGGCTGTTTTCTGAAGCTGAGCTGTGATTGGTTGTTACCTGAGATCTCAGCAACTGTGATGTAATTTTTACTCGACAGCAAGTGGCAAAATGGCCGCCTTTTGATATTACTAAACAACACTGCTGGATTTTGCTCCTTAACTCATATTCCACTAATGCAATATACCGTATTCAGACCAGTGGGGCATAGAACACATTGTCTGGTTCGGTAAGGTCCAGAAGTGACGTCACAAATTGTGATGAGAGCGCGTAAAGAAAAATATTAGTGTTGTTCCGATACCGATACTGGTATCGGCAGAGGCGCCGATACCGCATTAAAACAGTGTTATCGGTATCGGTGACTACTCACAAGTAACATGCCGATACCATTAATTCCAACTCTAATATAGGATTTTGGATGCAGCATCTTGTGTCTTGCTGGTGCACGACATTCACTGGTATGTGACATGCTCACTGCATGCCGATCTAAGATTTCCTATTGGCCCTTGAATGCTCTGAACCAATCGCAGGACAGCTTTTTCATGTTGAGAAAAAAACAACAACGTAAGTATCGGTATGGTATCGGTATTGGCCGATACTGCAAAGCTGGGTATCGGTATCGGTATCGGGAGCCAAAAAACGGTATTGGAAAAACACTAACAAATATACAGCATAATATACATAACACACTCTAACACACTGGTGAAGAGGGTTTAGCACATCACAACTGCCAAATGCACATGAAATACATTAAAATTATTTTGGGGAAAGATGACAATTTTGATGAAATTGTCAAGTCAAGGTCCAAAACTGGGTAAAGAACCAAACACTCCTGCCGTTTTCAAATCATTTATTTTATTACTTGAAGTATGTTGTTTGTGAGACTATTCCACCAACAACTTAAAAAAACAAAAAAAAGTACCAGTAATGAAACAGCACAACTTCTGCTAAGTGATGCAGATGATTGTTGAGGTTGATTTGTACTTAGCCCATTTTCTGCTGCCACCCATCTGGCTTATAATCCTCTTCCCTTAAATACAGACAGTGATGGAACGCATGGACGGCCTTGTTGGCTTTAAAATATCATCAGACATCCTGATTTTGAAGCCAATACCTCTTGCAGGTCTGCAAACTCCGCCTCTGTGTGAGCTCGTGGTGGGAGGGGAGCCGCAATGCTGGTCTGAGGGACACTGCCTGCTGATTGATGATTCATTCCTTCACACAGTCTCACACAAAGGTCGGTGAATCGCACAAACTCAAGAACTGACGTTCTGCTGGACAGATTTGATATTTCTACAAACAGAATTGTCAGTCATGTCCATTAAATGTAAAATAAAATGCAATGTACAAATGGGAAGTAAGAGTTAGTCTCCTGATAAAGTTGAATTGAGTTCCCCAACTTTTTATTTTCATTCATTTTCTTCCAAAGGGCCCCCAGATGCGGGACCTCGAGTCATTCTCAGTGTGGACGTCTGGCATCCGAATGTGGCTGCAGCGGAGAGGCAAGCGTTGGACTTCATGTTCAGTCCTGATCTCTGAACAATTCATCGCTTTGACTTCTGACTCCAGCCTGACCTCTGAACTCTCTTGCAGTTATGCAACATGCGGGGGGGGGGGTGCCTCGTGTTTTGTGCCCTCCTCTATGAGTTGCTGTGTGCATTAGCCTTGAAAATCACATTGGCCATTTTCTGCACTTTTGACCGCATTCATGGTGCGTGCATGAAAATGTAGATGAACTTTGATGTTGCATCACTTGGAGACACAACAGGGCATTCTTTAGCGTCAGAGCAGAGGAATCGTTCTCACATTACATAATATTTTCACAAAGGCGTTTGCATGTGAAACTTGACTGTCATGTTTATTGTTGGTTGCATGTGTCACAACATCACGACCTGATAGTATGATTAAGCCAACATACAGTGAAAATAAAATATTAATAAATTACTCTTTTTGTTTGTTTTCTTGTTTACATACATTACACTTTTTTTGTTTTAGATTTTTTTGTATGAACAGAACAGGTGCATTAAAAACTAATTTGCATCAGTTTACACTTGAAAAAGTACTGCAGGAAACGGCAAATACAAATTACCAACATAGTTTGCGTGAAAGGCTGTGTGACATTTTTCCTGTTACTCATTTTTCTTCAAATACAGACCACTGTGAATCATCCACACTGACACGTGATCTATCAATTAGAATCACCAAGTCATTTGCAGTGCATAGCAAAAACTATATGCATACTTTTGGTACAGTTTGTACTTTGTTTTTATTTCCATATATTAATCTCCTATAGCACATGCTTGGTTACATTTTACAGGCAGCCATTAGTGTGGTTATTTTGTCTTATCTGCCATCTGTTCATGTGGGGGTCCCAGTATGAGGATTACTCCGTCAGATCTAATCTGGCCCCGAGTGACAGATTATTCCTGAGATACTTTATATGTTGTCAGTATACTGTTTAATGACGTATGGCTTTGTTCAACATTTCACATTTCGTCATGCTATGAGGAGAGATATGAAATCGATCAATTGAAATGATTCATGAGGACACGTGAAGTTTCATTATGTGATACTTGCACCTGCAACAGGAAACAGTTTGTTGGGTATGTTGTCTCATTATTACACAACAGGATCAAAATTTAGGTTTCTTTACATCAAAAGAGGTCAATGGACAATGAGTTTGAAATACTGTGTATGTTACAGCATTATTAGATTAAGATTGTCAAGATGTCAGTATCAGGTGCATGGATTCATCTGTTTAATCTTTTGGGAGTGTGAAGGTGCAGATTGAGATTAGTATTACTTAATCCCTCATTTTCTAAATGTACCCCCCACCCCCCCCCCCCCAATAAATAAATAAATAAATAAAAATTAACGACTCATAAAATATTTGATAACTTTTATTTTTCACGAGAAACTCAGATATTGCATAGTTTTGATTGTCTATTTACATGTATTTTCTAGTGACTCATCTTCAATACTGTACAGATAAAACAAAATGCTTGTACAATACAATACAATACAACACGATACGAGTGAAATCCACACAGGAATGTCTGAACCAATATTTGAACCCAGAACCAATCATGACGTAGACATACCGACCACATGGTCCACTGTGCTAGTCGTGGAAGATTTGCACCATCTTGATATGATCAAACAAAACAAAGGGGGAAAATGGCTGCCATGAAAACAAAGGGGGAGTTAGCAGTTTTCAAAATAAGAACTTTTAGGATTATTTGTTAAAAATTACATGATAGAGCGGGGGTGTCAAACTCATATTAGCTCAAGGGCCGCATTGAGGAAAATATATTACCAAGTGGGCCGGATCGGTAGAATAATGGTATATAACTTAAAAACATTTACCGTCACTTATACGCAGGTTCAGTCAACTGTAAACATATTGCTTCAAAAAATAACACAAAAGCAAAGGGAACGCGGCAACATTTTGCCTGTCTGAATTCCGGACGTGTTAAATCTACCTGTTTTGCATATATATTGTTCCCAGAATGCATTGTGTGGTGCAGTTAATGAAGTTATAAGGACCTTGTCATATGCATTTGTGTTACCAGTAATTGAATTTGTGTTGTATTTATCACGTTTATGGTGGTCTATGATTTTTTATTTTTTATTTTTTTTTTAAACAACTTTAGCTTGTGCGTAAAATAATGACATCCAGGACGATTCCTTGTTTAAGATGCATTGCTCATCTGAGGACTGCTTGTGAAATTCCGAATTTATATGGATTGATTGTGGCCGGAATTGGTCCGACGACATTACAATTTTTTTATTTTACTTCACAAAATCGTCTCGCGAGCTGGATTAAACCCATTTGCCGGCCTGATCCGGCCCGCGGGCCGTATGTTTGACACCACTGTTATATAGTATGATCTGTGGAAAAAAAAAAATCACGTCTGGCCCAGTGAGTCTGCAAGTCTCATAATGGTTACTTCATTTTTAGCGCTTCGCCACCTTACAAGGCCCTCAAAGCGCTTTACATTCGACTACTCATTCACTTCAATTCACAGCAACTGGGAGTTCAGTATCTTGCTGAAGGATACTTCAATGTGGCATGGGATCGAACCCACAACCTCTGGGTTGGGAGACGACCACTCCTATCCATCAATGACTGACACCTCAAAAGCCTCACCATCTGTCTATGACATGGAGGCGGCTCCGTTTCATCGTACATGGAGCCCGAGACTGAGTTGTATCGTCCAACTGTACTGTCAATTGTGTCTGTCAAACACTGTTAACAAATGTGACAAAAAGTGATTTTTTTTTCGTGTGTGTGTGTGTGCGTGCTGGGAAGGATTGGTAAACTCCTCCCTTTAAAGTTTGTATATAGCAGTGCTACTGTATTGACAAGTCTGTGCTGTACATTTCTTTTTAATCAAATTGTTTTGCATAATAACACCCATGGGAAGAAAGGCAGGCTGAAGATGAAACAACCGTTCTTTGTCGTCTTCACTTCTGCGACATCATTCTCACAAACTCTATAAAGACATTGGGCAGAATTTTAAACACTTTTGCTTATTCTTCATTGTTTATGTCATGGATGTCATTTGCGTGGTGTCAAATCTCACCTTCAAAATCAACAGTCCCATCCCCATTGTCGTCAGCTTCTTTCACCACTGCTTCAATTTCTTTTTTGCTGGTTTGTTCCCCCAATAATTTCAGCATGGCGCGCTTCAGCTCATCGGATGTGATAGAACCATCACCGTCAAGATCAAACTGGAAGAGATGGGAACGTAGCCTCCGCTAAGGGCTGCTAAAGACCGCCAAGAGGAAACAGCGAGGCTGAGCTCACCTCTCTGAAAGCTTCTTTCAGTTCTTTTAGGCCAATCATATCTGCAGTTTCAGCCAGGAGCTTGGGAGTCATTAGCTCCATAAAGTCATCAAAGTCCACCCGACCTCCCACTGTGGTGACACAAAATGAAATGTTATATTAGTAGTAAAGCATACACTGCACTCGTGTCATTCGTGTTTCCTCCCTATTAATTATTATTTATTGTCATTTCGGCTATGTCTGCTATAGTCATAAAATTACATACATATAATTGTATACGTAAATAACATTTCCCACAACAAAGAAAGCATAGAATGATATTTTGTTGGCATTTCTTTGCAATCCCATCATGCAAGAATGATAGAAGCAATTGCTTGTTGCTATTGGCCTGTTCATATTTTTTTTTTTTTTTTTCACATTAGTCTTTGTTGTCATTGCACAGTGATTTCCAGCATAACCAATAGTCATTAGCATCCGACATTAACTTACAGTTCATGTTGATGTTTTGACTAAGTTCTATCAGCTCCATTTCGGTTGGCATGTAACCCATCGTCCTCATCAGGTTGCCCAAATCTTTGCAGGTTATGAAGCCATCTTTGTCTTTGTCAAACTCCACAAAAGCAACACGTAACTCTGGAGAACATGCAGAGAGAGATGGGTCAAAAGTTGCCCATTCATCCAAAATGTCCATGCAAAGGTTACTAATTACCTTCTACCTCCTCGTTAGTGAGAGCTCTCTGCAAAACAATAAGGATGGACACAAATAGTAACACTTTATTGTTTTTTTTCTGTGATTTTGTGATCAAATATGCATACAGTAATACATACAACTATTGCACCATGTATACTAGCTAATAATTAGTCACTTAACCAACTCCAAAGTATATAAATTAGGGCTGTCAAAGTTAAAGCGTTAATAGATTAATTAATCACAGAAAAATGTCGCATTAATCACGTATTAACGCAGATTAATCGCACAATTTTTTTTTTTTTACTGCATTTGAGCCTTTGAACGTAACCGCGGATGGTTACATTGAAGGCTGCGCAGGTCAGTGATGAGGTCAATGCACGGCATTTCCTACGCCTGTTGTTCCAAAATGAGCGGGGTGACTACAGTTGGTGTGCTCGGTGGTAAGTTTTGCTTTAAAAAAAAAACACCCCGACGGGACTTTAGATAAAACAAAAGTAATTTGTGTTTAATTAATTAATAATTGCTGAATTGCACTCAATTGATATGATGCTGTTACGTTTTGAGCAATACATCCATGCATACTATTGCGTACATGCATTTACTCAAGGTTTGCAAATGACATTCAGATAATAAAATGCGTTAATAATGTCAAAATATTACGGTATTTTCTATTTATTTTATATGACACAAATACGCAAGTAATTTAGCTGATTAATCGTGATTAATCAAAATTAAAAAGTGTGATTAATCAGATTAAAAATTTTAATCGTTTGACAGCACTAATATAAATAAAACTTCCAAATTAAAACACACACCACATACATGCACACGCTCACACGCACTCGCACACGCACACACACCCACATATACCGTATTTTCACGACTATAAGGCGCACCTAAAAGCCTTCAATTTTTTCAAAAGCTGACCATATAATATAATATATGACCTTATAATCCAGTGCGTCTTATATATGGATCAATATTGAGCCGCAACAGGTCTCGCTGTCAAGACGCTATCGGTGACCCTGCACGATCAATGACGCGCATGCGCAGAAGATCCCGCCATCTTGGATCACTAGCTAATACTAATACTTTACCTCAGAGAAAATAATAAAACAGCTGTTTATTCATTTTGGGAGTGAATGGAGTTGTCAGAAAGCTGGTTTGTAATCTATTAATAAAGTTTGACTGACCTATTGGACTGTTTTGTTGACATTCCCTTTAGCGCAGCACCATCTAATGGATGCATAACGTAACCCCAGCCTCTACTGTAGTGCCTTATACTGTATATGGAAAAAGTTTTAAAATATGTCATTCATTGAAGGTGCGCCCTATAATGCGGTACGCCTTATAGTCGGGAAAATATGGTATATATATATATATATATATATATATATATATATATATATATATATATATATATATATATATATATATATATATAGCAGGCTCTATGTATTATTATTATTTAATTAAGGTATTTATTGTTAGTAGTAATGCCTTTAAGATGCTGTTTTCCTATTGGATGATGATGCACATTTCAAGGTTGCATCTGATTGGTCAAAGACAGATTAAAGTGTACAATTCCATGTGAGTTTATTGCACATCTTTGCAATACACATATTGTATGTGCCTTCACAATGACAATATAGACATACATAACATTTATAATATACTGAATATGTGTGACACTGACACAACTGCAGGATTTTAAGCAGTAAAGGTTACGCTATTATTTTGAACATCTACTTGTCATATTCGTTGTTATAATTGAACCTATTAAAGATATTGTACATTTTGTTTGAGTGACTAATTATACCTTATCATGTCAGACCAAACTATTACATAATGTATGAAATTCTTAACATGATGCAATATAAACAGCATTTATTCTACTATATTGTTTCCAGTAGACAAAATCTGTAATGTATTCACATTTTTAGCTGTTTACTTTTATTTACGTTTTTGCATATTCTGTTTTATCTGGACTATAATATGCATATATCTATCTCATATCTACTATTTTAAAACGTACAAGACATAAAACAAGTTTTGACTTCTAATTCAGGCAATTCTAAATCAATTTTGATATGATAAATGTCGGTTTTGTCATTTTATTCACTAACATTTCACCACATTGCCACAACAAGAAAATAATTTCACAAATATTTCTTTCTTGCTCTCGAAAAGTTTGAGACCTAAAATTTAAGGAGAAAAAGCGGTGTGCAATCTGCATGACTTACTTGTCTCTTTTTCCCTCCCCTGAGGAAGATGCAGGCTTGTTTCAGGCTCATGCTGTCTGATTTTGTTCAGAAGAATAAATATTGAAAGAATGCACGTATTTATGTATGTATGTATGTATGTATGCTATCTTTATGGAGAGTGTCCGTACATAAGTGTAAAATGTCATCACTGGTGATCTGTGCATGTCAGAGAGGAGGGATGAGATCTCTCATGGATTATCTCTGCAGCTTTGGTCTGGAATAGAAACACAGGCTTAATGAAGCACAATTTCATATACAGCGCACATTCACACATCTGCTTTTTAGGATTTTTTTTTTTAAAGGACACAATTCCAGAAGATACACAATAACTGTTTGTATATAAAAGTGCATTCAATGTAAATGAATATGCTCTACTTGTTTACAACACTGATTATTAGGTAAATCTAATATAATGTCTAATATGTAAAGAATGTAGTATTTTTTGCAAAAAAAAAGGTTTGAGATGAGAGTGAGAACTTCAATCAGAACTGGCTCATTTTTTTAGTTGTTCAGAAATTGTCATTACAGTCAGAGAATAGAGTCTTACATTTATCTAATCACACATTTTTTGCCTAAATATAATATTCCCAAATTGACATGCAATTGTAATGTTATAGACACTTAAAAACAAGACACAAATTCAAATCAGCATACAGTAGATTGAATTTAGATGCAGGATTTACAGTCACATTCTGTATCAGACAGATACAGTAAATCCTGAAATCACTTTCATATCTTTTTACATAACAGCATTGGTCTGATCACGTACAGTAGGCATTCAATAGTTAGTTCTTTATGTTTTGTTTGTCTTAAATGTTGTTCTCTGCTTGCTGTAACAATAATTGCCATACGGCGACACAAATTAATTTCAACATGGGAAAACACTTTCACATAAATAACAGAACACATTACACATTTTAATTACATTAAACTAATTCAATTAAACTAAGTAATTATGTAAGTGCTGTAAGAAAGTTCCTATAGGCATATAGAATATCTTACAGTATAAATAACAAAATCACAACAACTTACATTTGAGACATATAGAGAAAAACCTCAAGACACAATTGAAAAACAATCACTGCAATTGGCTGGCATCTGGGTGCACCCCGCCTACTGCCCGAAGCATACTGGGATAGGCGCCAGCACCGCCGTGACCCTTGTGAGGAATAAGTGGTCAAGAAAATGGATGGATGGATACATAACAAAATATCAAGTCAAAACAAAAGTGTGTTAACTGCTTTTAATGTATTTCTTATCTTATCTTATAAATTCCACCAAATACATTGTTTCACCGTTTTTTAATATTATTATTATTATTATTATTATTATTATTATTATTATTATTATTATTTTTAGTTATTAAATTAAATCCTCCCTAACATGAATTCAAATTCATTGATGTGATAAGATTCAATTTTGGCACTGGCTAATTCAAACACATGCATTTAAAAATAATGGATTAATTATGTAATATGTATTTGTAAAATACAGTGAAATAAATGATGTCTGTTTTTTGTCATTAAAGAGATGACACATGCAAACCATCTGTCATGCCTGAAACTTGTGTTCAGTTAAGTTAAGCTTTTTCGGTTTCCAAACATAACATTTGGCTGCACCTCTGGGACTCCATCTGCTCATGTGAAACAGGAACCAGAAAAACATCTTTCACCCGAAATGCACCAATTGCTCATGACACAAAAGAACACATGACAAGTTGAATAAAATATTGGGAGACTGTACACTTCGTTCGATGTGGCAAAATGGCCGCCCCCTGAGATGGACAAAAACGGGTGGATTTTGCTGCTTAATTCTGACTCCAAAAATGCAATACAGTTCCTATTCCTACATAATACGCAAACTTTGACATTTCACATAGACCGAGCAGACCCAACGTGATTATTTTTCCCATGTATTAATAGAAAAATGTATTACCCATTACTTTTCTCCTACTTCCCATGCATTTATCAACAAATACTCAGTCAGTACTTACCATTTTTTCTGAGTCCCCAGACAGCCCACCGCAGGCACCTTTCAGAGTGGCCTTTTTTGTATTCAGTCTAAGGCACACCTGTGCACTAATCATGGTGTCTAATCAGCATCTTGATATGACACACCTGTGAGGTGGGATGGATTATCTTGGTAAAGGACAAGTTCTCACTATCACAGATTTAGATTGGTTTGTGAACAATTTATACTTTTATTGGATATACATAGAAAGCTCTCCATTTTAAGCGTTATTTACTAACCCCATGAGTCATTTTTAGAGTGCTTTAAGACAAACACAAACCTTTCCATGAAGCTGACTTTTCCAATAAATATCATAGAAAAGGTGAATTATTTCCAGGGGAAAAACATAATTAAATTTTTAATAAGCGTACATGCAATGTCTGAAGTTGCATTTTCACACTAAAATGATCTTCTGGGAGACCACCTGCTCATGTGAAAGAGGAACCATCAAATTACATTTGATTCAGAATGCACTGAATGCTCATGAGGCAAAAGAACATTTGAAAGTTGCACAAAATATTGCTAAGATGGGCATGTGCTCCGTTTTTATGACAGTGTATGGTCAAATTACAGTTGCCAAATTAGAAAAGCAAATGGAAAAGTTTTATTTGCTGATGCTGCGTCATCGGTAGGTGAATGGCTAGTCGAATGTAAAGTGCTTTGAAGGCCTTGTAAGGTGGAAAAGTGCTATATAAATGAAGTATCATTTACCATTTGCCAGATGAACAACTTTTTATCACTGATGCTTAACATTATTTTGAATTTTTCCTGTGAGACAGTTGAGTCAAGTTGTGAACCTGAAAATGCATTTGAATGTGATCCATCCATCCATCCATTTTCTTGACCGCTTATTACTCACAAGGGTCGCGGGGGGTGCTGGCGCCTATCTCAGCTGGCTCTGGGCAGTAGGCGGGGGACACCCTGGACTGGTTGCCAGCCAATCGCAGGGCACACAGAGACGAACAACCATCCACACTCGCACGCACACCTAGGGACAATTCGGAGCGCCCAATTAACCTGCCATGCATGTCTTTGGAACGTGGGAGGAGACCGGAGTACCCGGAGAAGACCCACGCAGGCACGGGGAGAACATGCAAACTCCACCCAGGAAGGTCCGAGCCTGGACTTGAACCGGAGTCCTCAGAACTGGGAGGCGGACGTGCTAACCAGTCCTCAACCATTTGAATGTGATTTTCTTCTGAATTCTGACAAAGAATTAGTATAATTTAGAGTCACTGAGGTTGTTTTAATTTAGGAATTACTTTGGTGTATTGAGAAAACGACAACATGAAAATGTTCAGTCAATCTTGTTCACCTTTACAGACACAGTACCACCTGTTCAATTATACTCAACATATTGAAATTGTGTAACTGTCACAATAAGATGGTTCACACATGTTAATGTATTGTTTTCAAAATTTAAATAATTAAAAACAAACATTTTCAGTAAACCTGAAAATATCACATTCAGTAAGCTTGTGTTTTAAAACATACTGTACTGTAGGCACCTGTTGACAAATATATTGAGTAAATTAGAGCATATGACCCTGTGGATGCTTATTTGAAAAGTGTTTTGAAGCATATGGTTACAAATATACACTGTATCTGTTATCTTTACTAGTATCTCATGCAGTGGCAGTATGCAAAGTGAAGGCCCCGCCCGCGTGCTATAAAAGTTGCCGTCAGGCCCTGGCAGAAGAGACGTTCCCATCAGGACACCTTCAGTCCCAACCATGTTGTGTGTCGTCGTCGTGCTGCTGCTGCTGGCTGCCGCTTCCAGTAAGTGGCACTGAGGCACACGTGACCTTTGACTCTTCACCTTCAACATTTAACATGATGTCCTCCACAGGTGTCAAGTGCGAACAGTTGACCCAACCGGCGACTTTGACTCTCCAGTCCGGTCAGGAGTTGAACATCGCCTGTCAAGTTTCTTATGCTTTGAACAGCTACTACACTGCGTGGGTCAGGCAGCCTGCAGGGAAAGGACTGGAATGGATCGGGAGCAGATACACTGGGGGCTATTACCGCAAGGACTCCCTGAAAAACAAGTTCAGTATTGAGCTCAACCCCTCCAGTAAGACAGTCACCCTAACTGGACAAAATATGCAGCCTGGAGACACGGCGGTGTATTACTGTGCCAGAGACACACAACAACACAAACCATCAGGAGACTTGTACAAAAAAACAAAAGCAAAAACAGAAAGAGTTCTCTGATTTGTAACACATGCCACCCAATTCTTACTTCCCCAAAACGGGGATACCTGAAGCTATTAGTGAACAGCTCTATCTGGATTTGATTTTTATTAAGTGCAGTTGGCTTTACGAGATCAGTGATCACATTTAAGATAATCAGATAGGTCTCGGCTAAACGTATTTCACTCATCCAACGACAAATTCTGGATCTGGTCACAAATTTACTCTCTCACATTGATTGTGTGTAGCGCCTAACAAATTGGCGTGTTGTCATACTAGATAGACATCAGCGTTGCCAACTTAGCACATTTTTTCCCCCTATATATTGGGACTATTTCAAGACCTCCAGCAAATATTTGAGAAAAAAAGTCATTTTAAATGTAACTGTACACCTGACTAATTAGCACGTGTTGAATCTGTCTGACAATTTGCGTGACAAATTTGAGGTGGAGTGCACCTCACACAAGGCAGCAACCAACAAGTCATGACACCGGACCGGTCGGTGAATTATGTTACCAGTTGAATTAACCACACAACTGCAATTTGTTTGTTTTAGTTTATTTCAAACATGTATAAAAACAAAGTGATTATAAAAGTACATATAGAAAAAAAAATACAAGACACATAAAGCAACAAACACTACATTAGAGCAAGAAAAATAACAATTTTGCAATAATTCACCCAGTCATTAGCTACACATTTACACATGTACGAAAAGTAGTAGGAATAGGTATTATCATGTCCTACCTCTTTAAAATCCATTACACAATAAGTAGTAGGTATAAAATATGTAAAAAAGAAAAAATAACAATATAATATACAGCTGATGTATCTTGATACCCGGGAAATAGTATATCATGTACATATATTTTCATACTTTTACATACACAGATTTTTTTTTTCCCATGCCAATAACAACACTAATAATACAGTAATAATAATAATAATAATAACAACAACAACAACAACAACATCAACAACAACAACAACAACAACAACAATAATAATAATAATAACTTTTTATTGACAAGCACTTCCTCTTGCCTATACTTTTAAAAAATGTTGATTTTATATTTCCTTTTGAACTGGTCTATGTTTGGACATTGTTGTAAATCAATACTCGACCTCTTCCAAATTTTCACTCCACATACAGATATACAAAAAGTCTTCAATGTTGTTCGTGAATATTGAAAAGTGTCTTATTTGCTGATGACACAACTTTCTACTGCTCAGGAGAAAACCTGAAGCAGCTTCTGACTACTGTGGAGTATGAATTGAATATAGTAAAAAACTGGTTTGATGTGAATAAATTATCATTGAATTTAAATAAAACCAAGTTCATAGTTTTTGGCACTAGACAAATCACTCATCAAGTTAAAATTATGGTGAATTCAATTGAAATAGAAAGGGTGAATGAAAATAAATTCCTTGGAGTTGTTATCGATGATAAATTATGTTGGAAGCCACACATAGAAACTGTTAAAAGGAAAATGTCAAAAATCATAGGGATACTCTATAATAGTAAGGATGTTTTAAACATGAAATCATTATATATATTATATAGTTCATTATTATTACCATATTTGACCTATTGTGTGGAATTCTGGGGAATGGCATATAAAACAAATACCAACACCGTTTTCAAATTGCAAAAGAAAGCTATAAGAATTATTAATGGATCAAAATATACAGAACCAACACATCCGCTATTTATTAAATTAAATACAATGAAATTTTATGACTTGGTTGAGTTTAAAATAGCACAAATAATGTACAAAGTTTATAATAATTTACTGTGCCACAGTACTCAGAGAGAAGTTGTTTGAAATTAGACACAGTCCTTATGATAAAAGGGTACAAGTGTGTACAAAAAACCCAAAACAAGAACAAATATTAAGCAAAGGTGTGTATCTGTAAAAGGTGTTAATTTGTGGAATCATTTGGGAATTGAACTGAAAAATTGTGACTCACTGCTGGAGTTTAAAAAAATGTTTAAAAGTAAAGTTCAAAAAAATTACCTATGTCAGACCAGTATATGAAAAATGTACATGTGAGTATGTGTAAATGATTTAGATAGGTATTATGGTATATGTTTAGGAAATTTATGTATATATGTTTTTGGCAAATGTGAATATGTTTAAGTGCACTTGTGTATATATATAACTTGGTTTATATATTTCATTTTAATGATAGTAAATTAGAATTGTATTAATAATGAAATAAGTTAAATATATTTAGTAAAAGGGGTAGGACTAGATAAGTTTCTAACTTCTTCCTACTCCCTTTTGAACATGTAAGTTATGATTGATTGATTATTTTATTGGGATTTTCTTCTCTTTTGATTGTTGTTGTTTTTTTTTCTTATCTCTGCTGTTCATCTGTTTATATGTTCAATAAATAAGTAAAAAAATAAAATAAAAATAAAAATAAAGAATACATTATCTTTAAGTTATGTATTCTCCTCAAACCACACCCTCCCTGTCTCTCTGTAAACATCTTCTCAATATTGCCTGGCAGTAGATTATGTCTCGCTTTATAAACCAATTGTACAGTCAAATATGTGGTTGGTATTTTTGTCATGTGTTCCTGGTTTCTTCCCTCGTTTCGTTTTGTCTCACCACGTCCAGTGTGTGCAACCTATCAATGCCGTCAGCCACTTGTGTCTTCCCCAGGTGTGTCTTGTCAAGTAATTAGTTTTTGTGTATTTAGTCTGTTGTGTCTGTCGAGTCAATGTGGGAGCATTTTCTGTTTTATGTGTGGAAGTTTGTGTGTCAAGTCCTCGTCACAGCCAAGTCACGTCAAGTCACACTCATTCCAGTCAAATCCTGTCCATTCATGGTGACAGTCTATGCCCATCTCATCCAGTCATGGCGACCAGTCCAGTCGTGTCCCGTCCAGTCATGGAAACCAGTCTAGTCACGTCCAATCTAGTCATGGTTTTCTGCTTGCCTTTTTCCATATAGTTAATTAAAATAACCACACATTGCACTTGATTCCCATTTCTCTGCATTTGGGTTCACCATCCCTCAATCTCTCACGTTCCCTCATGACAGTATAGCATATTTAGGTAAACGTTTGACTATCATTTAGCCTAAGTATCTCGAGGTCGGGACAAGTGCTCTCTTTTCCAAAGTCAAGATATCAGAGGTGGGCATCGCCATTGACTGGAATTGATGATTGATGTAAGTGCCCACTTTTGGCATGTGCTCAGCACTTTCAGCAAATGCTTGATAATGCGAAGCTACACAAAAATACATGGCTTGAGAAGGATTGTATTTTTTCAAGGCACAAACCTACAAAAACATTTTCTTTTTATTTTGGGAATTGTGCACCAAGACTTTTGGCCTTTTAATGAATAGCCTACTCATGAAACTTTGCACACTTAAGGCCTGGAAAAAACTTTGATATTTTAGAGGGTTCTTGTCCCCAACGTGGCCAGGGTTGCGAGGGCCCTTTGTAGCTGCTCGCAGCTCTAGTTTCATTATTAAACTTTGCTGATAATTAAAATGTACATAATTCTTCAAATAACAAAATAAATGTAAATATCAGAAGGATTTGATGATATTTTGGAATTTACAAAGAAAGCCACATAGCTTTTACTATAATATTCAGATTAGAGAACACAACGCGACGTATTATTGGTCAGTTGCTGAAAGATGTCAATAAGATCAACAAATTGTTATTTGCAAACCTCCATCAAGATTGAATTGATGGATAATTAAAGGCTTTGACTTTTCTAAAATACTCAAGGCACATGCTGGAGCTGTGAGGTTTTTGACAGGGCGTGTATCAGTGTGTATACTAGGGGTGTGAATTGCCTAGTACCTGACGATTCGATTCGTATCACGATTCACAGGTCACGATTCGATTCGATACCGATTAATCCCGATACGAATTTATAAGTCGATTGTTGCGATTTTTTTTCATTCAAATTTAGAAAATACTAATCAGTAAGCTTGTAGAGTGTAAGATTTATATGAAAATGTATTATTTATTTATCTGAAATTTCAGTCTTATAGAGGTTGTAATCTGTTTCATGTTTGAACAGCATTAAAATAAAATATTAAGGCTTAATGTTCCGTTCATATAACATTCTTCCATGCTCAAGGTGTGAATCCTAACCCGAAGTCAGACGTTTTGTTGAATATATTTCCATTAAAAATGGAAGTTTAAAAATCGATTCACACACACACACACACACCCACACACACACCCCCCCCCACACACACACACACACAAAAAAGGCAATGATGATAAGACGTTGAATCGGCAAGACTACCGAATGAACAATTCTGAGCTCTTAAAAAAATAAAAAAATAAAAAATAAATCAAATTTTTTTTTTGAATCGATTCGAGAATCGCGCGATGTAGTATCGCGATATATCGCCGAATCGATTTTTTTTTTAACACCCCTAGTGTATACTATATACAGTATGGGCTACATGGGCACAGTGTCACACATCATAGCAAAAACCCATGATCATTCAAACGGCCCTCCACAAATCGCAAGCACAAGGAGAAAATTTTTTTTTCATATTATGCTAAGCTGCCAACTATTTGTGGCATGAGCTGTACTTGTGAAACAACATAATTCTATCAAATCCATTGAAATGTGCTTTATGTACAAGTATATATCACGCATGGAGCAAGATCAAGATGACACAATTACTGTATAATACACATTCATTGTGTAATTGTGTAATGCATCTGCAGTGTAAATTCATTACATTTACATTAATTGTGAAAAATGTACACATTACAGTATTATAAATAGAAAATTTACTGCATCTGTAGGGCACGGTGCCGGAAAACTTGAAGTTTGAACTTAAAAAGGCTTGAAGACGTATGAACCCAGCATGGTGAAACTTATAAGACCAACACAAACCTTCCCATGAAGCTGGCTGACCTCCAAGTTATACGAGTCACCCCACAATAAAAGATTTCCCATTATGTATCATATAAGGTGAATTATTTCCAGGGGTCAAAAATCATAAGTAACGCTTTAACACTAAAATTATCTTCTGGCTGCACGCCTGGAAGATTACCTGCTCAAGTGAAACAGGAACCTGAAAGGGGTCTATGACTCAAAATGCATTGAATGCTCATGAGGAAAGAGAACACTTTCAAGTCTCATAAAATATTGTGACAAATTGAGGTTGCATAAATGAACGTAAAAGAAAATTTCCATTTGCCATGTGAACAACCTATTTGTTTTCATGCATTGTTTTTATCATGCTTATCATTGCTGTTTTGCATTTTTCTTGTGAGAGTAGTCACCTTGGGAACATGAGAATGAATTTTAATGTTTATTTATTTATTTATTACTTCTGACAAAGAATCAACATGTTAGAATCATTTAGAGGTAGTTCTAAATTTGTCAAAACTTGAAGGATTTTCTTGAGAAAAAAAATAAGGATGAAACAAATTATCAATCAATCATGTTCACCTTATTAGACAGTGCCACCTGTTCAATAGTCCTATGTTTAGTCGAGATCAGGGGTGTCAAACTCATGTTAGCTCAGGGGCCGCATGGAAGAAAATATATTATCAAGTGGGCCGCATCGGTAAAATAACGGTATATAACTTCAAAACAATTGCCGTCATTTATACGCAGATTTGTGGACCAGCCCTAAATTACGGAGCTCAACTGTAATCATATTGTTCCGAAAAGTAAAACGAATGCAAATGGAACACGGCAACACTTTGCCGGTATACGTTCCGGACGTGTTAAATCAACCTGTTTTGCATATACTGTATATTGTTCCCAGAATGCATTGCGTGGCGCAGTTAATGATGTTATAAGGACATTAATTATTGTCATATCTATTTGTGTTACCAGTAATTGAATTTGTGTCATATTTAACACGTTTATGTTGGTGTATAATGACAAATAAATAAATAAATAAATAAATAAACCTTAGTTTAAGTGTAAAATAATGACATCCAGGACGAGGATTCCCTGTACAAGTTGCATTGCTCATCTGAGGACTGCTTGTGAAATTGCAAATCTATATGTTTTGATTGTGGCCGGCTGATGAATTAGTCAGACAGTACAATTTTTTTTTTTTTTTTAATTTACAAAATCATCTCGCTGGCCGGATTAAACCCATTTTCGGGCCTGATCCGGCCCGCGGGCCTTATGTTTGACACCCCTGCTCTAGATTGTGTAACACAAATGATTAATTGTTGTAATGCTAGTGTGGTTTCAAGATTATTATACAGTTCTGACAATAATGTTGATCTTTGAATTTCACAATCAGAGATGTTCATTTAAAACATGTTCATTTATTGTAAATACAATTTACGTTGTGTAGCTGTGCTGGAATATGATGAGAAGTATTTAAATTACTGAAATGTGTTAATAGATTTTCTTTAGAGGCACGTACAGTTTCTAAGTACTCACTTGCACAAACATGCAATAAAACAGTAATATTTATCGTAAACTTAAAATCACACTCAAGATGCATGTTTTCAAGCATACAGTAGTTAATTTACAAATATTACAGATCACAAATATCCACCTGCCATCTTGAATATCCCATGCAGAGGCAGTATGCAAAGTGAAGGCCCCGCCCGCGTGCTATAAAAGTTGCCGTCAGGCCCTGGCAGAAGAGACGTTCCCATCAGGACACCTTCAGTCCCAACCATGTTGTGTGTCGTCGTCGTGCTGCTGCTGCTGGCTGCCGCTTCCAGTAAGTGGCACTGAGGCACACGTGACCTTTGACTCTTCACCTTCAACATTTAACATGATGTCCTCCACAGGTGTCAAGTGCCAACAGTTGACCCAACCGGCGACTTTGACTCTCCAGGCCGGTCAGGAGTTGAACATCGCCTGTCAAGTTTCTTATCACTTGAGCGACTACTACACTGCGTGGGTCAGGCAGCCTGCAGGGAAAGGACTGGAATGGATCGGGAGCAGAGCACAGAATGGGGGCTATTACCGCAAGGACTCCCTGAAAAACAAGTTCAGTATTGAGCTCAACCCCTCCAGTAAAACAGTCACCCTAACTGGACAGAATATGCAGCCTGGAGACACGGCTGTTTATTACTGTGCCAGAGATGCACAACAATACAAAGAATTTGTAGACATGAACAAAAACTAATGAACAGAAAAGGAGGAGGAGCCCTCACACTTGTGATGCATTGAGTGATTCATACAAATGACAGAAATGTTCTAATCCCGTGTCACTCATGAGAGACGCATACTCTCTGATACTGTAAACTACACAACACACTGTTCGCCTTCGCAAGACCGATGAATTTAAAGTCACACTGTGTAAAAAGTGGCCACTAGATGTCGCTATAGTATAGAATACATCTGAAATGCATGCATTTCGAAGCACACACACTACGGTGAGACCACACCTTGCATGAATAGAAATCATCAGCACAAACCACAACTTTAAAAGTCAGCTTTGTAATTTATATTTTATTGTTGATTGATGATGATGATTACAAAACCAATTTGCTTGATTTAGCCTCATGATGAATTTCCAGTTTTGTCAGTCACTCAATTATGACACTTTCAACTGTACTTTGTAGTTTAGTATGCATAAAAATGCTTCTTAAAACATCACAATAAAAAACAACTGTAAATCTGTTATATAACATTCAATCTATATTTTGTTATTTACAAAGAAAAGCTACTTAGCTAAAATATGCTTCTGGAATTAAACAGTGTCTAACAGACAGGACAAATGAACCAATTTCATTGAGCATTATTTTATTAAAGAATAGCGATTCAAAGTTAAAGTATTAAACTTAAAATAAACTTTTACTTCTTCGCTTTCAAATACTCAATGTAGCCGCCATCTGCCTTCCATTGAACAGCATCAACTTGATATGAGAATTCCAACATGATGTGGAATGCTAATTTTGCTCGGTTGTTAAATCACACACAGAAGTCAACAATAATTTCAATTGCACTTACTTCAGTGCAGATCTACACCAAAGCTGAACTTGTAAAAAAAAAAACAGCAAACAAAATAAAAAACACCATGAAGCACAGCATGTTTCTGTATGTTTGTATGGTCACTTTGGATTGAATTTAAAAGCACAACACCGGTCGTGATGCTGCCATTTCCCTTTATGCAAAACACCTCCCACCAGCGTGCTATAAAACCTGCTGCCATGCCCTCAAGCAAGTGCAGTAGCCATCAGAACACCTTCGTGATTCCGGCTTCCAACCAAGATGGCAGACAGAGTGCTAACATACCTGATGGTTGCTCTTTTTGCTTTGACGGCAGCTGAAGGCTGGAGCATAGAACAGTCGGAACCCGCCACGAAACGAGCCGGAGAATCCCACACACTGACATGCACAACATCAGGTTTAGATTTTTCTAGCTATGCGTGGAGCTGGATCAGGAAGGTTCCTGGTAGAGGCTTGGAATGGATTGCTTATATAGGCACTTCGAGTAGGCCAATATATTACTCCACATCAGTTCAGGGTCGATTCACCATCTCCAGACAGGACTCCAGCAGCCAGCTCCATCTCAACATGGGCAGTCTGAAGGCTGAGGACGCAGCTGTGTATTACTGTGCCAGAAGCACAGTGAGAGACAATAACAGCTAAAAGCCACAAAAACAATTCCATTATTTTATACCAACAGGCCAGCTTTATCTTCTCCAGTCCTGACTGAGATAAATAAAAACACGTAAAACACATAAGAATTAAAATACCACTGACAAAAAAGAAAATATACACTCCAAGATAAAGCAACCATTTTCTGTTGAAATAAATTGTTTTAATGGTATATCATGTTTGACACCCCCTCCCCCCTAAAAAAAATTATGAAAATAAATGGATCATCAGGTGTCATACTTAATAATAATAATAATGAACAAATGCACCACTCGTGATGATTTTTGTAAAATATCCAACATTCCTTTTGTAGTTTATTGATATTTAAGTGTGTTTAAAAAAAAATATGTTTGGCACATGCCGGAGCTGGGAGGTTTTTGAAAGGGTGTGTGTCAGTGTGTATATGCTGGGTACTGGGCACAGTGTCACACACCATAGCAAAATCCCATGATCATTCGAATGGCCTTCTACAATTTGCAAGCACAAGGAGATAACTATTTTCACATGCTAATGCCAGATAATTATGGAATGAGCTATACTTGTGAAACAACAGAATCGTATCAAATAATGTACGTTATGTACAAGTAGCATATATCATGCAGGGGGCAACATCAAAATGATCATTACCTCATTAGCTCTTAAACTTATAAAATTTCTGTATGTCGTTGCTGCTATGGGAAAAACACTGTGCACTATGCTAACCCCAGCCCCAATAAAAGATTCCTATCATGTCTTAGATGAATTATTTCCAGGGGCTAAAGGTCATATACCGGAAATCTTTATTCATCTTGATCGATAAACTTTAAGTCCACAGGCAACATTTGAAGCATAATTTTCATTTAACGCTAAAAATATCTTCTGCATGGCTGCACCCCTGGGAGACCACCTGCTCATGTGAAACAGGAACCATCAAATCCTCTTTGACTCAGAATGCATTGAATGCTCATGAGGCAAAAGAATACTTGAAAGTTCCACCAAATATTGCTAAGCTGCGCTTGTGTTCTGTTTTTGTGACATTCTGTGGCCAAATTACACTTGCAAAAATGGGAAAGCAAATTACCACTTGCCAGGTCAACAATGGATTTTGCCACTGACGATGATCCTGTTTTGCATTTTACCTGTGAGAGAGTTGAAACGGGTTGTGAACTTGAAAACGAATGGAATCACTTTGAGGTAGTTTTTAGGAAGGCATAATGTTGATGTTGCATAGGAGGGGAAAAAAAAACAAGAACATGAAATAAATTAGCAATCTTTTTCACCTTGTCAGAAACATTGCCAGCTGTTCAATAGTCCTCTATTTAGAATGCGTAACTGTCACAATAAGATGGTCCACACACATATGCTTGACTTTTGTCATGTTGATGTGGTTTCAAGCTTAAAATTCAAATTCCTTGAGTGTTGGGGTTAATTATACAATAGATAGTAATGATGTGAGGTAAAAAATGTTGAAATGCGTTTAAATATTTTGTTTGGTTGTATTATAATTAGTGTTGTTCCGATACCGATACTGGTATCGGCAGAGGTGCCGATACTGCATTAAAACAGTGGTATCGGTATCGGTGACTACTCACAAGTAACATGCCGATACCATTAATTCCAACGCTAATATAGGATTTTGGATGCAGCATCTTGTGTCTTGCTCGTGCACGACATTCACTGATATGTGACATGTTCACTGCATGCTGATCTAAGATATTCTATTGGCCATTGAATGCTCTCAACCAATAGCAGGACAGCTTTTTCATGTTTAAGGAAAAAAGACCTTAGGTATCGGTATGGTATCGGCCGATACTGCAAAGCTGGGTATCGGTATCGGGGGCCAAAAGATGGTATCGGAACAACACTAATTATAATACAATGAATTTTAATTACAGGCAATGCACCAGACTAAAATTTAAATCATTAAAAAAAATAATGGAAACAGGTCCATCGGGGAGTTGAATCTTGGATTCAGTTTTCCTCCTGGCCGTGGAACAGTGGACCAGCTCTACACCCTGGGCAGGGTCCTCAAGGGTGCATGGGAGTTTGCCCATTCAGTCTACATGTGTTTTGTGGATTTGTCGAAGGCGTTCGACCAGGTCCCTTGGCGAGTCCTGTGGGGTTGTGCTTCGGGAGTACGGGGTACCGAGCTCCCTGATATGGGCTCTTCGCTCTGCGCAGACGAAGAGTTGAGGGGGTCCAGTTAGGTGGCTTCAGCCTTTTATCTCTGCTTTTTTCCAGATGATGTGGTGCAATTGTCTTCATCAAGCCGTGATCTCCAACTCTCACTGAAGCGGTTCGCAGCCGAGTGCGAAGCGGTTGGGATGAAGATCAGCACCTCCTAATCCGAGAGCATGGTCCTCAGTCGGAAAAGGGTGGAGTGCCCTCGCCGGGTGAGATGCCCCAAGTATTTTGGGGTCTTGTTCACGAGTGAGGGCAGTATGGAGCAGGAGATCGGCAGGTGGATCGATGCAGCGTCTGCAGTGATGCGGACTCTGAATTGGTCCGTTGTGTTGAAGAAGGAGAGACTATGTATTTCGGCAGGCCTGGGAACGACTTCGGATCCTGCTGGAGGAGCTGGTTGAATTGGCTGGTGAGAGAGAAGTCTGGGATTCCCTGCCCAAGCTGCTGACCCCGCGACCCCACCCAGGTAGGCGGTAGTAAATGCATGGATGGATTTTCAGTCAACTTAAAAATAACACTTTCATTATGCTTGAGTTTTTAAGCATATAATGTAGGCGCCCATTAACAAATATATTTAATAAATTAGAACACATCACACTGTAGATGCTTGTTTGAAAAGCAATGTTTTTCTAGCATATGGTTACAAATATATACCACAGCTGCCACTTCATGCATCACGCATCCCATGCAGTGCCAGTATGCAAAGTGAAGGCCCCGCCCGCGTGCTATAAAAGTTGCCGTCAGGCCCTGGCAGAAGAGACGTTCCCATCAGGACACCTTCAGTCCCAACCATGTTGTGTGTCGTCGTCGTGCTGCTGCTGCTGGCTGCCGCTTCCAGTAAGTGGCACTGAGGCACACGTGACCTTTGACTCTTCACCTTCAACATTTAACATGATGTCCTCCACAGGTGTCAAGTGCCAACAGTTGACCCAACCGGCGACTTTGACTCTCCAGTCCGGTCAGGAGCTGAACATCGCCTGTCAAGTTTCTTATGCTTTGAACAGCTACTACACTGCGTGGGTCAGGCAGCCTGCAGGGAAAGGACTGGAATGGATCGGGAGCAGATACACTGGGGACTATTACCACAAGGACTCCCTGAAAAACAAGTTCAGTATTGAGCTCAACCCCTCCAGTAAAACAGTCACCCTAACTGGACAGAATATGCAGCCTGGAGACACGGCGGTGTATTACTGTGCCAGACACACACGACGACACAAACCATCAGGAGACTTGTACAAAAATAAACAAAATATAAAAACAAAGGAAGGAGGAGTTCTCTAACTTGTAACATAGGCCAGTCAATTCTTTCTTCCTCAAAATGGGGTTACCGATGCATAGTCCGGTTCCTTCTGGATGTGATCTATAGTAAAGTGTAATTCATTTGAGGGCTTACATTTAACATGATCAAATAGGTCTCAGCTATTTCATCAAGTCACTTTGTCATTTGTTAAACTTCAGTGAGATTTTGTTCAACAACAAATTCAGCCTTACAAATTGCAGTGGAACCTCTACTGTTGAACATTTTCAATGTTGTGCAATTTGGAGGCCAACATAATTTGGAGAAAAATGTATATAAAAAGACAAACAAAAAAAGATTAAATCGCTTAGGCATGTTGTCGTACTCGACATTAGTGCTTCACAATGTCACAGAGGCTGTTTCCAAATTCACAAGGCTGAAGGATTGCCAAAATTGCTGAAAAATGAATAAGGGACACCTCATCGACAAGGAGGCCGACTTGATAGCCTTCAACCTTGTTGGTGTGATTTATTTATTTTATCTTTTTTTTTTGTAGGTAAAACATTTTTTGAGTTGAATAGGATGCATATTTTGGAATAATATAAACACATAGAGAAGTTATTATTCAGAAATTTACTGTAATTAAAAACTAAAAATATTAACTTCCGTGCATCCATCCATTTTCTAAAACGCTTATTTCTCACAAGGGTCACGGGGATGCTGGAGCCTATTTCAGCTGGCCTCGAACAAAAATAAATATTTCTCAAACAGAAACCTTTACTGCTTAACTTAATGATGTAAATAAACTGCTTAACTTAATGATGTAAATAAATATAAAACAATACATAATAAGCAGAACTTTCATCCTGTAACTTATGAACAGCTCAGGGATGAGCTTTTGTTTGTTTTTTGTATATTCCAAAGTGCCTTGTTTTCATTTTGTGTTTATATACCTGCCTTGCTTAGTTTGCTTCCCTGCACTTGGGTCCTCAACCCCTTATATGCCCGTGACATTCATCTCCCCTATATAAAGGAAGACTAATCTTAAATTAATAAAACCACCGTAATACTCCCCCCCCCTTTTTTTTAAGACAAGGAAACAAGTCGCCCACCCACATGTGGGTAGGTGGGGGAGAGTGGGGATTACCTCAGCCTAGCACATGTGAAAAAGCGTGACCTGATGGTCTTAACTGGGTTCAACTGGATAAGTGCGCCAGAGTGCAGATAGATAGGAAGACGCCAGGTCAGGACAGGTCACAGCGACACAATGGCCTAGCTCCTAACGGCCTAAAAATATAATAGAATCAAATTACTCATCTTTTTCCCATCCTAATACCCATTTTTCATCTATTTCAATTTTACAATGACCTTCCAGATTTTTTTTATGTTATCATAAAACTTTAGAACACTGTAAGTAAACATGTAAATAATTCTGACAACAATATTGACATGCATCCATCCATCCATTCTCAGAACCGCTTATTCCTCACAAGGTTCAGACATAAGTTTGAATTCTTTCTGTCCCCTTTCATTTTTTTGAGTGAAAATAAATATGAATTGAATTGAATTGAATTGAATGGAATTGAATTGAGTTCACCCTTAACGGGTTGCCAGTCGATCGGCGTGATGTTGTTTTGGTCAGTCACTAACAGAAATGTCGATCACTTCAATAAACTGCCATTTGCAAGCTTCTGACATGGTTGAAGTGAAATGAAAACACCATGGAGTACCAGGTTTCTGTTTCTTCATATTGTTACATTTTGGTGAGTTTAAAACAGTTGTGTCAAAGTCCGGTCCTCGAGGGCCTGAGTCCTGCATGTTTTCGAGGTTTCCCACATTCAACACAACTGATTCATATTTAAGCTCATCAGGAAGCTCTGCAGGAGCCTGTAAATTACCAGGATCATTGAATCAGGTGTGTTGGAGTAGAGAAACCTCAAAAACGTGCAGGACTCGAGGACCGGATCTTGACGCATGTGGTTTAAAAGCATCCCACTGCTGCCATTTCCCTCTATGCAAAACACACTTCCCACCAGCGCTATAAAACCCTCAAGCAAGTGCAGCTCCCATCAGAACACCTTCGTGATTCCTGCTTCCAACCAAGATGCCGGACAGAGTGCTAACATACCTGATGTTTGCTCTTTTTGCTTTGACGGCAGCTGAAGGTTGGAGCATAGAGCAGTCGGAACCCGCCATGAAAAGAGCTGGAGAATCCCACACAATGACATGCACAACATCTCACTTAAGTTTTTCTAGCCATGGAGCTGGATCCGAAAGGTTCCCGTTAAAGGCTTGGAATGTGATGACTCGAAAGAGTCGATAAAGAATAGATCCCAAAAACGCAGGCTCAGAGGAGGAAAACAATCTCGTTTTATTCCTTTGGATGAACCGATGGAACAAAGCTTGCTCGCAGGCAAGACAACGAGACTAACAGAAGTGCTCTTGCACACAGGCAAGGAACTCGGAGGTAACAAAAAACACTTGCAAAAGGCAAGGACGAAATAGAATACACAAAACACTTGCAAACGGCAAGGAACGCGAACGTAACAAAAAACACTTGCAACAGCAAGGAGGAATAACATAACCAAAACACTTGCAAACGGCAAGGAGAACTAACGTAACGAAAAACACTTGCAAAAGGCAAGGACTGGAAAAACTCAAAACACTTGCAACCGGCAAGGAATACTCGGAATGTACACGGAATCAATCAACGCGGAAATACAACAAAAGGCGACGCGGAAATAAACACGGGAATACAAACTTAACTAAGGACGATAGCAGATTCAAAAAACTTTACCAAACAGGAAACGCGGAGAACACTTGGACACAATGGTGAGCAAATAATAATCCGACAGCTGGCTGTTGCTGGTCGGAGTCCTTTTATAATCCTGATTGCCAACTAGATGCAGGTGCGGGGCTGGGGAACGCCCCCCTCGTACTTGGCACTGAAACACACACACACACACACACACAAGAGCACAACAGGGCTGAGAACCGAACCATGACAGTACCCCCCCCTTAACGGACGCCCCTTGGCGGACCACCTGGTTTATCCGGGTGTGCAGCATAGAACGTGTCTAATAAAGACAGGTCCAGGATCCAGGAGCGGGGGATCCACTGGCGCTCCTCAGGTCCGTAGCCCTCCCAGTCCACCAGGTACTGGAAGCCCCGGCCCCTGCGCCTCGAGTCCAAAATTTCTTTGACAGAGTAGACAGGGTCCCCATCTACCAACCGGGGAGGAGGCGGAGCCGGTGCGGGAGGATTCAGTGGGCTGGGGGTCACAGGAGGGAGACGTGGAATACCGGATGCACTTTGAGGGAGGAGGGTAATCGGAGCTTCACTGTCACAGGGTTGATTATGGAAAGAATCTCGAATGGACCAACGAAGCGCGGACCCAATTTTTTGGCGCCACCGGCCAACCGCATGTCCCGGGAGGAAAGCCAAACCTTGTCCCCTGCCTTGTAGGCTGGTTCCGGTCGCCGCCGGCGATCCGCTATTTCCTTGTTGCGGACCGCCGTCGTGTTTCCCGCCACACTTTGTGGGCCCGACGTAGGTGCTGCTGAATCGTGGGCAATTCGATGGGGCCCTCTTGTGACGGGAACAGGGGTGGCTGGTAACCGTACGCCGCCATGAAGGGTGACCGTCCAGTCGCTGATGATGGCAGAGTATTAGTGGCGTACTCGATCCACGGCAGGTGCGTAGACCAGGATTCAGGGTTGTGTAGGCAAACACATCGGAGGGCGGCTTCCAGGTCCTGATTGGCCCTCTCTGTCTGGCCATTTGTCTGTGGGTGATACCCTGACGACAAGCTTGCTGCGGCTCCAAGCAGCTTACAAAACTTTCGCCAGACCTGGGAGATGAACTGCGGTCCCCGGTCTGAGACCAAGTCCACTGGTAGTCCATGAAGCTTGAACACATGACGGATGAGCAGTTGTGCCGTCTCCCAGGAGGACGGCAGCTTGGAAAGAGCGACAAAGTGAGTTAGTTTGGAGAACCGGTCTACCACGGTCATAATTACTGTATTTCCTCTCGAACTTGGGAGGCCAGTGATGAAGTCCAGGGCAACGTGGGACCATGGCCGCGAAGGGATGGGCAGAGGCCGCAGTAGTCCCACCGGCGGCTGGTGGGAAGATTTCCCGCATGCACAAGCGGTGCAGGCCTTGACAAACTCTGTGATGTCCTTTCGCATCTCCGGCCACCAGAACCGTTGGCCGATGAGGGCGAGAGTTCTGTGAATTCCCGGATGACAGGCGATTCTCGAGTTGTGCCCCCACTGCAGGACCTCCGCCCGCAATGGGTCAGGAACAAACAGTCTCTCGGCTGGGCAGTCATCCGGGATTGTGATTCCCTCCAGTGCCTCCGTGACCTTCTTCTCCACCTCCCAGCGCACTGCGCCCACAAAACAATGCTCCGGTAGAACCGGTTCCGACCCAGTCTCGGAGGCAGCCACGTCATGCATTCGAGACAGAGCATCTGGCTTCTGGTTCCGGGACCCCTGGCGATAGTCCACGACAAAGTTGAATCGAGTGAAGAGTAGGGCCCAGCGTGCCTGTCGGGAGTTGAGTCTCTTAGCTGACCGGAGGTACGCCAAGTTCTTGTGATCGGTCAGTACTTGGAAGGGTTCCTTGGCGCCCTCCAGCCAGTGTCTCCATTCCTGAAGTGCCAGGACTATCGCCAGCAGCTCCCGATTCCCCACGTCGTAGTTGCTTTCAGCCGGACTCAGTCGCCTGGAGAAGAAGGCGCAGGGGTGGAGCTTCCCGTCTTCTGGCGACCGCTGGGACAGGACCGCCCCCACTCCTGAATCCGACGCGTCAACCTCGACCACAAAAGGGACATCCGTGTTAGGGTGGATCAAAACTGGTGGGTTTATAAATAATTGCTTTAGTTCAGAGAAGGCCTCTTCGGCGCTTGGTGTCCACCTAAACGGGACTTTACTCGACGTTAATCTGGTAAGTGGGGCTGCCCGTAAACTATAATTTCTAATAAATCGACGATAAAAGTTGGTGAAACCCAAAAACCTTTGCAACTGTTTACGAGTCTTGGGACTTGGCCATTCGACCACGGCCTGTGTTTTAATCGGGTCTGCTCGCAGTTGCCCCCCCTCAATAATAAATCCCAGAAATTGAACGGACTTGGAATGAAATTCACATTTCTCTGCCTTGACGTAAAGTCGGTTCTCCAAAAGGCGCTGGAGAACCAGGCGAACATGTTGTCGGTGCTCGTGCTCGTCGCGCGAGAAGATTAAGATGTCGTCTAAATAAACAAAACAAAACACATTCAACATGTCCCGGAGGACATCGTTAATTAAACACTGCAACACCGCTGGAGCATTCGTTAAACCGAACGGCATGACGCAATATTCAAAGTGTCCAAGGGGAGTTTTGAATGCGGTCTTCCATTCATCTCCTTCTCGTATACGAATTAAATGGTACGCACTTCGCAAATCTAACTTAGAAAAGATTCTGGCGGATTGTAACGGAGCGAAGGCAGAGTCCAACAGCGGAAGCGGGTATTTATTCTTAACGGTAATATCATTCAATCCCCGATAGTCTACACAGGGACGAAGGGTCTTATCCTTCTTCTCAATAAAGAAGAACCCCGCCCCCACAGGTGATTTTGACGGACGGATCTGACCGTTGGCCAGCGAACTTGAGATATATTCCCGGAGGGCTTCTTGTTCAGGCTGGGATACCTGGTACAGGCGTGAACTCGGTAGTGGCGCATTGGGAATCAGCTCAATCGCACAATCGTATGGTCTATGGGGCGGCAACGCCTGGGCACGGTACTTACTAAACACTTTTCCTAAATCATGATACTCCTCCGGGACCTGATCGAGGCAAATCGCTTCGGGAACAGGAGCTACGGGCACGGTGGTTGTCCCTTCTGCCGACCTCAAACAATGGGCGTGGCAGAAGGGACTCCAGTTTTCCAACGCGGGCTGATCCCAATCGATATCAGGATTATGGGTCTTTAGCCACGGAAGCCCCAATACTAGGGGAGCAGCACGGGATGGCATAACGAAAAAGCTCCTTCTCTCAACATGATTCCCCGAAAGCCTCAAAGTAAGTGGTCCGGTAACCTGTCGGACCTGCGCCAATAACCGCCCATCGAGGTCGAAAACCTCCTTAACCTTCTCTAATGGTTCCACCGGGCTCCCTAACGCCTCGACCACACACGGGTCGACGAAGCAATCGTCGGCCCCCGAATCTATGAGTGCCTTAATCTTAAGATTCATACCGCCATCGGACAACTCCCCTGACAATTCTAACCGTTGAATATCACAGCTAGTCCTACTCGAGAGGCTGGGTTCGGTTCCCCCCGGTAAGTGCTTACCATGGTTCGAGTCAATTCCAGGCTCCTGGGTCTCCTTGGTACGTCCCCCCAGTCGGGTGGTCGGTCGCGTCCGACGTTGTGGTTTCGCCGGGCAGGAAGCCACCCGATGCCCTGGTTGACCGCAGTAGAGACAGGCTCCCGTGAGCCATCGACGGCGGCGCTCCTCGGGATGCAGGCGTCCACCTCCGACCTGCATGGGCTCCCCTGTGTCAGCTGGGGCGCCCGGGAGGGAACGTGCTTCCGCGTCGTCGACGAGGCTGAGTCCAGTCATGCGGTGGTTGGCGGATGGCCCATGCCGCTCACAGACACGCTCTCGGTGCCGTTCTCGTAAGCGGTTGTCTAACCGAATGGTGAGCTCAATAAGTCCCTCGAGAGAATTCGTATCGTCACGGACCGCCAATTAAGTGAACATTGATGCAAGAACTGACCGCAACCACCCGGCTGTCCGTCATAGCGCGACGGGTGGGGCAAAACGGGTTCCCTTGGAGCTGCTGGGGGTGCCAACGTGGCTGAGTCCGTTCGCGGAAGTTCCGAGTTTAGCACTCCGCGGGAACCAAGCTGCTCGAGCCTCGCGAACATCTCCTCGCACTGGTAAGCAAGCCTGCCTACCACCTCTTGGAGTCCCACCAAGGTGGTCTCAGTTTGCCCAACCCGTTGCCCCTGGCTGGCCAACGCCCGTCTCACCTTCTCCGAGTCTGCGGGATCCATGGTCGGATTATTCTGTGATGACTCGAAAGAGTCGATAAAGAATAGATCCCAAAAACGCAGGCTCAGAGGAGGAAAACAATCTCGTTTTATTCCTTTGGATGAACCGATGGAACAAAGCTTGCTCGCAGGCAAGACAACGAGACTAACAGAAGTGCTCTTGCACACAGGCAAGGAACTCGGAAGTAACAAAAAACCCTTGCAAAAGGCAAGGACGAAATAGAATACACAAAACACTTGCAAACGGCAAGGAACGCGAACGTAACAAAAAACACTTGCAACAGCAAGGAGGAATAACATAACCGAAACACTTGCAAACGGCAAGGAGAACTAACGTAACGAAAAACACTTGCAAAAGGCAAGGACTG
Organism: Festucalex cinctus; assembly: GCF_051991245.1. Taxonomy (NCBI): domain Eukaryota; kingdom Metazoa; phylum Chordata; class Actinopteri; order Syngnathiformes; family Syngnathidae; genus Festucalex; species Festucalex cinctus. The sequence continues at coordinate 51,516,187 of NC_135411.1, forward strand.
GAAAAACTCAAAACACTTGCAACCGGCAAGGAATACTCGGAATGTACACGGAATCAATCAACGCGGAAATACAACAAAAGGCGACGCGGAAATACACACGGGAATACAAACTTAACTAAGGACGATAGCAGATTCAAAAAACTTTACCAAACAGGAAACGCGGAGAACACTTGGACACAATGGTGAGCAAATAATAATCCGACAGCTGGCTGTTGCTGGTTGGAGTCCTTTTATAATCCTGATTGCCAACTAGATGCAGGTGCGGGGCTGGGGAACGCCCCCCTCGTACTTGGCACTGAAACACACACACACACACAAGAGCACAACAGGGCTGAGAACCGAACCATGACATGGAATGGATTGCTTATATAGGCACTTCGAGTAGGCCAACATATTACTCCCCATCAGTTCAGGGTCGATTCAGTATCTCCAGACAGGACTCCAGCAGCCAGCTCCATCTCAACATGGGCAGACTGAAGGCTCAGGATACAGCTGTGTGTTACTGTGCCAGAAGCTCAGTGAGTGACAATAATAGCACAAAAAGCCACAAAAATAATTCCGCTATTTTGCCCGATTGGCCAGTTTTATCTTCTCCTCACCAAAAATAAAAACAACACAAAAGAATTAAAATGACTAAAAAGAAAACATACACTCCAAGAAAAAGCAACCGTGTTCTGTTGAAATAAAGTATTTCATTTGCATATTGTTGGTTTTTCTTTTTTTTCTTTTTTTTACAAATTTAATATTGTGAAAATAAATGGATCATGTTTCCGACATAATAATAATATGAACAAATGCACCACTCAAAATCATTTTTGTAAAAAATTTGTAATACTTTTGGTTGTTTATGGATATTTAAAAGATTTGTTTTTCAGAAACGCCAATGGCACACGCTGGGGCTGGGAGGTTTTTGAGAGGGAGTGTGGCATTGTGTATACTATACGTATATGGGGTGGCACAGTGGCACACACCATAGCAAAAACCTGTGATGTTGTGATCATTCAAATGGAACACTATCTGCAAACTGCAAACAGAAGGGGAAAATTCTTTTCATGGGCTAATGTGAGCTAATTATGGACTGGGCTACTTGGATACAACAGTATTGTATCCAATCCACTTGCATTTAAGTACCGTATTTTCCGCACTATAAGGCGCACTGCATTATAAGGCGCACCTTCAATGAATGACATATTTTCAAACTTTTTCCATATATAAGCCGCTACAGTAGAGGCTGGAGTTACGTTATGCATCCATTAGATGGTGCTGCGCTAAAGGGAATGTCAACAAAACAGTCAGATAGGTCAGTCAAACTTTATTAATAGATTACAAACCAGCTTTCTGACAACTCCATTCACTCCCAAAATGAATAAACAGCTATTTTATTATTTTCTCTGACGTAAAGTATTCGTATTAGCTAGCGATCCAAGATGGCGGGATCTTCTGCATCACCGATCGTGCAGGGTCACCGATAGCGTCTTGACAGCGAGACCTGTTGCGGCTCAATATTGATCCATATATAAGGTGCACTGGATTATAAGGCGCATGGTCAGCTTTTGAAAAAAATGAAGGCTTTTAGGTGCGCCTTATAGTCTTGAAAATACGGTACAAACAGCATATTCACACAGGGGGCAACATCAAGATGATCATTAACTCATATTATAAGTTGCCATATTTGAACAGTGAGGGAAAACCTGAAGTTTGAACTTATTTGAACTTAAAAAAGTTTGAGGATATATGAACCTTCACGTCAAATGCAGACTTTTCCATGAAGCTGTATGACCTTTAAGTTATATATATATATATATATATATATATATATATATATATATATATATATATATATTAGGGGTGTGCCAAAAAATCGATTAATAAAAGAATCCAGATTCTCATTTATTAATCGAATCGAATCAATATTTAATATCCAAAAATCGATTTTATTTAAATTAGAAATGAAGAAGAAGGGGAAAAGGCAGTCTTAGCCCACATGCTGTTTTTGTGGAAAAAGGCACTTACAATACAAAATTAATAAATGTTTAAACCTAAAAAAAAGACGCTTTAATGTCTCTATTTGTCATTTTGTCTTGCAAAGCAGACAGGAGTAGATCATGACAATGTTGTGCATATCTGTAAATTGAAGCAGAAATCATTTGTCAATCAAATATTTTGGAATGGAAAATCATTTGAATCGAGAATCGAAAATCGATTATGAATCGAATTGTAGACCCAAAAATCGTAATCGAATCGTGAGACAGTCAAAGATTCCCAGCCCTAATATACATATATATATCCATCCATCCATTTTCTTGACCGCTTATTCCTCACAAGGGTCGCGGGGGCTGCTGGCGCCTATCTCAGCTGGCGGGGGACACCCTGGACTGGTTGCCAACCAATTGCAGGGCACACAGAGACGAACAACCATCCACACTCACAAGCACACCTAGGGACAATTCGGAGCGCCCAATGAACCTGCCATGCATGTCTTTGGAATGTGGGAGGAGACCGGAGTACCCGGAGAAGACCCACGCAGGCACGGGGAGAACATGCAAAGGTCCGAGCCTGGACTCGAACCGGAGACCTCAGAACTGGGAAGCGGACGTGCTAACCACTTGACTACCGTGCCGCCATATATATATATCAACATCTGAAGTTGCATTTTAACACTAAAAAGATGTGCTGGCTGCACCCCTGGGAGACCACCTGCTCATATGAAACCATAAAGTCAGCATTGAATGCTCATGAGGCAAAAGAACACTTGAACGTTGCAGAAAATATGACTCATCTGTGTGTTTTTGTGACATTCTGTGGTCAAATTACAGTTGCAAACATGGAAAAGTGTTAGGATGGGGGGTGCAGGGAGGACCCAAATGCAGGTACGACGAGACAAGATTGGCAGGTGCAAGTATCTTTAATGAGCAGAGGTGAGTGGAACAGGCAAGCGGGCTAACTCGATCTGGAGAGTGTCCGCAGGGTGGAGGACGACCAGGAAAAGAGTAACAGGTGGTGAGCGGGTGAACCGGCCGGTAGGCAAGCAGGCAGGCAGGCAAGCAGGCAGGCAGGATGGCAGGTGAGCAAGCAAGGCGGGAACCGGTGGAGATGACCTGGACAGGGAACACCAATAGTTAAGGAGTAAGCCAAGCAAGAGAGTAAGTAACTGGACACAACTGACTGGTGTACTACTCAAGACGTTCTGGCGCTGAGCTGTGGTCCGAGGCTGGCTTAAGTAGGCTGGCACTGTGATTATCCACACCTGGCTGCTGCCCCAGCTGCTTCTCGTCTGCCTAATTAGCTGCCTTGTTTCACACACGCACACACACACGGGGAAAGGAGGGAAACAGGGCTCATGGAGCCGGAACCTTGACAAAAAGCAAAAGAAAATCTACTATTTGCCAGGTGAACAATGGATTTGATACTTTAACATTATTTTGCATTTTACCTTGGAGACAGTTGAAACAGGTTGTGAACCTGAAAATGTGTTTCAATGTGGTTTTCTTTTGAATTCTGACAAAGAATTAGCATGATTTAGAGTCACTTTGGCGTTGTTTTAAAGTAGGCATAACTTTGGTGTTGTATTGGGAAAATGAAAACATGAAAATGATCGGTCAATCTTGTTCTCCTGTACAGACACAGTGCCAGCTGTTCAATAGTCCTCATTTTAGATTGTGTAACTGTCCCAATAAGATGGTTCACACAGTCATGTTAATGTGATTTCAAGATTAAAATAATACAACATTGACATTAATGCTCAATTTTAAATGAATTATACTGTGAGAGAGATGTTCATTATTGTTTTTTTTATTGTTAATGTAATTTACTGTATTGTGCTGCATTGTTTAATGATGGGAGGTGTTTAAATGTTGAGATGGGTTTAAATACATTATTTGATTGCATGATAATACAATGGATTTTTTATAGGCACTAAAATTCAAAATATTAAAAAGAAATATGGAATAAAACAGCAACATTTTCACTTGATACTCCTCATCATTGTCAGGTTTAGCTGTTGCTGTGGACCCAAGCATAGTAATGGGTCAAAATGTGCTGATGCTTCGAAGCGTATGCCGAACAGTCCAGGATGAAACACGTATCAAGGCGTGATTCACTTTTGGATAATTACCTCATTGCTGTTTTGAGAATTGGATCACGCAACGGCAAAATTAATGAACAGATGAGTAAAGTCCATGTAAATGTAGTTTTAGTAGTCCTGTTCCTAGATACTGTATGACAACGGACTGGTGCTGTCTCTGGATAATAAACTGTTATTATTCAAATAAAAGTGCAAAAAGGTACTTGGAGAAATGAAAAATGGTTAACAACCAAAATAAAGTTACTACACCGAACACTTGTATCAACAAAAAACTCAACTCGAACTGAGGAAGCAAATAAACACAAAGGAAACATGATGTGACATGGACAGGAAGGGACAATGAACTGTCAATGAATGAAAGAAAGCAGTGAAACTAAATACAAATGGGTTGACACGATTATCAAGTGACACCTGGAAAAGACACACGTGCCTGAGGGAGCTGATTGGCGAACACAATTAAGGCAATGGGTTGACATGACAAAGCTTGACGAGACAATGACAACCAAAATCTAACCAAAACCAAAACCAACAAACGCAAATCATAACAATCAGATGATTTTAATTCTTATTAGTAACAAGGATGAACAAGACATATCAGCAATTGATCTAGTTTAGTCATTTATTATTGTGTTTGACAGCTCTAATTTTAAAACGATTGGTGTCCCCTGTGTTAGGTTAAATGCAGCCTCCTGTTTTTCTATTAGATCGATCACTCTACATGACGACATCTTACCTCAGTATACTCCCTCTTCTCGACTGCCAATGCAAATGTTCACCCTGCGTGGTGTACTTCAGTCCGTCCGACTCGTCATTGTGTGGAGCATCAGAGATCCCATCTGCAGCATCAGCAAGATGAACTCACTCTCTCTTTTATTGCTTGACACAACTGTCAAAATTATCCTGAGCTTTCCTGCCAAATGAATATTCCTCTGCTTGTTGTCTTTCTGCCTTGGCAGCCTGTGCCGGTCAGAGCATGGAGTCCATTCCTTCCAGTGCGGTCGTGAAACAAGCGGGTCAGACGCTCAGTCTGTCTTGCAGAGGCTCCGGTTTCACGTTTACCTGTTGTGTTATGCACTGGATCCGGAAAGCTCCTGGGAAAGGCCTTGAATGGATAGGAAGAGGTTATTCGAACTCCAGTCGCAACGCATATGCAAGCAGCTTGTCAGGACGTGTCGTCATTAGCAGAGATGATCCGAACAGCATGGTCCATCTGACAGTGTCCAATCTACAGCCACAAGACTCGGCTGTCTATTACTGTGCAAAACGCCACACAAGTTGAAACACTCAGTAGGGCTCTACAAAAAAATGGGGTGGGGGTGAGGTGTGAGGAACAAGCAGTGAGGGATACGCATAAAGAGAAGTAAACTTGATGAAAGAAATCAGCACAAATAACTTTAAAAGTCAGCTTTGTAATTTATATTTTATTGTTTTCATGATTACAAAACCAATTTGCTTGATTTAGCATCATGATGAATTTCCAGTTTTGTCAGTCACTCAATTACGACACTTTCAATTGTACTTTGTAGTTTAGTATGCATAAAAATGCTTCTTAAAACATCACAATAAAAAACAACTGTAAATCTGTTATATAACATTCAATCTATATTTTGTTATTCACAAAGAAAAGCTACTTAGCTAAAATATGCTTCTGGAATTAAACAGTGTCTAACAGACAGGACAAATGAACCAATTTCATTTAGCATTATTTTATTAAAGAATAGCGATTCAAAGTTAAAGTATTAAACTTAAAATAAACTTTTACTTCTTCGCTTTCAAATACTCAATGTAGCCGCCATCTGCCTTCCATTGAACAGCATCAACTTGATATGAGAATTCCAACATGATGTGGAATGCTAATTTTGCTCGGTTGTTAAATCACACACAGAAGTCAACAATAATTTCAATTGCACTCACTTCAGTGCAGATCTACACCAAAGCTGAACTTGTAAAAAAAAACGAGCAAACAAAATAAAAAACACCATGAAGCACACCATGTTTCTGTATGTTTGTATGGTCACATTGGGTTGAATTTAAAAGCACAACACCGGTCGTGATGCTGCCATTTCCCTTTATGCAAAACACCTCCCACCAGCGTGCTATAAAACCTGCTGCCATGCCCTCAAGCAAGTGCAGTACCCATCAGAACACCTTCGTGATTCCGGCTTCCAACCAAGATGGCAGACAGAGTGCTAACATACCTGATGGTTGCTCTTTTTGCTTTGACGGCAGCTGAAGGCTGGAGCATAGAACAGTCGGAACCCGCCACGAAACGAGCCGGAGAATCCCACACACTGACATGCACAACATCAGGTTTAGATTTTTCTAGCTATGCGTGGAGCTGGATCAGGAAGGTTCCCGGTAAAGGCTTGTTATGGATCGCTTTTATAGACACTAGGAGTTCTCCAATACATTACTCCACATCAGTTCAGGGTCGATTCACCATCTCCAGACAGGACTCCAGCAGCCAGCTCCATCTCAACATGGGCAGTCTGAAGGCTGAGGACGCAGCTGTGTATTACTGTGCCAGAAGCACAGTGAGAGACAATAACAGCAAAAAAACACAAAAACAAGTGTTATTTTGCACCAATGGGTCAGTTTTTTGTCTCTTTCTGACATAAACATAATATGTACAACACAAAAAATCCCACATCAAACAACTGCTACAACACAAATAATGACTGAAATAATGATGGAATGTGATTTATTAATAAATAGAAATGTTACCTTACACCTTATTTTGCACTTACAAAAAATTATATATAAGAGAAATTAGCCACTGCCGCTTAAAATAAAACACAAACGAAACCCACGAAGTCTGTCTTTACACAAGTGAGAGTTAACCGGGTGTGATTTCATCATGACGGCCGTATATTAAAAGGAATACAAATAACACTGACTAAAATAAACATACATTCCAAGATACATCATAGTCATTTTCTGTTCATAAATTATTTTAAAGGCATATAATTTTTTATTTATTCAAACTTACACATTCTGAAAAATAAATGCCCCATGCTGGTGCTGGGAGGTTTTTGACAGGGTGTGTGTTATTGTGTACGGGTGGCTGGCTGGCCACAGTGCCACACGCCATAGCAAAAACCTGTGATCATTTGCTGGGATTCTATTTACAAATCACCCCTTTTTACATACTAATAGCAGCTAATTATGGATGGACCTATCCTGATAAAACAACCACAAAAATCAAATCAAATGTCATGTTGAAAGAACATAATTCTTGGAAGGGGTAATGACAAGTTGATCATTAGCTTTTAAGTTGGCATAATTGCTGTATAGTATATTATTGGCATCTGGCCAAAGCCTCCAATGTCAAAATGTGGTCAATTTCACAATTTTAAAACAATGCTATTGGTCAGTCTCCACATGAAAATGCTATTTTTTCCAAGCTATTGACCAATATAAAGTGTAACAATGACTTGCTCTCCCCATTTTATGGATTTATGAAAGGGATGTTTTTGGAAATATAATATATTTTTGCCCAGTGCCAGTGATAGGCATTACATGCGCATACATGTATATTGTAGTATTGTATTAACTGTATAGGCAAAGTTTTAAGTAACATTTTAATGTTGAAAAAAAAAATATTCTGGCTGCTCCCTTGGGAGACCACCTGCTCATGTCAAACAGGAACCATAAACTCATCTTTCTCTTAGCACGCATTCAATGCTTATGAGGCAATAGAACATTTCAAAGTCTCACCAAATATTTGCAAAGAGTGTGCTTTTGTGACATGGTTTCATTAAAATTGCAAAAATTGAAAAGCAAAAGAAAAACTGCTATTTTCCAGGTGAACCACATAATTGTTTTAATGCTTTAGTTTACTACCTTAACATTGCTGTTTTTCATTTTCCCATGAGAGAACAGAGACAGGTTGTAAACCTGAAAATGATTTTTTAATTCTGACAAATCCATTTGAGGTGGTTTCAAATTAGGCAAACCATTGTAATATGGAAAAAGGAAAAAATCAAATTATCGATGCATGCATATTCACCTTGTCAGACACAGTAACACCTGTTCAATAGTCCTCTGGTTGGTAGAATGGTTCACACATGCTTGATTTTTGTCACATTACTGTGGTTTTAAGCTTAAAATACAACATTGATAATAATGCTCAGTTTTGAATGTCACTGTAAAAGAGATTAACATTTTCTATTATCATGAATGTAGTTCACAGTATTGTGGTTATTTTAGTTACTTTGGATATAGGTAATGAAGCATAAGTTTACAAATATATAATGTATCTACTGTCTTTAGTATCTCATGCAGTGGCAGTATGCAAAGTGAAGGCCCCGCCCGCGTGCTATAAAAGTTGCCGTCAGGCCCTGTTAGAAGAGACGTTCCCATCAGGACACCTTCAGTCCCAACCATGTTGTGTGTCGTCGTCGTGCTGCTGCTGCTGGCTGCCGCTTCCAGTAAGTGGCACTGAGGCACACGTGACCTTTGACTCTTCACCTTCAACATTTAACATGATGTCCTCCACAGGTGTCAAGTGCGAACAGTTGACCCAACCGTCGACTTTGACTCTCCAGGCCGGTCAGGAGTTGAACATCGACTGTCAAGTTTCTTAGGCTTTGAACAGCTACCTCACTGCGTGGGTCAGGCAGCCTGCAGGGAAAGGACTGGAATGGATCGGGAGCAGAAGGCACACTGGGAGCTATTACCGCAAGGACTCCCTGAAAAACAAGTTCAGTATTGAGCTCAACCCCTCCAGTAAAACAGTCACCCTAACTGGACAGAATATGCAGCCTGGAGACACCGCGGTGTATTACTGTGCCAGAGATGTATAACAACACAAAGAATTAGTAGACATGAACAAAAAAAAACTAAAAAGCAAAAACAGAAGTAGTAGTTCTCAGACTTGAAACACAGGCCACCCAATTCTTACTTCCCCAAAATGGGGATACCTGAAGCTTAGCCAACAGCTCTATCTGGATCTAATCGATATTCAGTGGAATTAATTTGAAGGATCAAATGTAACCTGATCAGATAGGTCTCAGCTACATCATCAAATCACTTTGACATTTGCTAACCTTCCATGGGATTTTGTTCCAACATATTTCACTCATCCAACAACAAATTGTTGACGATCTGGTCACAACTTTACTCTCTCACATTGATCGTGTGTAGCACCTTACATATTGCGGTGGACCCTCCAATGTTGAACATCCTCAATGTTGCAGGCTAAACTGTGGAGTTAAACCGAATTTAACAAAAATATGGATCAAAAGGCCAAGAGATTAACCCGCCTGTGGTCAAAACTTTCAAGTAAAAGAACAAATGTGGCACCAACAGACAATACATGTTTTGAGATATTTGCATGGAACATTGACAATAAGGTCAAATTGACCCACATTCACAAGACTGTAAGAAATTGACATGCAATGAAAATGGTTAACTTGGTTGCTATACGGCGGGACGGTGAATGAGTGGTTAACACGTTCACCTACCAGTGCTGAGGACTCGGGTTCGAGTCCAGGCTCCAGCCTTCCTGGGTGGAGTTTGCATGTTCTCCCCGTGCCCGCGTGGGTCTTCTCCGGGTACTCCGGTCTCCTCCCACATTACAAAGACATGCATGGAAGGTTAATTGGGCGCTCCGAATTGTCCCTAGGTGTTTTTCGTGAGTGTGAGTGCTTGTTCATCTCTGTGTGCCCTGCAATTGGCTGGCATCCAGTTCAGGGTGTCCCCCGCCTACTGCCTGAAGCCAGCTGGGATAGGCTCCAGTACCCCCACGACCCTTGTGAGAAGTAAGCGGTCAATAAAATGGATGGATGGATTGTTGCTATATTTTGGAACTTTTCCAGCAAATATTTTAGTGGAAAAAAAAATCTCAACGAATCTAGTGACTTTTTTTTTTTTTTTTTTTTTAATTGTGCTTGAGATTTTGGGGTATGCTGGTACACCTTGCAAATGAATGACCCTTCTGCAAGTCAACACTGGCTAATTTAACCACATTTCAATATCCCATAATACCCTTTGGTGGCGACATAGAGGCTGAGTGAGTGTTTAGCACATCTACCTCACAGTTCTCATATTCTGGGTTCAAATCTCAGCTCCATCCTTCCTGTGCGGAGTTTGCATGTTCTCAATTTGCTTGCGTCGGATTTCTCCACTGACTTCCTCCCACATTCCTAACAATTGACCACAACTGTCAGAGTCCATCTCTCCCATATGTGAACACTGAGCCAAACGTACTTAAAACATAGACGTACATACAGTGCTGTCACTCAAGGAAATTTACTTTGACAGTGTTAAAATAACACTGGTTACTACATATTTGATCCAACACCGGAAATTTAACACTGACTGATTTACTGTAATAAATGGATGGTATCCTACATAATATTAAACAAATGCACGACTCATGATCATTTACAGAACATATTTAACAGATTCATTTTTTTTTTTTGGTTCCTAGTTATGTAAAAGCTTTCATAAATATTTCTAGCCCATGCTGGAGCTGGAAGGTTTTTGAAAGTGTGTGTGTCATTGTGGGGTGGGTTGGCAAAGTGTTGCACACCGTAGCAAAAACCTATGAGGATGTGATCGTTCATATGGCACTCCGTTTACAAAATACAAGCATAGAAACATTCTTTTCACATACAGCTAAATATGGAATGAGCTATACTTGAGAAACAAAAGATTTCTATCAAATCCAATGAAATGTAGCTTGTACGTTATGTGCAAGTTGCATATATCATGCAGGGGCCAACATCAAGATGATCATTAGCTCCTAAACTGATGCAATTACTGATTATGCATCACATTTACATACTGTACTAAAATGTTGATATTAATGCAAAACTACAAATTTACCACAGCTGTACAGTGCTGGAAAAGCTTGACGATTGAACTTAAAAAAGGCTTAAGATGAATAAACCTTACATGGTGAAACTTTAAAGACAAACGGAACTCTTTCTAGGACGCTTGCTGACTCCCAAGTTATACAAGTCACACTTCAATCAAACATTTCATGTCATGATATCATGTCTTAGATGAATTATTTCCAGCAGCTAACTTTATTAAGTGTACATACACCATCGAAAGTAGCATTTTAATGCTAAAAATATCTTCTGCATGGCTGCACCCCTGGGAGACCACCTGCTCATGTGAAACAGGAACCATCACATCATCTTTGACTCAGAATGCATTGAATGCTCATGAGGCAAAAGAACACTTGAAAGTTGCACAAAATATTGCTAAGCTGTGCTTGTGTTCTGTTTTTTTTTTTTTTTGTGAAATTCTATGGACAAATTATAGCTGCAAAAATGGGAAAGCAAATTACCACTTGCCGGGTCAACAATGGATTTTGCCACTGATACTGAATGTTATTGTTTTGCGTTTTGCCTGTGAAAGAGCTGAGGCTTGATGTGGAAATGAATTTGATTGATGATTTAGAGTACTTTTAAGGTCATTTTAAATTTGGCATAACTTTGGTATTGCATTGGAGAAAAACAAAAAGCATGAAACTCATTGTTCACCTTGTCAGAAACACTGCCAGCTGTTCAAAAGTCCGCTTGTGTAGATTGTGTAGGTAATTGTCACAATAAGATGGTCCACACATATGCTTGACTTTTGTCATGTTGATGTGGTTTCAAGCTTAAAATTCAATTTCCTTCAGTGTTGGGGTCAATTATACATTATTGACAGTAATGATGAGAGGTAATTACATTTTGAAATGTGCTTACATCTTTTGTTTGGTTGTAATATAGTAGTGCTGTCAAAGTTAAAGTGTTAACTAATTAATTAATCACAAAAAATTATCGCATTAATCATTGTATTACTACCACAGATTAATCACACTATTAATTTTGACAGCAGATGATCCTTTTTAACCGAGAGTGGATGGTTACATTAAAGGTAGCTGTTGGAGTTTGAGTAATAAACATAACTACATGCATTAAAGAGTTGAGTTAAAGCATTTAATAAATGTTTACATATGCCATAGATCATTTTTTTCCCATTTTAAATTATGCAAATAATTAATTGATTAGAAAAAGCAGGATGAGCGTGTGCAGTGAATATAAATTTTTGAAGACGTCCTCATAACATTAAATGTCGAAAAAATTAACACATAACAAGGTGCGCTTCAAATTTAGCGGGCAAAATATGTTGGGAAAAAAATCATTTTTAAGTCAGTGATTAATCATGATTAATCAAAATTCCAAGATGTGATTAATCTGATTAAAAAATGTAATCGTTTGACAGCTCTAAATATAATACAATACATTTTATTTACAGACATCACTCAGTCGCACCAGACTAAAATTTCAATAATTAAAAACAAACATGGACTAAAACAGCAATATTTTCAGTCAACTTGAAAATATCACATTGCTTGAGTTTTAAAGCACACACTACAGGCGACCGTTAACAAATATAATGAATACATTTTAACATATGGATGCTGGTTTGTAGTCTGTTGAAGCATAAGGTTACAAATATATACTGTATCTACTGTCTTTAGTATTCTCATGCAGTGGCAGTATGCAAAGTGAAGGCCCCGCCCGCGTGCTATAAAAGTTGCCGTCAGGCCCTGTCAGAAGAGACGTTCCCATCAGGACACCTTCAGTCCCAACCATGTTGTGTGTCGTCGTCGTGCTGCTGCTGCTGGCTGCCGCTTCCAGTAAGTGGCACTGAGGCACACGTGACCTTTGACTCTTCACCTTCAACATTTAACATGATGTCCTCCACAGGTGTCAAGTGTGAACAGTTGACCCAACCGGCGACTTTGACTCTCCAGGCCGGTCAGGAGTTGAACATCGCCTGTCAAGTTTCTTATCACTTGAGCGACCACTACACTGCGTGGGTCAGGCAGCCTGTAGGGAAAGGACTGGAATGGATCGGGAGCAGAAGACACACTGGTTACTATTACCGCAAGGACTCCCTGAAAAACAAGTTCAGTATTGAGCTCAACCCCTCCAGTAAAACAGTCACCCTAACTGGACAGAATATGCAGCCTGGAGACACAGCGATGTATTACTGTGCTAGAGACCCACAACGACACAAACCATCAGGAGACTTGTACAAAAAACAGAAAAGCAAAAACAGAAGGAGTTCTCAGACTTGTAACACAGGCCACCCAATTCTTACTTCCCCAAAATGGGGCTACTGATGCATAGTCCTATTACTTCTGGATGTGATATATATTAAGTGCAATTCATTTATGGGATCACATTTAACATGATTAAAATAGGTCTTAGCTTTGTCATCAGATCCGTTTGTCATTTGTTGTGCTTCTGAGATAGTTTGCTCAACAACAAATTCTGCGTAGCGTCTTACAAATTGCAATGGAACCACTACTGTTGAACATTGTAAATGTACAATTTGGAGTTAAACCTAATTTGAAGTAACATTTTTATCAATAGACATACAAAAAACATTAAAACTTTCAGACATTCTGTCATACTTGACATTATAGTGATTCTCTATGTCTCAGAGGTTGTGGCCAAATTCACATGGATGGGACCTCTGAAGGCCGAATTTGTCGGCCACATGACATCACTTTAGGCACGACACGACAGCATGCACAGAGTTGCATATGAATGCACAGATGTGGATCCTTTTTTGCTGGATGCAGAAGAAGGTCTAATCTATTCAAAATGGTCTCTGCTGTTATACTGTCTTGGCCGCAATCCTGCAAGTAAACATGGAAATGATTTTGACAACAATATTGACATGCATCCATCCATCCATTCTCAGAACCTTTTATTCCTCACAAGGGTCGAGGGGTTGCTGGAGCCTATCCCAGCTGACTTCAGGCAGGAGGTGGGGTACACCCTGAACAGGTTGCCCGTCGATCGCAGGGCACACAGAGATAAACAACCAATTCACACTCACAAGCACACCTAGGGAGAATTCAGTGTTCAATTAACCTGCCAAGCATGTCTTTGGAATGTGGGAGGAGGCCGGAGTACCAGGAGAAGACCCACGGAGGCACTACCTAGCATACAGCAACAGCTCTATCTGGATCTAATCGATATTAAGCACAATTCATTTGAGGGATCACATGTAACATGATCAGATAGGTCTCGGGCTACATCATCAAATCACTTTGTCATTTGCTAAACTTCCATGGGATTTTGTTCCAACATATTTCATTCATCCAACAACAAATTCTTGATGATCTAGTCACAACATTACTCACATTGATGGTGTGTAGCACCTTACATATTGCGGTGGATCCTCCATTGTTGAACATCTTCAATGTTGTAGGCTACATTTTTTAAGTTAAACGTGATTTGAACAAAAATATGGATCAAAAGACTATGAAAAGAGATTAACCCACCTGTTATGTTGCAGGTCAAAATGAACCACTTTCAAGTAAAAGAACAAATGTACCGGTAAGTTTTGGACTATGAGATTTGGCACCAGCAGATGATGCATGTTTTGAGATATTTGCAGGTAACATTGACAATATAGCAGGTCAAACTGATCCACATTCACATCAACAGACTGCAAGAAATTTGCTTGTAATGAAAATAGTTAACTTGGTTAACTATATTTTGGAAGTTTTCCAACCCCATCCAACAAATATTTTAGGAAAAACAAGAAATCTCGTGGCTTTTTTTTTGTGCTGGAGATTTTTGGGTATTCTGAGACTCTTGGAGCACAGGGGTCTATTTCACAAAGCAGGTTTAGTGAGAACCCTGGGTCAAGAAACTGTGAAATATATGGTCAAATTGTGGTGAGTTTAAAAGCATCCCACTGCTGCAATTTCCCTCTATGCAAAACACACTTCCGACCAGTGCTATAAAACCTGCTGCCATGCCCTCAAGCAAGTGCAGTACCCATCATAACACCTTTGTGATTCCTGCTTCCAACCAAGATGGCAAACAGAGTGCTAACATACCTGATGGTTGCTCTTTTTGCTTTGACGGCCACTGAAGGCTGGAGCATAGAACAATCGGAACCCGCCACGAAAAGAGCCGGAGAATCCCACACAATGACATGCACAACAGCTGGCTTAGAATTTTCTAGCTATCCGTGGAGCTGGATCCGAAAGGTTCCCGGTAAAGGCTTGGAATGGATCGCTTATATAGGCCCTTCGAATACGCCAATATATTACTCCACATCAGTTCAGGGTCGATTCAGTATCTCCAGACAGGACTCCAGCAGCCAGCTCCATCTCAACATGGGCAGTCTGAAGGCTGAGGACGCAGCTGTGTATTACTGTGCCAGAAGCACAGTGAGTAACAATAATAGCAAAAAGCCACAAAAACAAGTGCATTATTATTTCACACCAATGGGCCAGTTTTGTCTACATCAGTATCAAAAACACAAGAATTAGAATGACTGTAGAAAAAAATACAAAATAAAAATCACAACATAAGACCCTTCGCTGTTAAAATTTTGTAAATTATTTTGGTGGCATTTCATATTTGATTAATTTATTTAAATTTAATGTTCGACACAAATGAACCACAGCTTATATTAAGACCTATCAAAAATACCTTTGACACATGTTAGAGCTGTGAGGTTTTTGAATAGGCGTGTGTCATTGTGTATTTATGGGGTGGCACAGTGTCACACACCATAGCAAAAACTTGTGATGATGTGATCTTTCGACTGGCACTCGATTTACAAACTGTAAGCACAAGGACAAACCTCTTGTCACATATGAATGTCAGCTAATTATGCAGTGGGCAATACTTGGAAACAACAGTTTTCTATGAAATCTAATGAAATGTACAAATAGCATATTTCACACAGGGGTCAACATCAAGATGAACATTGGCTCTTAAATTGCCAATGTTATTGGATCTGCATTACATTTACACCATCCATCCTTTTCTGAACAGCTTATCGCGGGCATGTTGGAGCCTATCCCACTTGTCAGTGGGTGGGCAGCCAGGTATATACCCTGAACTGGTCACCAGCCGCACATAGACAAACCAATAGCATCCACAATCACACCTAAGGACAATTTGGAGTTGAAAGAAAAATAAATACTACCTACACTCTTGAGATCGACACGGTAGTCCAAATGAATTAAGGACTCAATGAGAAAACAACATGAAAAACTTACTTTTATTTATTAATATGTACAACACTCGCAAAATACCAAATATTTCTTTTCATCAACTATGGTTTGACAAAAGATCAACATGTCCTGAATTTTGTGGAATTTGAATTTGAAGACCTCCAGAGCATCTGACTGATCGGTGTCAGTGTTTTAAAGGTTCATCCGGGAGTTCACCTCTTGCACCCGAAGCACGAATAATACCCCTAGACCAAGGGTCTCCAAGTTGGGTCCTCAAAAGCCCCTATGCAGCCTGTTTTCCATGTTTCTCTCCACTAACACGCCTGATTCATGATCAGGATCGTTATCAGGCTCCTGCAAGGCTTGTTGATCATTAGATTCAGCTGTGCTGAAGGACGGAGACATGGAAAACAGGCTGGATAGGGGCTCTCGAGGACCCAACTTGGAGACCCCTACCCTAGACCAATTAGCCAACCCCATTCCCTGACATTTGGTAGCCCATGTGCCAAGGGCCAAAGAAGTTTGAAAAGCAGCCGACTGATCAGTGTCTTACAGAAGGGTTCATATGGGAGTTGAACCTGGGACCGCTCACAACCAAAGCGAGAATCATACCACTAGACCAACAAGCCACATAAGAAAGAAGACAACCCCATTCCCTGACATTTGGTGGCCCATGTGCCAAGGGCCGAAGTTTGAAAAGCAGCAGACTGATCGGCCTCTTAAAGAAAGGCTAACCCGGGAGTATAGTATGGGTATAGTGCTTATAGTTATGGCAAGGGGTATGTTTGGTACATATTGGCGAGATTTAAATTGTGGTCAACACTGGTTGCTGAGACCAGTGGAGACTGGTCAAGTTATACGACTGATTATTTTGCTAAAACTTTGCGCCCCCTTATTAGACTGGTCCATGTAGCTGCGCTTGTGTCACTCCTCTTACCCGTGTCTGTTTTTCCAGCTACAGACCGAGACATCCAATTGGCTGTGTCGAACCTGGAGTCTGGCCTTCAGCCTGGTGGGGGAGAACTTGCTCTTCCAATCTGCTGGAGGGCTGGGGTCACGGTTCCAACGTTCCGAGAGGCGCTTGCTTGCCTGGGAGGACGGGAATCTGACCTACATTGACTCCATTGGCGTGCCACGGGGAGTACCGGATGAGTATAAGTTGGTTGACCAGATTGCAGCAGGGTGGGAGTCCATTATTAATTGGATAACACCCAACGAGAATGGCGGTCGGATCAACTACATCCACTATAATGTTCAAAAACTAGGAAATCATACTGAGTCTGGCTTTATGGAAATTCGAGAACAATTGGCTGCTACCTCACTCATGGCATTTCAGAACCACATTGCGGTCGACATGCTCCTTGCTGAAAAAGGCGGTGTTTGTGCTATGTTCCTAATAATACCGCTATAGGGGGCGCTCTTTCGAGGGCCATAGATGGCCTGCGCACCTTGAACCACAAGATAAAGGAGCACTCGGGTGTGGACACCTCTGCCTGGACTGAGTGATGGGATAACATGTTTGGCAAGTCCAAAAATCTGGGTTTCACTATACTGGTTTCTATTGCTGCCTCAGTTGTTGTTCTTGCATTATGTGGTTGTTGAATGATCCCCTGCATTCGCCTTCTCCTCAACCACCTTATCTCCGCCGCTATAGCCCCTACAAATTCTAAATTGAATGATTTGTACCCTTTGTTGGTAAGACAGGATGAATCTCGAGTTGACATGGGTTTGCTGGGTGACCTGGTCAACACTGGTGACGATATTTATCCTCTTACTGGCCTGTTTCCTGAGCCACTTCCTATTTACAATAATATTCCGGTCTATATGAATGCGCGTTAGGCGGTGTTGATTTTCCTCTTTGCTACAGAATTTAGGATTTATTGGGGTAAAGCCATTGGGAGGTCTTTCTAATGATATTCTTTTTGGTAGCAAATGTAGGATAAAAAGGGGGGAATCATAGAATAATTGTTGAATTAAGAAGAATTAACTAACAAGTGTGATTTGCAGAAGATGATTTGATTGATTTAACTATATTGTTTTTATCATACATTTGCTAAGTTTTCATAATCATTCATACTACATACAGTGTTTGCAGCTGGGGGAAAGGGTTTTGCCAGGCTGGCAAAACTGCTCTCGAAGATCTTTAACCTGGAGACCAAAATAACGCATCCGTTGGCAATCGAAAGTGCCTTTGCATGGAACGTGATGTTTATAGAGTTTCTGCAAAGTCATGCTCGAATGTCAAAGAAGAACCTGGATGGAGAAGATAAGCGGTATCGCGCTCGGTTCCCCTCCCCTTAGTATTTTGAGTGTCAGGCAATCTGAATAAAAAGAGAGGGTTCAGAGGGACTGTTTTAGAAGCATAGGTTTGAATTGTATGGCACAGTTCTCCTCTGCTCTCCTCGCTAGCGTGTTAGAAGGTATTAAGGTGTCTTTCTCTCCTTTTTGTATCTGTGTGAAATTATTATAAAAGTGTCAGCATTGATGAACCTGGGATCTCTGACACCCTAAGCAAGAATCATACCCCTAAATCAATGAGCCAAACTGTATGGAATACAACCCCATTCCTTGACATTTGGTGGCCTATGTGACGAAGGCGTAGAAGTTTGAAAAGCAGCTGACTGATTGGTGTTTTAAAGAAAGGCTCATCCAGGAATTGAACCCAGGACCACTTGCACTCAAAGCAAGAATGACACCCCTAGACCAACAAGTCACACAAGAAACAAAAGGACCCCTTTACTTGACAAATGGTGGCCCATGTGATAAGTGCCAAAGTTTGAAACAGAGCTGATTGATGGGTGTGAGTGTTCTAAATAGGGGCTCGTCTGGGAGTTGAACCCAGGACCTCTCGCACCCTAAGTGAGACCCATGCCTCTAAAGCAGGGCTGGCGAGATCCAACCCTCAAGGGCTGAACTCCCGCAGGTTTTGGATATTTCCCTTCAGCTGATTTATGATCAACTCAGCAAGCTGCAGAAAACCGATCACGAGCCTGTTAATTGGAATCAGCTGCACTTCGATTAGGGAAATCGAAAGAACCTGCAGGACTGTGGCCCTTGAGGACCGCAGTTTTCCAAACCCGATTTAAAACATTCTCTAGTACTGTAAATGCAATTTACAGTGTTGCGAAGCTACACTGTTTTACGATGAGCTGTATTTAAATGTTGAAATGTGTTTCAATATTTTGTTGGGTTGTATGATTGATAATGCAATAATTTAATTAAACTTGAACTCACACCTATACGCCGGGAGTTTTTGAGTGTATGTAAATTGAATTGAGAAATTGCCCACCTCTACTCAAATGAGACTCATAACAGTGTCTAATTCACCAATGCCAGCGCTAATAGCTCCATGCCGTTTAAGTGACACAACCAATGTATATGAAATGCTGGTATAAACTTGGCTCTTGCTCAATTCTGTGGAAGGCTCTCATTCAGAATTTCAAGTGATCATGGCAAGCAATGTCACGGAGAAGGCCAGGCAGAGCTGCCCGCCCCGCTCTTCACGCAGATCACATACGGTGCATGCTATTCGCTGGGGGGAGGGGGCTCTTTTTTTTTTTTTTTTTTTTTTTTTTCTGGGGGGGGGTTAATCTTTGTGTGATCATTGTAACATGACAGATGTATTAACACTACGTTATGCTATATTAAAAATCAATTTCTACTGTACGCCATGTCAGAAAATAGGAAAGCTGCACCATGACACCGAATCGAACCGAATCAAATTGTAATCCTACTGAATTGAACTGACTCGTACCACTTTAAAATTGAACCGTCGTTGTATCGGATCACACCCCATGTATCGAGATGTGGAGCGAATCGTCTTGATCGGATACATTGGATTACATACACCTCTAATATAGATAGATGGATGGATAGATAGATAGATAGATAGATAGATAGATAGATAGATAGATAGATAGATAGATAGATAGATAGATAGATAGATAGATAGATAGATAGATAGATAGATAAAAAAAATCAAGGAACAAAGCGTCCCCTTCATTGTTTTGAGCAGTGTATATGCAATGTATATGTACTGCTAAAAAATAAAAATTTAAAATGTGCAGCTAAAAAAAATAATCTAAAATTAATGATAAAATAAAAAAATCAAAAAACTTTATTGGTTCTTACAGCAAAAAAACACATCCTATAGTTGCTGATCAGCTTTTTGCGTGAATTGGCTGGTATTTTTGCCCATTCATCTTTAGCGATGAGCTCCATCTCTTCCAAGTTGGAGATTGTTCTTGTCATCACCCTGATCTTTAATTCCCTCCACAGATTCTCAAGTGAATTAAAATTTGGACTGTCTGGGTTACTGCAAAACGTTAATATTTTCATCCATTTCTTAACCAATTTGGCTGTGTGTTTTGGGATTTTGTCATGCTAAACTGTCCACTGGTGCCCAAGACCAAATTTCACCACAGACTGCCCAATGTTGTGTTGGGAAATCTTGAGTATCTCGCTTTTTTTCATGGTGCCGTTGACTGTGATTAAGTACCCTGGTCCAGTGGTTGAAAAACACCCCCAAAGTTTTAGGTTCCCGCCATGTTTGACAGTGGGGATGGTGTTCTTCTGGTTGAAGGCTTACCCTTGTCATCGTCAAATAAAGATACATAATTGTGGCCAAAAAAAATGTCATTTGCTTCATTTGATCATACAATACATGACCAGAAATATTCATCTTTGTCCAGATGACCATTTGCAAAGGCCAAGTGAGTGTTTTTTCTGGAGAAGTTGTGTCTTTGCTGGTCCGTGAGTGCGGAACCCAGCAGTGTGCAGTCTGTTGGATGGTCTGCCTTGAGACATTGCCATTAGAAGAGGCCACATTCACCCATATAGCCTTGGTGGCAATCCTTGTATTCTTTTTCACCTCTCACTATGCTCTTGACCAGCACAGGTTTCACTTTTGGCTTACGTGCATGTCCTTTGAAATTGTTTTAAATAATACTTTGCACAGCAGCCACTGTGAGTTCTGGAACTTGAAAACATTTTGACATGGCCTTATCACTATTTCCACACTTGTGAGCAGACAGTGCGCAAAATTCCCAAGTGTGCCCCTGTGGCCAGAACTGTTGTTTTTCACCTGATGGGTTTGAGTTGACTTAATCACCTTATCCTAATCAATCATCAGAATTTGGATTCTTTAGAAAAGTTTGGACTATTTGAAATAGTTTAAAAGGATACTTGACTCTTTGAGGCATTTTCAGCAGTAAAAAGTTCATATTTAGTCCTGAATGAATTTGATGTCATTATTTTTCTTGAACAATTAATAACTTTTAAACTACCAATTAAAAACAAAATTTTCCTCTTGCTGTCGACTGAAGATGAGATCACCTGTGCTGTATTCATTTTATTTTCATTTTGGCGGAAGGATCGTCGATACTCTCTTTGATTTCGAGGCTCGAGATTGTGATGTAATTTAACACGGATATTTGACCTTAAAATACTAATTTTTTCCCACTTGCTGTCGACTGAAGACGACATAACCTGTGCTGAGGAAGTACGTAATGACCAATCATGGCTCACCTGTTTTCTGGGTTTGGTCAGCAAACTGAGCCATGATTGGTCATTACCCACTTCCTCAGCACAGGTTATGTCGTCTTCAGTCGACAGCAAGTGGGAAAAAATTAGTATTTTAAGGTCAAATATCCGTGTTAAATTACATCACAATCTCGAGCCTCGAAATCAAAGAGAGTATCGACGATCCTTCCGCCAAAATGAAAATAAAATGAATACAATCATATAAATAGCAACTTTAACACATCTATGGTGGGGGAAAGCCTTGAACTAATTTGATCTTTAAAAAAGCTAAAAAATTGCTTATACTGGAATTTCGACAAAATGTATAAACCTTGTCCAGAACCTATATATAATGGGATCATCATAAAATGCAAGCTTTATTAATAGTACAGGCAGTAACATTTTGACGTTTCAAAAAAAATAAAAAATAAAATAAAATAAAAAAAAGGGCTGCTCCCCTGGGAGACCACCTGCTCATGTGAAACAAAAGCATCTTCCTCTCAAAATGCATTGAATGCTCATGAGGCAAAAGAACAGAACATATTGTGAAAATGTGCACTTACCAAAGATGTGTTGTTTTTATGACAAATTCATGGTCAAATTAAAGTTGCAAGAATGAAAACGTGTAACACCCATCTGTCATCAGAGCGACATTATTAGTTAGAATCTTTTTATTTGACCGCCAATGCTTCCATCCATCCATCCATCCATCCATCCATCCATCCATCCATCCATCCATCCATCCATCCATCCATCCATCCATCCATCCATCCATCCATCCATCCATCCATCTATTTTCTTGACCGCTTTTTCCTCACAAAGGTCGCGGGGGTGCTGGAGCCTATCTCAGCTGGCTTTGGCAGTAGGCAGGCTACACCCTGAACTGGTTGCCAGCCAATCGCAGGCCGATGCTTCCTGTTTTGCATTTTTCCATTGATAGAATTGAGACAGGTTGTGAACCTGTGAATGAATTAGCATGATTTAGAATCACTTTGAGCTACTTCTAATTGGCAAAACTACTAAGTTATTAACTGCCCTAATAATATGGTTCACGCACATGCTTGATTTTTATCACTTTAATGCCGGGTTCAAGCTTATAATACAGCAGTGATAATATGCTCAGTTTTGAATGACACTTGCCATCTTGAATATCCCATGCAGTGCCAGTCGGCAAAGTGAAGGCCCCGCCCATGTGCTATAAAAGTTGCCGTCAGGCCCTGTTAGAAGAGACGTTCCCATCAGGACACCTTCAGTCACAACCATGTTGTGTGTCGTCGTCGTGCTGCTGCTGCTGGCTGCCGCTTCCAGTACGTGGCACTGAGGCACTCGTGACCTTTGACTCCTCGCCGTCAACATTTAACATGATGCCCTCCACAGGTGTCAAGTGTGAACATTTGACCCAACCGTCGACTTTGACTCTCCAGGCCGGGCAGGAGTTGAACATCGACTGTCAAGTTTCTTATCACTTGAGCGACCACTACACTGCGTGGGTCAGGCAGCCTGCAGGGAAAGGACTGGAATGGATCGGGAGCAGATACACTGGTTACTATTACCGCAAGGACTCCCTGAAAAACAAGTTCAGTACTGAGCTCAATCCCTCCAGTAAAACAGTCACCCTAACTGGACAGAATATGCAGCCTAGAGACACGGTATTACTGTGCTAGAGAACACACAACGACACAAAAATCAGTACAAAAACAGGACATCATGAACAAAAACTAATAAACAGAAAAAGGAGGATCAAGTCCTTACACTTGTGATGCATTGAATGAATCATTCAACATGAATCATGAAACATGAGCAAAATGTTCTCATCTTATGTTACTCATAAGAGGAAGCAGTGAATGAAATCCATCCATCCATCCATCCATCCATCCATTTTCTTGACCGCTTATTCCTCACAAGAGTCGCGGGGAGTGCTGGCGCCTATCTCAGCTGGCTCTGGGCAGTAGGCGGGGTACACCCTGGACTGGTTGCCAGCCAATCGCACGGCACACAGAGACAAACAATCATCCACACTCACAAGCACACCTAAGGACAATTCGGAGCGCCCAATTAACCTACCATGCATGTCTTTGGAATGTGGGAGGAGCACGGAGTACCCGGAGAAGACCCACGCGGGAACGGGGAGAACATGCAAACTCCACCCAGGAAGGCCGGAGCCTGGACTCGAACCGGAGTCCTCAGAACTGGGAGGTGGACGTGCTAACCAGTCACCCACCGTGCCGCCCTGTGAATAAAATCTTCATCTTTATTTAGGTATAATAAGTCTTTGAAAAGTACCCATGCATTTGGTAGTTTCCATATTGAAGCAGTTCTTCCAGTAGTGTGATTTGACTTTAATTGTGAACCCACCAGTGGCACAGTGGAAGACTCGATACTGGGATATTCTCCCTGGAACTTTGTTGATTAAATCCGGTTTCTTTGGTTTCCTCCCACATTCACAAAATATTCATAGTTGCATAATGCATATTAATAAAAGCCTTTAAATTGTTGTTGCTGCTTTTGTTGTTCATATTTGCTTCTGCTAGAATTGATGTGAGTCACAAATCCGTGTTAAAAAGAATTCAAATGACACTGACTGATAAAAATAGCATACACTCCAGGATGAATCTGCTATTTGCTGTTGAAATAAATTATTTTAAATGCATATAATATTTGATCAATTTATTCAAAATTAAATATAATTTAAATAAATTCATCACAATTCCAACATAATTATTAACAAATACACAAAGAATGATCTATTTGATATGGTTTGCTCTTTAGAAATATCTTTGTCAAATGTTGAATTTGGGAGGTTTTTGATTGGGCGTGTGTCATTGTGCATTTACAGTATATGGGTGGATGGACGACCACAGTGTCACAAACCATAGCAAAAACCCACGATCATTCGAATGGCACTCTATTTACCATCTGCAAGCACAAGGACAAACTTCTTATCGCACACCAATGACAGCTAATTATAGTAGAATGAGCTTTTAAGCTTTCTATCAAATCCAATATATACAAAAAAAAAGTGCAGTAAAAAAAAAAAAGAATAATTCACAAGAGGGGGCAATGTCAAGGGAAAAAAAGATTTTAAAAAATTATAATGAAAGGTCACAATATTGAAATAAAAATGAAAGCAATTCTCAAAGGACTGGTCAACCTTCCTTCTTCGGTGTGGCCAAACAGCAATCCATGAAAAACTCTATTTAAAATAAATCCTGAAAGCCCATGTATGAACTTGTTTGACGAAACTAAACAAAAGACAAAAACAAATGACATTTTCACTATAAGTCTGGTTTGATTTAGTTATTTTGATAAAAATTAAAATTCAGTTATTATTATTATTATTATTATTTCTTCAAAACCATTATTTATTTCATGAAAGGGACAGTGTGGATTACATAGCGTCATCTGTGGTGAACAGTTAATTGACTCATTTTAAAAACCCAATTTTAATTTCAATAAAATATATATTTTTTAAACGTTCTACATGTTCTACCACATCAATTTACGTTTTTTTTTTGTATGATTTTGATCATGATTCTTGCCCAAGAACTCATTCATTCCTTTCCATTCATTCATACCTTTTCTGGGAAAGACTTTCATGCTACTGGCGAACTTGTTCAAGGGTGTGATACTGGGGGGAGGGGGAGGGGGTGATTACACAGAGCCAAAATGACAGGAAATCAACATCTCAAGGGACACACTACTTATTTGAGGAACTAGTTTTCCTGTATCTATTTTTTTTTAAATTCATTTCATGGTATTTGCATTGCCAAGAGATGACATTGTATCGCTGTGTAGCTACTTCGACTACTGGGGTAAAGGAACCCAAGTCACAGTTACATCTGGTAAGTAGTAAATGATGTTTTGTGTCTGAAAAAGTGCCTCATAAAGTTTTTGTATTACATTGCACTTGTATTTGGTCATTGTGATGGTGTCTTTGACTACTGGGGCAAAGGAACCCAAGTCACAGTAACGGCAGGTACCGGTAAGTAACAAATGTTTTGTGACTGCAAAATACTGACTGAATAGGATTTTGTGATACATTGCGTTTGTGTTGTGTTTTATTTTTATTTTTTTATCATTACTGATAAGTGAGTATTGTCAAGTAGTCTAGGATGCTGAACAGTGGAAATGTGGAATTTTTAATCTTAACAATGATTGATTGATCAATTATAAATTGTATTTTGAGCAGATCTGTCATACAGCAGATATGAGTTTTGGTGTAAATTTTATCAATTTATTTTCAACTCAGCTGAAATTAAGGCTCGAAAAATATGTTGATTTTGGAAAATAGAAAATTGTTTAAGTCTTCAGTTAAACTGGTTTAATGTTAAAACGTACTTGACTTTGTCTGGCAGGTCTACTGCCTGGGCTCGTAAGTTTTTGGAACAAATTGTTTTCATTGTCCACTGAGTAAAATGTCAATTAGTAGATGTTTTCAATGCTGGGGCACATTAGTGTGCCATGTGAAATGATCCAATTTGGCCCCCCAAAAAAATGTTGTTGTTATTATTATTATTATTATTATTATTATTATTATTATTATTATTATTATTATTATTATTATTATTTTTTATTATTATTATTATTATTTTTAGAAAATAATGTATCTTTGTGCATCTTCCTATGCCAGCGACTTATAGAGGCCAAAATAACAAGTTAATGATTTTCTATTAGATAGCAGAAAATATTGACATGACATTTTTTTTTTTTTTTTTGGTTACGTTTTAGTATGGACTTAAAATGTTTGTCATGGCGCCATAAAGTTTGGGAATTGCTGTCTTGTGTATATGTATTTGTTGGCCCTTTTCCATAGTGTGTTGTAAATTAAATTTAAAAAAAGAAAAATGCAGACGCAACAAGTGATATTTGATGCCAAAAATGATTGAAGTGCAATTTTCTTAGTTACAAACACTGTCGTTATGAATTCAGTGATGTATAAAGCATAAGCTTGCCATCATATCTGTCTTCCATATGCATGACCATTTTGTCTTTTGTCAGGTACACCAATCAGACCGACCGTCTTCCCTCTGATGCAGTGTGGCTCTGGGGCCATGCTCAGCCTCGGTTGTCTCGCCACTGGCTTCACACCCTCTCCGCTGACCTTCACCTGGAGCAAAGACGGAAGCGCCTTGACTGACTTTGTTCAGTACCCTTCCGTGCAGAACAACAACCTCTTTACGGGAGTCAGTGAAATCCAAGTGACAAAAGCGGAATGGGATAACAGGGCAAAATTCCGATGTGTTGCCAAACATTCAACTGCAGATGTTGAAGCGGTGATGAGCAAAAAAGAAGGTAATTTTTTTTCTTTTTTTTAAAGCCAAGATTATTAAAGTTGGTTTTGAATGCATGCTCATGTTTTGGATATGTAAGATAATTGTGCATGGCATTTGATGAGGTTTATTTAAATTATTATTATTATTATTATTATTATTATTATTATTATTATTATTATTATTATTATTATTATTATTATTATTATTATTAAATTGAGTTTTGTCATGACAATTACAGTACTGCTGTTGTTTTTATTGTAATTGACATAATTTCAATGGTGTGATAATTATTTTTTGAAAACACAATTTATAAATTGCACATGAAGCTACAAAAGCTGTTCTGGTCATTTAATGATGTTGACTACTTATTAGAGCAAGTCAGGTGATAACTACCATGGAATGTTTAATGAGAATCCACATTCATACTGACCTGCTGATTATAAACAAAAAACAGGAATTCACACAAGGGTATAGTTAGCTTGTTAAATGACACTAACAGATACTGTCACTCAATTAATTATTAAATAACACATCATAGCCCTATTGTTCTGGTAAACAAACAGTGAGGTGGAAAGCAATGGCAGAATCCTCCTTTTGTGCAGCTGCTGACTGATAACCGTTGCAATTGTTTCTTGCTTTTTTTTTCTCTTTTTTTTTTGCATCGCCCTGCATCACCAGCAGAGAGTGAATAATTCTAATATGGGTTTCAGCTATGCTTGCTTGCTTCAGTGTGTATTCTGTATGGCGTATGTATACTCTTGTCTCCGTATCATGCCTGCTTGCGCTTAAATGCGTAGTCTTGTCCTGCGCAAACATATATTTGTCACTATGTTTGTTTTTCAGAGGCCTACAGGTTGCCAACTGTTAAAGTGTTGGCCACTTCTGATGCGCAAGAAGAGGCCTCCTTTGCCTGCTTTGCCAAAGATTTTTCCCCAAATGTTTATGGGTTCAAATGGCTGAAAAACGGATTGGACATCTCCAACAGATTAGACGAAGTCAAAACTCATTCTGAGGCCAGAAAGGACTCGAATGGTATGACACTTTACAGTGCCGCGAGCTTTCTCGCGCTCAAGTCCGACCAGTGGTCACGTGACACCAACATAACGTGTGAGTTTAAAGGGAAGGGTGCACAGGGGGACGTTTTTGTCAACTCATACGTCGTCCACAAGTGTGCGTCTGATTCATCCAGTGAGTACATTTCTGCTTTTCCTTTGAAACAAATTGCATTTGTTAGAGAGCAGGCTTAAAAAAATATGTTAAATAATTGCCATTTCAACAGGTGAGGTATTCCCCGAAGCAGATGTAAGCATGAAGATCACGGGCCCCACAATGGAGGAGATGTTCATGCACAAAAAAGGGACTGTGATCTGTGAAGTCAACATCAACCAGCCTTCTGTGGCTGTGCAGAGTATTTCTTGGGAGAACCAGGACGGGAAGAATATGGCTGGTACCTTAATATCGCCCCCAACAGGCCAAACAGGCGTATTTCGCACTCTGCTTGACATCACTTATGACGAATGGCACGATGGGATCAAACGCGACTGCGTTGTGCTGCGTCCAGATGTCCCGCAACCGCTAAAGAAATCCTACGAAAGAAAAATTGGTAAGAAATCTGTCATTCTCCAGCAAAAGTTTGTGTTTGTGCCCATTATAGTGCCATTATAGAGTTTGCACATGTCGTTTTGTCATTCTTGCAGGTAAACCAATGCAGCGTCCTACACTTTTTATGATGGCTCCAGTGGAACATAGTAGAACAGACACGGTTACCCTGACTTGCTTTGCAAAAGACTTCTTCCCTCACGAGGTTATGGTGTCTTGGCTCGTCGATGATGAGCCCATAAACTCCACCTACATTCACAGTACCACCAAACCTGTCGAAAGCCAAGGCTCATATTCGGTCTATGGCCAGTTAACGCTCAACCTTGAGCAGTGGCAAAGATTTGATGTGGTCTATAGCTGCATCCTTTACCACGAATCACTGACCACCACTTCCAATGTCATAGTCAGGTCCATCACGTACACATCTACCCAGAAAAGCAACGTGCCCAGCTTCAGCATGTTCGACCCCGAAATGTGCAAGAATGAGTAGATGTCTTGTGTGTCACGCTGTCTTCTCATGTTTTGCTCATTAATGTTTGCTGCTTGTTAATCCATATTTTGTGTTGTCTTTATTAAGTGCAAATTTAAAATCCAAATAAAAAAAATACATTGCAACTGTTGTATGTCGCAAGCTGTCCATGTTGTCTTTATTTTTAGCATATATTTATTGCTAGCAGTGACTACATTAATGCAAGACTTTTTTCAGTATGTTGGAGTTTTAACGCATTAATATTTCCGAGATTTGTATGACTTGTCCTTGTGCTCATCTTCTTCCTCTCCTGGGTCTTGTCACCCAAACAAAACAAAAGAAATCAAAAAATGGTCAAACACAATTTGGTGGTCTCTTTTTGTCATACATATAAATGTGTTAATAATAAATTCATACTTACACACACACAAATAATGAAGTCTTTCAAAAGCACTTCAGGGTCTCCAGTCTTTAGCATTATTTTAGCTGACAAAAATCAGCATTTGACACATTTTCTTTATTGGGCTTTTCAAGAAACAGTAGAAGCTGACATTTTCATGTCAAGGAGAAACAGACCAGTAATTGTTTGATGAGTTTCTGTTGAAAACGGCACATGCTTTAACTGACTGAAGTACTAATGTACATCCACCAGACGTCCTGGTGGAGACAACCCACCAATGGAACAATGCTGTGGATGCAGAGCAAGATAACATGGGAAACACAGCGCTCACCTTCATCCTCCTCTTCCTCATCACCTTGCTCTTCAGCATTGGAACAACGGTTTTCAAGGTGATATAACATTGGCACACTGTAAAAGTCGTCAAACAACAGATTGAAAGTATATATAAAAAGTTCACACAGCCCTGTTCAAATACTAAGTTATCATGTTGTAAAAAATGAGACCAAAATAAATCATTTCAAACCCAGTTACTCTTAACTGCGGGTAAAGTGCAGATGTTCTAGTGGGCTTTTCCTGACACATCTTACAATGCAATCCATGCACAGCAGCGAGTTCCCACAGTAACAAGTAGAATATAGATTTCACATAAGACAGTTATTAAGTGGAAAACATATGGTACAACATTAATGAGGACTGGTCAGGAATGCTGCAATCAATCAATCAATCAATCAATCAATCAATCAATCAATCAATCAATCAATCAATCAATCAATCAATCAATCAATCAATCAATCAATCAATCAATTAATTTCACTCTTTAAAGTAAAAGAAATGAAAGGGGACAGAAATATGTACAACTTTGACAATTAAATAGTTGTAGGAATTTCTGGTAAATACTAGCTGTTTAGTAATATGCTTAGTTTTTTGTTTATATATTTCTTAAAAATCAAGAAAAGCGGCAAGCCTACTAAAACATCTGTGCTCAGTTGTTCCAAACCTGGCTCAGTTTTTAACCACTGGTTAAGTATATTTAACCGACCTTGACATTTAGGCTAGTACACCTAAGAACCACGCTAACTTTGTAAGTGTGGTTAACTCTTCGGATGCTGAATTGAAATGAATGCTACTTTACCATTATTATCAGAGTATTTTGTAAAATTGAGAAAATAACATCCCATAGATTTATTCAATTTATACGACATGACTGTGATCTAGTTGGACATTTGACCAATCTGACAAAATGAAGTCCAAAACAAATATTGGAAATAGATAAACATAGCGTCTGTATGAAGAACCAGTAAAATATTATTTGGTGTTAAACACACTTTAAATGATGGCAGGTGTGTGCTGACTTGCATTTAACATGAGTTTGAATGTGATTGCTTCATTTTTATTTTATATTTATTATAGTTTTTTTTTTTTTTTATTTTAAATGTCTAGTTTTAGGAATGGGCACACTTGTGCAAGCACAGTATGTCAGTTGTTTATTCTTACTTCCCCTCTCTAAAAGATTTTTTTTTTTTTTTTTTTTTTTTTTTTATTGAATTGCGCAGGTTATAAAAGACATTAAATTAGCACACTGGTGGAAAATTTTGGGGAAATTATTTAACTTGGTCTCAATTTTTCATATAGCAAAATCCGGCATTAGAAAGGGGTGTAAAGATTTTCTCTATCCACTGAATATATTATCCATATACCCTATTATTATTATTACTATTATTATTATTCGTAGTACTATAAGAGGACGGATTTTGATTTTTCTTCATTTTCTTTTCAGGTCAAATGAAAAACCAAACCAGGTATTTTCTCTTAGATGCACACTATTTACCAATTAAGCAATGAGTGTTTTTGTACAAATGATTTACTTCTTTACATCTATTAAAAATAAATATCCAACTGATGTCAACGGGAATATTTGTCATGCTTCGTTTTTCTTGTAATGTATGTTTGTAGAACATTTACATCATGTCAGCACCTGGATTCAACAGGCTGTTAAAAAGGAGATTTGAATAACGAAAAGTATTTAAATGTGTTTGTCACAACTGTGTCATCAGGCCTGCTCACACCTGCTGCTAGTCACGCATGGTTCCTCCACACTGTTTCACTTCTGTGTTTTGTGCTTCTATTTTATTTTATTTTTTTCGGTATGCTTTTGTGTGTATGTGTGTGTTTCCCCCGTCCCCAATGCTTTCACCTGCTGCTCGTGCTGATGCCTCTGCTAACGCATGCCAGCCCCATTTCCACCTGACTGTTAGACACCAGACTGTCAAACTGAAACTCTGCCCTCTGGCTTAAAACCAATGACATCACATTTAGAGTTGAGGCCACAATCTGAAGGTATGTATGTCTAATTTGCTTTGGATATAGATACGTCCATATTCAACACTGATTACCGAAAGAAGTGAAGCTAAAATAAAACATATGTTTTCACTCTCAGCAGAGATTATTGTGCCTCCAGACATGACATTGTATCCACTGTGGGAGGAAAAATTGGGAGCCCCCACCGTCAAACTTTTGTGCATCTTAAGTGGCTTCTTTCCGGACACTCTGAGTGTTGAGTGGCTAAGAGACAACCAAAAGGTAGATGCTGTGCAAATCACCACCAGGAAATTCCAGAGTGTGGTGAAAGAATCCAAAATCGTCACTCTCATCAGTGAGATTGAGCCGACTGTGAGAGAGTGGAAAAGTGGCTTCAGGTTTACATGCAGGTCGATTCAAAACAAAGTAGAAGTGAAAAAGTCCATCAGTATTTGTGAAAGTAAGTATGAATGTGCAGCTGTAGTCTCTCATCTATACAACATTATGAATATAAAGTACAGTCATGCTGGTAACAATGAACATGCCGTGTCATCTGGCAGCTCAGGCAAACAACCCTCCTTCCATTCATGTGGAGCTTCCCGGCTTCAAGGCCGTTATGATGGAAACATCTGAAGTGAAAGCAATATGTTCGGTGCACACCTTATTGGATGCTGTTGTGACATTGGTGGCGGAGGGCACCGCAGGCACTTATAACCAAGTGGGTCACTACAACAACGCATCTCACATTATCAGTAATCTAAGAGTATCGGCAGATCTGTGGAAGCAAATGAAGAGTGTGAAATGTAAAGTGGAGCATCGCTGCTTCTCAGATATTGAGGAGATCATACCCATGTCAGGTAGGAGCCATGAGCAAAATCAACGTGAATTTGAGAGTAGAGGTGGAACATCCTGGACCAGAAAGGGAAAAGCCTGCCAACATTTAGCTTGGGCCACAGGTTCTTCTACTCAACTGGCAGATAAGAGTTTGTTTACCCGCTGGTTGTGGCTGAAGTCAAACAGTTGTGGTTTTGAGTAAAAGCACCTGTGGCTAACGCCAAACGTGTTAAGATTTTAGCCACATGTGCTTCTATTCAACTGGCAGGAAAGAGCTCACTTAGCTGCTGGTCACTTGCTAACACAGTGAGGAAGTTAAGAGCCAGTGTACCTGCCGGTTGAATGGAAGCTTCCTGCGGCTAAAGCCTTAACAGTTTGATTTAGCACTATAGTTTGATGTTTAGCCACAGGTGCTTCTACTCAACTGGCAGGTAAACGAGCTTAGTTGAGTCGAAGCACCTGTGGCTAAAGCCAAGCTACTCAACTGGCAGGAAAGAGCTCAGTTACTTGTCGGTCACTTGCTAACACATTGAGGAATTTAAGAGCTCTTTTACCTGTCGGTGGGGTAGAAGCACCTATGGCTAAAGTCTCAACATTTTGATTTAGCCACACGTGCTTCTACTCAACCGGCACCTGTGACCAAAGGCAAACTGTGACGGCGTTTTTCCTTTCTGGATTTCGATTTGCCACCTCTGATTGAAAGTAAAGGACCTGCCAGACTGAAGACTGTTGTTGTCCTGTCATGATCAACCAGAGCCTGCAATGAACGCTCCATCAGTGGTGATCAGGCGATCTCTTGCCAATTTGCAGAAGACAGACAGCGTTGTGTTCGAATGTGACGTCACACAACTTG
Organism: Festucalex cinctus; assembly: GCF_051991245.1. Taxonomy (NCBI): domain Eukaryota; kingdom Metazoa; phylum Chordata; class Actinopteri; order Syngnathiformes; family Syngnathidae; genus Festucalex; species Festucalex cinctus. The sequence continues at coordinate 51,549,515 of NC_135411.1, forward strand.
ATGCTGTTGACCTCTACGTCAACTTTCAGGCCAATGGTGTGGATATTTCTGACAAACACTATTTTGCACTCTCTAAAGCCCCAGGCCCACATTCCATCAGTCCGCATTTCAGTTTGCCAAAGTCATTCATGAAGAATGACACACGTGTCACCTGTAAAGTGAACCAAGGATTCTCTAGCACCTTCCCGTCAAACACCATTGACAACATTTTTGGTGAGTGGCTAATTCACGAAAGCTGCTTTCATATTGATGTGTCTTTCTTATCAGTTTGTCATGTTTTATCAGTGGAGCCGTCAGTGGAGCTCTTTCTGGCCCCTTGTGAAGAGTCAAAACTGAAGAGACTGATATGCTCTGGATGGGGTTTTAACCCTCAAATCATATGGTTCAGTGAGTCTCAGCAAAGACCCCCATCAATGACCGAGACCAGCATGAGTGCGGATGGACGTGTGGCTGTGGCCAGTCAACTAGACATGGAGCAAGCAGAGTGGCAAACTGGGAAAGTATTCACTTGTGAACTGTCTGACAGATGGATGAATAAAAAGGTCAGAAAAACCATCAACTTCTGCTCAGGTAAATATTTGTATAATATTATACACAAAAATGAATGAGACTGAATCTAACAATATCTATTCTATATATTTTTACAGTAGTCCCATCATCATTTCAAAAAGTTGACGTGTATATTCAAGGACCGCCACTCGTAGAGTCTCAGCAGAGGCATCAAGTGACCGTCAGTTGTCTTTTGGTCGGACTTCATCTTGATCATTTCTCTATTTCCTGGAAAGTAGATGGGAAGAAATATTTCCAAAATTCCCATACCGAGAAGCCAACCAGTCACAGCAATGACACACAGTCCCTTCGGAGTTTCCTCAATGTGTTAGCAAGTGACTGGGATGCATATAAACAAGTGTCTTGCGAGGCAAAACACAAGTGTTCCAAACAGGGATACGAGGGCCGCGTAAGCAAAAGCAAAGGTATTGTCCTATTGCTTTGTGCAATTGCAACCGTGACACAATTTAATTACCAACACAAAATTTATCTGTCTTTGTATTCCTCCAGACTTGAATCCACCAACAGTGCGCATAATACCACCAACCATCTCTGAGCTGTCTACCTCCGATGACCTCACACTTAATTGCCTCGTTTCTGGATTTTTCCCAGATAGCACAATAGTGTACTGGGAGAAAGATGGCCACAGACTGCCATCGGTTTTGTACACCAACAGCCCTTCATGGAAATACAGCAGTAGCAACACTTTTTCAATGAGCAGCAGACTAAATGTATCAAAAAGTAACGACCGGGGATCCAGCTATTCTTGTTCCGTCAGACATGAGTCATCTGAAACACCTTTCACAAGCACAATTGAGGATGTGTTTGGTGAGCTCAAATGTGATTATGCTGTACAGTGGTGCCTTGACTTACAATTGACCCAACGTCCGTGTTTTATTCGAGTTATAAGCAATATGTTCTCTTAATAATTTTTTGCTTTGTGGTGTGAGCTAAAATTTGAAATACAAGCGAGGTTCAGATATGCTGATGCTTGAGTGATGTGAAAAGAAACAGTTTGTAGTAGTTCCGTTAACAACAAATTTCAATTAAGTTGGGATGTTGTCCAAAACTATAGCTAAGATATTAAATGTTCAAACTGCTGTTTTGCAAACATTCGCTCATTTTAAATGGACTCGTCAGACCACAGCACACTTTTCCACTTTGTGAGCTCCCCGTGAAGCCGGTTTAAGGGTGTTGGTAATATCACTTTCACTTTGCATGATCAAGTTTAAATTTACATTTGTATATGTAGCAAAAAATAAATAAAAGCGTTTCTGAACACGTGATAGTGCCCTTTAAACCATAGGTCTCAAACTCATGTCCTTAAAGACCGTAGTCCGGGATCTTTTAAAGAGGTTTCCCTCCTCCATCGTGATGATAATGAGCCGAGATTTTGAATTAGGTGTGTTGGAGTCGGGGAAACCACGAAAACAGGGGCAAACTGGAATAACTAATGTAGTTTTAAAGGGATTGTTCGGCTTTTTTAACATGAATTTCTATTTCATCCTCACCTCCCGTGTGTGCAATCAACACTGACTTACCCCTGACAGCGTTCTGTGACACGCGTTCTGGTCCGGCGTTGGACGAGAGGAAAATAGTCCAGCAAGCTGGCTGGGGTCTCGGAAATAAAGCGTTTTTCTTCTAAAAACTATTTGTTTTCAAAAGCGTGATACATTTCCATCACAATACTCTTTTCTGAATAAAGTCAGACGCCATTACCGCCAGCCACTACTTTTCTGTTCGTTCATATCACTGCGTGGCGCCCTGTAGAGCGCTAACCGACGCACTGCAGCCAGCTAGCTGATACTTCCGCCTGAAGTTGTTTGCCTTTTCGGCGGAAGTATCAGCTAGCTGGCTGCAGTGCGTCGGTGGCTGGCGGTAATGGCGTCTGACTTTATTCAGGAAAGAGTATTGTGATGGAAATGTATCACGCTTTTGAAAACAAATAGTTTTTAGAAGAAAAACGCTTTATTTCCGACACCCCAGCCAGCTTACTGGACTATTTTCCTCTCGTCCAACGCCGGACCAGAACGCGTGTCACAGAACGCTGTCAGGGGTAAGTCAGTGCTGATCGCACACACGGGAGGTGAGGATCAAATTGAGATTCATGTTAAAAAAGCCGAACGATCCCTTTAACTAATTTGATTTGCCATTCAAGTACATTGGATTGGCTTAGTTCAACTTAGCCACAGAGTCAAGGGACCACTCTGATTATTTTCTCCATATTTCAATGTACAGAACCAAAATCTTAATTTATCTTCTTCCATGACAATGAATGACTTTATGTCCAGCCGCAGTGACTCCCAGCCAACCTTCCGCCATCTTGCTGCGGGGTTCAGGTGAACTCGTGTGCCTGGTGTTCGGCTTCAACCCGGCGCCCATTAACGTCTCCTGGTTTCTTGATGACACCAATGAGCTGTTGTACTTCAACACCAGTCAACCTAGTAGAGGTCCCGATGGAAAGTTCAGCATCCAGAGCCGCCTTCACCTGTCCCAAATTGACCTGTTACCTGGGGCGGTCCACACCTGCAGGGTGACACATGTAACCCGTACGCTGACCTTGAATGTAACAAATCCAGGTACTAATTAGATGATTCATGCACTGTGATCAAAGCATGTTATGTTACAAAGCATAATCGCATACATTTTTTTCAGTGATTTTACCAGACTGCAATGTATTGGATGACATTGCTCATGCAGTTGTTAATCAAGATATCAACGTGGAAAGTTGGTATATGTCTGCCACATTCCTTGTGCTTTTTCTCATTTCCATCGTCTATGGTGTGTTGGCCACCCTGGTTAAGGTGAGACACAGAAAAGTTTCCCATTTTTTTCGAAAACCATTCAACAACATTGGATGACATTCTTTGCTAATTTGTCCTTCCTTCTTTCTTTCTTCAGACTAAATAATTGAGTCACAAGAACGGATGCTATTGAGTTCTTCTGCATGGATTGTTTGCTAATTGCTGACCAATTAAATATCTGTGAATGCTCTGTGTCACTGCTTTCATTGTTCTTTTGTATTGCTGATTTTCAACAAGTAAAAATAGTAGTGTACGGATACATGAATTTCCCCATTTACTTGTACAAACATGAGACTGACTGATGTCCAACCCAGTGTTTACTGGGTTAGGCTGTACAGTAGAAAAATTGATAATTAAGTATAAAAAAAAGTACGCTGCAAATTTGTTATTTTGGTTTAAATCAGTCACTGATGACAAAATAATGTGAAAATATAGGATTTTTCATTAACAATAACCTAGTAACCTACAGAAACACACCCTCAGTTATTCCAACCACCACTAGAGTGAGCCAAAGCCAAAATGGAGGTTTGACAGCTTCATGTGAAAGGACCACTTGAGACGCAAACTAGAAAAATGTCAGGCCTCAACCGCTCCTACTCAGCAGTATAAAAAGAAACATTCACTTGAAGATCAAGAGACTGGTTTTATCTCTTCTTTCCAACACACACTTATGTAAACACAAGGATGTGCAGACACCCACTATGTATACACTGTCTGTGTTTTGTGTATATGGTGGGTTTAAGGAATTTCCATCAGGGAGCGATGACACTCGGCACATCCAGGATCACTATTGGCTACCTCTGGAATTATTTGGCTCTGTCCTTGTATGATTGGCTGGGGACCTGTGAAAGCCAGCCCAAGTCGGTGACGCTGTTGCTGGGATGTGGACGCATGCAGCACACGGACGCCAACCTCACTGCCAAGGGGCCGGCAATTGGGAAGCATGGCATCATGCCCGGCTGGCTGCCTGAGACTGGGTCACTATCTATGACCACCATACTGTGTCATACTCAGAACAATCTCAACTCTTGATTGGCCCTCTTTCCAAGTCAATCTAAAAAAAGGAAACACATGATAGGCTCTCTATAGAGACAAATGTAAATGTCCTGTGGAGAAAGGTCCGGTAAAGTGTCCACTGACCGGAATAAATGTCACTGGTTGGTCTCATACATCGATGTCAGTCAAAGTTTGTTTTGAACCACCACCAAAAAGACAGATGCTTTTGAGCTTCTGACATATCTGTAATTCTGAAATATTTCATTTATGAGATAGCAATGTGTTGCATCAAAGTTAAATGAAAATTATCTTATTGAACATCAAGCAGGCTCCTTGGGAAAATTGTCAATTTATGTTTATGGTAATGAATGTCTATTAGTTAATTAATTCTATGCATTATATAGTGTTAAGTTTGGATCCTGTGGGCAAACCTAGAACAAAGTCTTGAGCTGAAAGGTTTTGGGAAACTGTTCAATATACTGTACATAACATCACCAAGATAGTGCCTACAGGCACCAGGTAGCCCCAAAGGATGAGTGGTCCTTGCTGGCCTCTTCTAAAAATAGCTCATCAGGAATGGAGCATCTTGATTTCTTAGGAATTTTGTAGGAAGTGATTATATGACTGGCAGAGATTTATAGAAAAAAATGTGCTATCTTTTTTTTGTCAAATCATTATTGCGAAGAATTAATCAGGACCATGCCCGGTGTCTTCACATACATGGAAATCACTATTTATGAGGACATATAGTTAAAGCTGAGCAAATTTGTTATTTTGAAGTGTGCTAGTCAACCAAGATGCAGCTCTGTTTCAAAAAGACTGCTGACCCCTGGTGTACATACAGTGTCGACACACACTCAGGATCTCCGCATTATTAATCAGCACCCACAAGTAGCTATCAGTTTCAAAAAAGGTTGGTGATCCTTGAATTACATAACCATTCAAGTAGCCACGCTAATAAAAATGACTTTTAGTCTTTATAAATTTTACCTTGTTTTCATAATTATTATTTATTTTTTTCAGTTATTCACAGTTAATTAAAAACATTAGGGATACTTCAATGTACCACTTGTTTTTTCTGAGTAATGTGTTTACAGCAAATGTTGAAATAAATGAAATTAATTATTAAGATTTTTTACTCAGTTCATGTTTTTAATTTTAGAAGTGGGAAAAATGAGTAAACTATTAGAGAGAGAGAGAGAGAGAGAGAGAGAGAGAGAGAGAGAGAGAGAGAGAGAGAGAGAGAGAGAGAGAAATTTCTATAATTTGACATGTTTAAATGCTTAACGCACATTATAATACACGTTGTACACTAATTACACTGTGTATGTACACTAATGTAATATATTAGTGTGGTTTTAATCAATTTAATCATTATTGAATTATTTTTCCTGCTTAATGCCATTCATAAAACATAGAACTTTGACTTGTGTATATTAGTGTGTATTACAGTTCCCAACTTATGTAGTGTCTTGCACTTAACATTTAACCTGTATAATTTTTCAGTTCAATTTCATTTCTCAGAACCAAACAAAAGGACTTTCTTGAACATTATCTGTCATTAATATCTTAGAGGCATTTTGGATGACTGGTTGCCATGTCCGCCGTGCAGTGCAGCAGTTGTGAGTTCGAGTCCAGGTTTTGGCCTTCCTGGATGGAGTTTGCATGTTCTCCCCATGCTTCATTGGTTTCCTCCCACATTCTGAAAAACATGCATGGTAGGTCAATTGAAGTGACTATATTGTCCCTAGGTGTGTATTGGTTGTTTGTATTTATTTCAACAAATGTAGTCCAAGTACTAAAATGTACTGGGTGAAGAGTTAGTAAAATTAAGTAAAGTCAAATAGAAACAGTTAATACAATTACTTGTTTCATTTTGGTAATTATTTAATGTTTTTAAGATTGACTAAATACGCAATGACTATGACCTAATTACAATAACTAAACCAGGGGTGTCAAACATAAGGCCCACGGGCCAGATCAGGCCCGCAAAGGGTTTTAATCCGGCCCGCGAGATGATTTTGTAAAGTTAAAAAAAAAAAAAAGTACTGTTGGACTAATTAATCAGCCGGCCACAATCAAAATATATAAAATTTGTAATTTCACAAGCAGTCCTCAGATGAGCAATGCAACTTTTACGGGGGAATCGTCCTGGATGTCATTAGTATTTTACACACAACTTAAAGTTACGGTTTGTTTAATTATTATTTTTGTTAATCATAGACTGACAAACATGTTAAATACGACACAAATTCAATTACTGGTAACTCAAATAGATATGACAAGAATTAGCGTACTTATTAACTGCGCCACACAATGCATTCTGGGAACAATATATATATGCAAAACAGGTCAATTTAACACGTCCAGAACGCAGTATTGCCACGTTCCATTTGCATTTGTATTATTTTTTGGAACAATATGATTACAGCTGAGCTCTGTAATCGTTTTTAAGTTATATACCGTTATTTTACCGATGCGGCCCACTTGATAATATATTTTCCTCCATGCTAACATGAGTTTGACACCCCTGAATGAAACATTACTACATTACAGTAAGAAACTTTATAATTACATTTAGTAAGAGTTAGTTAATATTTTCCTACATATAATCAATCTTTAGTTGCATGTAAATGTTACTTAATTCTGTTGAGTGTGATATGCTTGATATTGAGCAGTAGAATTTACTTAATTGGTGTGAGTGCAAATACGAGAATTTTTTTTAAATTAAATCTTCCAAGTTGTTTTTTCAGTGTACTGGACATTATATTTATACTCTGTTTTTGTAAATCTGAACTTACTTTTATACATGTAACATTATGTAGGTGAGTTTATTTGTCATTGCAATTAAATTGTTGTTCGTTCATTTTTGTACATTGATGTTAATTGTTATTTTTTAAACCAAACATAGCTACAGTATAGACCAGATAACACTGTAAATTCATAGTATAGTATTGGTTTATTTTTGTTGCTTTTACAAGGCCTACACTCTAAAATTGTTGAACTGAATTAAGTCTAAAAGAATTGTTGGACAACTTAATTGAATTACTTCAAGTGGTTAATTAATTATGAGGTCATTAAATTTAATTAATGGATTTCATTTAACTTAATATACTAACTTGGATTGCCGTAATTCAATTGTGTTACCACTTGACGTAATTCAATCAAACTGGTCAACACATTTCTTTTTAGAGGGTAGAACACGTGTTCCACAACCTTTATTGAACCAAGCCCCATAATTTACAGTTGAAAAAAATCTCAAGGCGTACCTGACAAAAATGCCATAAAAGTGGATACAGGAGTTAATTATGTGCCTTCTGCTATCTTGTGGAAGCACATTTAATTATCCATGTAACTATGCATTGCTGGCATAAGTATTGGAAGAAAATGTGTTTTATTTATTTATTTATTTATTTTTTATTTTTTTAAACCCGTTTTTATTTACCAGAACACAAATATTTGTTTTGAGTAGGCTACTACTTGGTAATTCAGATTACATGCAGAACTAGACGACCACAAAATCAAATTTTGCTTTGGGTCCCATGGAGGTGTCAAGCAACTCTGTCTGATCAATAATCAATCATTTTGGCTGACAGGCAAGTGGTGGGAAGTAACAGAGTTAAAAAATAAAATAAAATACAGACTAATTTTTGGTGTTACAGCAATACACTTCTTTGCATTTCAATCTGTAATTTAACTTATTTGCAAAAGAGCTGAATCAGTGCTTTCTACTTTTACCACTCTTTATCGATGCACATATTTGTACAGCCACTTAAAAACAACGCAAGGAGAACGTCTATTAACTTTGATTGTTGATTAAGAAATGGCCACCAATTCCACTAAAACATAAAAAAAAAAAAACTATGCATGGAGGTTTATGAAATGCTTAATAATCAGTATCATTACTGAGACTTTTTTTTTTTTTTAAGGAAAGAGGAAACATTATTCTTATATACATTTCAGTCTGTAGCCTAGTCTTTCATTGACTCCTACTTTTACCAGCCTTTAGTTTGTGGCAGCATTTTGCTTTTGTTGTTATTTACATAAACAGAGGTACAGTTGTACTTTTTTTTTTTTTTAAATACTTGAATTGTTGAATACTGTACTTGATGTGACCAAGACCTTATTCTTCAGTGGCTGTTGCCCCCACTAAATTGAGTTTGACAGTCCAGTTCTATGGGCTAGTGTGAAACATTTGGCTATTTACTTCTTGCAACTGTAATTATCGTCAGAAAGTGAGAATTTCACTTGGGCTGGACCAGCATGGTCGCTTGCTGATGATTCTCCGATACTGGCTGGCAGGAATGCGAAGGAAAGACGCGCTCGTCTTCTTGAACTCGGCACCATCAAATAGTGCTTCCGTGTTCCGCAGTCACCGGGGATCCCGATAATCGCTATCGAGTTCCATCCAGTCGAAGGGGGCGAGCGAGTGTCTGGTGTGCTGGAGGGAGGTGAGGGGAAGAAGGGGGGGGGTCGTCTCAGGATCCAGCGGCGGAAGAAGAGGAGGGGGGAGGAGGAGGAAGCCAAGTGAGATGAGCTGGGAGGGGGGTGCGAAGTGTGGGAGGGCCAGTCTGCGCTTCACGTCAAGGTTGCTGACGATGATGACGGTGAAGAATCCGGCTATTACGGGACATTTAAAGTTCGGGGGAAAGTAGGGGACGAGTCCAGGTTGCCTCGACTGCCCCCCGCCGCCTGTCGCTCACGAAGCGACGCGGCCAAAGCCCGTGTCGTGTCGCTCTTTGTCACAAACACGCCAAAATGCGGCGGCGGTCAGGTGTGCGTCAAGACAGCCCTCGCTAGCGGCACTTGGGAATAATTGCTCGTTGTTGTGCGCCCTCCCCCACCCCCGCACGCTGCCGCACTGGTTCCGTCTGGCTCGCGCTCAGCTGCTGCGTGTCCCGGGATGACCTGTTGATGTCGGTAGAATGGAGACTGGCAGGGGGAGCGATTTCCCCCATCACCAAAATATTTAAATAAGACACATTTGGGTGCTTGATAAGCGACGTCGCAGCCGAGCTACCTCGCCCGTGTTGACAGTAAGTAGCCTGCGTGTGTTTGTGTGTTTCGGAGTGTGCTCCGTCGTGGAAATACTTGATATTTGTTGGATTTGAGTGTGCACGAGGTGGATGGTGCGCCCAAAATATTTAACAGTTAGCTTTAGCGGTTAGCCACCTCGACAGGCCCGCTGCGGATTGGGGAGGACGATGAACGTCTCTTTCAGTCCCACGAGACTGTCGGGAAGAAATAGAGAGACGAGCGGTGGGGGGCGTTCGGGGGCACGTTCGGAGTGCAATTTGACCGCACGTCAGCAGCGCGGACAACCTCGCGCTCGCCGGGGTCCCGCTGCCAACCCGTGCCGCCTCCCTCGCGTCGCCTCCGGTGCCAGCCGCCAGTCGAGAGACCCCGACCGGCTGGTAGGCTGGCACCGTGCGGAGTCCTCGTGTGCCCCTGTCTTTACCCAGCATCCATTTCGGGTAAAACGGATCAACGCGGATGCTTGTGTAGAATGTCTCAATAATAATATACTGTGTGTGGTTTTGAATGCAGGAATAACGAGACACGTCTGCCATAACTTGATGCGGGCACACGAGAACCAGGAAATGCCTGCAGAAAGTCAGCATTGTGTGCCTGCCAGCTGCAGCAATGACTCCACAGTCCAGCAGTCGAAAAAGGCTGCTTCGGTTCGGAAGCTCTTTTACTGTCACAGCACCAAATGGGCTGTGTGAAAAAGCGTGCAAGTCATTCAGTAGATACGATGGAAAGGTCTTAAGTGTGCTTCGTGTTTGACCCACTTTCCCAGCAAGGCTGCTTTAACGTTTTGGATTTTAAGTTAAGTGGCATTCTGGGCGACCTGGGATGATCCCTCTATTCTCGCCAAGACTCGGTTGCCCCTCCTTGGTGCATAAAGGCACATGCACACTCAGTCACATCTCTTTCACTGTCAGAACAAACTGTGCAACCCCTGGCCCCCTCCTCTCCAAACCCTGTGTTTGTGTGTCTTCATGTGCAAGCATGTGTGCTCGCTGCGGCTCGCCAATCCGTAAACAAGCTGTATTGTCTGTGTGCGAGTCACTGTGCCTTTTGTGGGTTTGTTTGAGTTGGTGTGTGCGCATCTGTGTTTTAGTATGAGGGAGAGGGAGCTCGAGTGAGACAAAGAGAGCATTTCTCTTTGCCCTGGAGCTTGGCGAAGCCCCAAATGAAAGGCTTTGGATATGATGGGGCTGCTCTCACTAGCCCTCAATGGTCACTCCCACCATAGATTCATTTTGTTTGGCTTTGACAGCAAAAGATAAACATGAGACCAGGGATCGGTTCATCTTTTGTTTCCAGGTATTAACATCTGGATCTGAGCCGCAACTTAGAAGATAGCATTGTTAAGGGAAGACCACCATTTTAGGTTTAGGTAAGCAAACATATTGGTTCAATATTGTTTGCTTGCAATAATTGCTGTAAGCCTGTGACCCACTGACATCACCAAACTTTTGTGTTCTTCTTTTGTGATGCTTTCACTGTAGCCTCTCTGTGTTTGTTTGTTTTGGGTCATTTTTTCCCTTCTGTCTCCTCCTTTTGCAGTTAAAATGTGTGCTCTATAGCAGGGTTCACCAATTGTGGTCCTCGAGGTCCGGAGTCCTGCAGGTTATAGATGTTTTCTGCCTACCAACACACCTGATACTAAAGATCAGGATTATCAGACATGCTAATGAGCTGATTATATGAATCAGGTGTGCTTGTGGGTGGAAACATCTAAAACCTGCAGGACTCCGGACCTCAAGGGCCGGAATTGGTGAACCCTGCTCTTTTGGGTTTAAGTCTGGAAGACTTGGCCAATCTTACACGTTTACTTCTTGCCCTTGATTAACTCCTTTGTTAATTCGGCAGTGTCTTGGGTCATTTTATTGCATAATGAAGGAATAGTTAGATTGCATTTCCTTTTTTTGGACAGAATGTCTCTGTAGATTTCTGACTTCATTTTGCTGCTGCCAGCAAAAAAAGCCATGCAAGTCCAGGCCATGACAATACCTCCACGGTTTTACATCGTTTCATGTAACAAACTAAAGTAAATGAAGTGTGTCTACTTCACATTTATTGCTAAATGGATTTGTTCTTTTCATTTTGCTGGAAAATCTGGAGTCAAATTATTTTTTTTCCATTTATACTTAGCAAACTAGACTAAGTGCAATTTCTGGAGAAATTGCATGGGAATGCTGAAAGCTGAATGCTAATAGCTGAATGCTAAGCTGAATGCTAATAGCTGAATGCTAATGAAGGAAATAGAAAGAAACTCTGAAAATTACAAAGTAATTAACTATTAATTACTAGTATTAGTAGTAGTAGTAGTAGTAGTAGTAGAAAAAGTAGTAGTATTACTAGTAGAGGTGTGCAAAATTTCCGATTCTTAGATTATTCACGATTCGGCCGTGGAACAATCGAGAACGATTCACAAAAGTCCAAATTCCGATTATATAAATATGCCAAGGGAACCGAAACTAAAAGTGGACCGGAGCGGAAAGTACGCGGAACTGAAACGCAGTAGCGCGCGCGGTCTTCGGGACGCTTAATGGGACGGACCGAGAGTACACATCCACAACTCACGCCTCGACATTCAAAACAACAACAAGCATGGCTGAGCTGACCAACCCACCTCTTCGTCAGATCAGACCTGCTCCGAAAAGGCAAACAACTTCAGGCGGAAGTATCAGCTAGCTGGCTGCAGTGCGTCGGTTAGCGTTCTACAGGGCGCCGCGCAGTGATACGAACGAACGAACAGAAAAGTAGTGGCTGGCGGTAATGGCGTCTGACTTTATTCAGAAAAGAGTATTGTGATGGAAATGTATCACGCTTTTGAAAACAAATAGTTTTTAGAAGAAAAACGCTTTATTTCCGAGACCCCAGCCATCTTGCTGGACTATTTTCCTCTCGTCCAACGTCGAACATGAACGCGTGTCACCGAACGCTGTCAGAAAGAAGTCAGTGCTGATCGCACACACGGGAGGTGAGGATCAAATTGAGATTCATGTTAAAAAAGCAGAACGATCCCTTTAATGTTTACACGTTCATGTTTACACAAGTTAAAAAGCAGAAAAGCACTTGAGGGGTTTTTTTTTTTTTGTACCTCTGAGAAACTTTAATGTTTACATGTTCATCTTTACACAACTTAAAAAGCAGGAAAGCACTTTTTTTTTTTTTTAGGCATTTGTATTGAAGTAGTAGTTCACATTGTCTTTCATTTATATCTCAGTGCACTTTTGAGTGGATAAAAATAATATATTTTTGCTCAATGCTATGTTTTATTCTGTTGAAGACTGAATATACTTAAAAGCTGTTGTTACAGAATGAGGACTTGAGTATTTTATTTACTGTTTTGAACTGTTAACTTGATACTGAAATAGTAGTTTATTTAGGCCTGAGAGGACTTTTGTACTATTTTTGTAACTAATGTACGAAACATTAAAAGCACCAAAATACATTGTTTTTTTCTGCTGCCTGGGGGGAAATCAATAATCGTTTTATAATCGAATCGTAGCCTCTGAATCGTAATCGCAATCGAATCGTGAGGTGCCCCAAGATTCCCACCTCTAATTACTAGTAATTATAAAGTAGTAACTTGTCGTTAAATGACAAATGCAAACCCATCCACCCATCAGTTAGTAATCAGCAGTAGTCACCTACCATAAATTACTAGTACAGTAAAGTTTTTTCATTCATCTATTTAGAAGCAATGCCTATACTCCTCTTTCACATCTTTGGGTGGTGGTGCTGGAAAAAAAAAAAGGATTATTAGGAAACTTCAGCAAAAATCAGCGCAAAAAATTATGCCATGTCAGTCTATTTGGCACAAAACACAACTCCCTGTCCAATCACATAAGCAAGATGTTGACACTCACTTCAAAGTGTCATCTGATGCCGTAAGCGTAAGGTATTGCTGAATGGAGCCACATGCGTCGAATCATCTCAGTGAAAATATGGATTAAAATTAAAAACAAAAAAGTTAATGTCAAATGACATTTAATGAAATGGATGTTAACTTCTTGTATTCTGACTTCTTCAAATGCTTTACCACTGAGCTAAGTATCTTACAAGTATGGCAAGAGCAAATGGCTGTTGTCAAAGATTTTAATTTTAACTAAAGGCGACTGCCGGTTTAATCCTATAAGATGAACATTTTACTTTTGACTTTTACTCATTACATTATAGTGAGTCTACATTGTTGTATTTTACAGTAAGTCTGCGGTGTGTGTGTGTGTGTGTGTGTGTGTTTTAAATTAGCATGAGCTTCATTTAATCCTGGGGGCACATGCGCCACCATGCGGTCAAACTCAAAAATCACATGAAGAGAAGCAAAAACAAAAAACACTAATATGGCTCCAACACAGTATATGTCAAAATCTACCTTTCGTACAAGACATGGTTGGGTACAAAACTGCTTTTATTTAACTTTAAAAACAAACTTGCACGTTTTGTACCTTTCACACTAGGTGCGTTTCCATTACCCTTTGTCGTAAAAATAAAAGCACTATTGTACTATTTCGATGAAGTACAATTTCGAATTGTCGGTGTTTCCATTGAAGAGAGTTTCGCTTCTGACCCCGGGTTTTCACCGGATGCGGTTGCGGTGCGGTTGCGGTGCGGTGCGTCTTGACTGCGTGCTCCGGACGGGTCAATTTTTTTGTCAATCCACACCGGCTCCGCACAGCTGCGGTCCGGCAGCTCCGTCGCCGCCCACTTCCCAACGTGTCTCGCGGGACCGCGCGCGCGTGATCATGTGGCATTTCACAACGACAAACATACAGAATGTCTGTGCTCAACAGAGAAGCAGAAAGAGAGGTGGACTTCTTTTGATTTAACCTTTTCTTCTTCTTCTGCTATGAGATTCCATGCAGCATCCTTTTTTTGGTTGTCCTTGTAAAGTATATTAATAACGAGAGTCGGGTCAGTGCGGGTCCACTCTTTATTTCTGTCTTCCGCGTCCGGCTGCCGCTCAGTACGGCAAGCGAGACGGGCACAACAAGCAATCGCGAACATCAAACTCACAATACATTACAGTCCTTATAAAAAGGATGTGCCGTGTCATATATTATTTTGTGGTTTTCCACCTCCAATATAAACCTCTCCTCGTCCATGTTCGCTGGTGTCTAAACCGTGAATGAGCACATGGCCCGGCGACGCCCACGTCACGTTTTGCTGAAAAGCTTGCGAAATAGGAGCTGGCGAGTGTTTTATTCTGAAAGGTAACCGGAAATTTTTTTTTTTGAAACTGCCTCGGTCTTCCTGTCCCGCTCGATGTGTTTTGTGCTAGCTTGCCATTTGCCGGAGGCCTACCGCTGCGGCGTCTGGCAAAAATAGAAAATAGGTCTATCCTTGCGGAAGTCGAAGTCCGCAGTCGACACGCAACACACCCGCAAGCGGTGTAAACTGCACCATTCGAATGAATGGAATCTAATTGCTTGCGTCGCCGGACCGCACCGCAACCGCACCGCAACCGCAACCGGTGAAAACCCGGGGTGAGGCGCAATTCTCGGAATGTCCCGTCTCGCGAGACCTCACTGTTCTATAGGAGGTGCTCATCATGTTTACGGTAGACTGGCGCCCGGTGTAGTTATATTACTTTAAAAACACTCACCCCTCATCGTCAGCGGGCGGTTTCGGGCATTTACTGCTGGTGTTGTTGTGTGTGTCCCTCGGCAGTCGGCAAGCAGTTCTGACACGAAATCGAGTGGCCCCGTACTTCCTGTAAAGTAATGTTGTTGTTGTTGTTCCCATGCAGAGGCTGGGTAAAAGGCGAGTTACAAATAGTTCAAAGTTTCTGATGTTTTCTGGCGTCCTCCCTGCTAAATTAACAAGACATAACGGGACAGGATTTCAAGCTCACCTCTCCTTCAACTTCTCGAAGGCGGCTCGCTCGATTACACCTCTTTCTCTTTTGCGCTCATGACGTGCAGTAGCCGATACAAATCACTTCAACATGTAAAACTAAAATACAAAACCAAAATTAATAATTCTCAAAACAAATAGTAATTGCAAGTTTAATAAAAATACACATAAGCAACGTGTTAAAGTCCTTTCCTCCGTGACCGGGCAGGTGTCACATGACTATGCGCAAAAAGTGTTTCCATTACACTTTTGCGAAATACTTCGTCTCAAAAACCACCTCATGAGAGCGCAAAAACTTTTTTGCGATATTTGAGTTTTTTCGCAAATCCGGTGTTTCCATTACCAGCTTACTTTTGCGAAACATGCCTTTTGCGCAAAAATGAGGGTAATGGAAACGCACCTAGTGTCTGTTTTGCGTGTGTGATCGTGTTTGGACCGCTGTAGTTGGCGATCCAAGGTGGCTGATCTTCTGCACATGTGCGTCACCGATCGTGCAGAGGTCACCGATAGTGTCTTGACACCATGATTTAGTTGAAACAGAAGCAACGGACTTCCATATTATATATAAGTCCGTGGACGAACGGCGCTCGGCGGAACAGCATTTTGGGATCGAAATATAAATTGTCAAGCGTACCGGAACGCTGACAGACTGTGACAGTACGTTCTTTGCATGGTGAGAAGTACCTGAACGCTCAAGGAGATTTTTAGACGTGCCGGAGCTCCGTACAGGTGCGTTCCGGCCCACTGAAAAACACTGCATAAAATAATAAAAAAAAGAAAACACCCACTAACTCTGGCCAGCAGATGGCAGCATTGTATCTCTTTTCAATGGGATCCTGTGGAGGCTTTCCTTCCGCGGTCACGTGTTTTTCTGCCGAATGAAGCACCGCATCGGAACAACGTGTCCAGACATTTTTTGTCACGAGCGCTCGACACGTGCCGAGTGTAACATCACAAGCATTTACCACTACACCAGGCCACGTTTTACAATTTTTGACAAGAGAAAATGGCAATGTCAAGAGATTTCAGTTTTAACTTAAAAAAATAAATACATCATACCGGTGACCTCATGGTTTGTATCTCAGCGCTCTATCCGCGCTCATTTGAACTGTCAAAGCCAAGCTTGCATTAAATGCATTCCCCAATGCGTGCGGATCTGCCATAACATTTCACGAGTGGCAAGTCACGGAAACATTGAACCATATTTACAACTTAATATGGACCACCATGGATGAAATATTGAGATTCACGACCGGCTCGCGAGTCGCAAAGTTATTTGTGAATGGAGAGCTCTGCTGCTGGCGCTCTCATTCAAGTGAATGGGAACACACGACCAGCGAGCGTTGTGTGATTTATTTTATTTTTTTTTAAAACCACAAACGTTACAAATCCACTGACAAGTACCTTTTAAATTGTAAATATAGTTCAGCGTTGTTGTAAACCATTATTATATTGATTGTATGTACCGTATTTTTATGACTTTGGCGAAGACGGGCGCCTTAAAGGGATTGTTCGGATTTTTTAACATGAATCTCAATTTGATCCTCCCCTCCCGTGTGTGCGATCAGAACTGACTTACCCCTGACAGCGTTCTGTGACACGAGTTGTGTTCCGGTGTTGGACGAGAAGAAAATAGTCCAGCAAGCTGGCTTCGGTCTCGGAAATAAAGCGTTTTTCTTCTAAAAACTATTTGTTTTCAAAAGCGTGATACATTTCCATCACAATACTCCTTTCCTGAAAAAAGTCAGACGCCATGACCGCCAGCCACTACTTTTCTGTTCGTTCATATCACTGCGCGGCGCCCTGTAGAGGGCTAACCGACGCACTGCAGCCAGCTAGCTGATACTTCCGCCTTCGAAAAGACAAACAACTTCTAGCGGAAGGATCAGCTGGCTGCAGTGCGTCAATTAGTCTACAGGGTGCCGCGCAGTGATACGAACGAACAGAAAAGTAGTGGCTGGCGGTCATGGCGTCTGACTTTTTTCAGGAAAGGAGTATTGTGATGGAAATGTATCACGCTTTTGAAAACAAATAGTTTTTAGAAGAAAAACGCTTTATTTCCGACACCCCAGCCAGTTTGCTGGACTATTTTCCTCTCGTCCAACGCCGGACCAGAACGCGTGTCACAGAACGCTGTCAGGGGTCAGTCAGTGCTGATCGCACACACGGGAGGTGAGGATGAAATTGAGGTTCATGTTAAAAAATCCGAACGATCCCTTTAAGTTCTCTCGCAAACAAGGAAGTGGGCGTGTGCCACAGCGTTGCTCTGCGTTGCTGTCGGTCAATCAGGTGACAGGACAACACGGCCCCCCTCGTCTCCTGACGACCAGCGTTGCAGAACCACTGCCGAAAGGGTTCTAAACAGCGGTTACAACGGAACCGCATGGCCCCGAAAGAGTCCCATGGACACATCTGGGGACAAAAAATGCCGCTTCGGTGTGGAACTGGTCCGGTGGAAAAGCGCCATATTATATATGTATATTTGTATGTAAATTGTAGTCTGCGCGGTGCACGAGTACACATATGCTGTGTCGATCAGGAAGTAGCCAGCCGATCACTTTGCAGCGGGTCATGTTTCACTCAAATACTGGACAAAAGAGCGTTTTCACGACACGTCATCAGGCGCGTCATTAACCCGGAAGTAGCCATCTTGGCGATACTCCGTTGCCCACACTCTGAGTCCGCACCACAACAGAGAACTTTCTTGAGGACAATGGTGAAACCTTTGTCCATCCGATGTTGATTTTGATTCAAGTGTATTCCATATTCACTTTGGAAATAAAACACCATTAATCATTAATAGATGACTATTTTTTGTTTAGTAACTAAAACCTATTAAAAACACACACACACACACGCACAGATGAAATGCTAAATGTATCAAGCTTGATTAGGGTGTTTCTGTATTAATAATAGCTGCTATCCGGTCTATACCGAGTGAGCTGTTTTCAGTAAAGGCAATGACAGAAGTTTGTTACAATTCAACAATCAGAATGAACGGATAATAGTAATACAACAGCGGTCTCTAGTGGTGAGAACATCCATTCATTATTTTGTTGTATATACTTGCCTGGACTGCAAATATGTAGCCTCAAGATATTTCTAAAAGATCATTGTTACTGTATGGTTATGGTAGAAAACATACAGAATGTCACTCAGCAGCACACACATTTATTCAAGAAAACCATGGATCTCAAATGCATACGACAGTGTATATAAGAGTGTATTATAATTTATGCTATGGCATAACAAGCGTTTTTTCGACCTTTGGAAAAAATAAATATATACATAAATTAATTCAACATCATTTCAAACCACAAGTAAACCGTCTGAAGTGCAAAACTTGACAGCAGTTCACTGAAATACTTATGAATTAATAATTAATTATTTACTTATTCTTATTATTATTAATTATACTTAATTATTTAGAGGTTTCTTCCCTTTTTTGATCCAGACTATGATACGTTGATGACTTGGTAATGTGTCTCCCTCACCCATGCACACACCATTTGGTTGTAAGCTTCCAAACCTTTGTACGATTTAAGGTATTCTGCTGTGTACGGGCTCGGCGAGAAAATCAGGTAGTTAGTTCACCATGTCGGGGTATGTAATTGAAGGAAGAATCGCGGGGTCGTTGTGGATCCAAGAAGAGGTGGCCAACTCATACAGATCTGTCCCGCTGATAAGACGTATTTTTTCCAAATCGCGGGCTTTTTCCTGTTGCCAAGTCCGTCCCTATATGCCTTAGCATCTTTGGTGGGCTTTGCCGAGCTTTAGAAGTTGTTTTGACATCGATAAAGACTCTCCAAACAATTCTCATTGTAATTCTCCATTAGCTTGTGTTAGCTTGTTTACGTCAATATCGCCAATATGGCCGCGCATCCGGGTTACTGCCGAGTTCGTGACGTCAGTGAAAACGCTCTATAGGATTGAGTCGGCGCACGGCGCGCGCTCATGTTACTACGGGAGAGCCAGCAGAGGACACGGCGACTTTCAAATGTAAATTTTAAACAGTGCAGAGGGAGCATTAATTCACTTGCGCTGTGCGAGCGGTATATTTTTTTTTTTCACCAGCACACACTTGAAAGTTGCCCGCATTTGCGAGTGAAATGCTCGCACTCTCGAGCCCTGAAGCTATGCTAAGTTAGAGAAGCTTCAACTTGCACAAGACAAGTTTAACTGTGCCTGACGATTTAGTGAAAGATTCTTTGCATCAGTTTAGTCAGTAGAGCTGTCAGTTAATCGATTGACAAGTAATCGATTATTAAATTAATCAAGAACTATTTTAATAATCAAGTAATCGTTTTGAGCCATTTTTTTTATTTAAAATTGTCCAAATCCTCTGATTTCAGTATATCAACAGTTATTGGTCACTGATTTCTGTAGTCCTTAATCAAAGTAATTGATTATCTTTAGTGTTTAATCAAAACAAGGCATTTGCAAACATCTGTTTTTACTTTGGAAAACAATGACCAAAGCGGTAACACATGACATCAATCCCCTTTTTTAATCACTGTACTAAGTACGAAATAAACAACAACCACTGGTTAATAAACACTACTTAGGGGAAAACGTGCTTTTGTAATAGACTTTAATGCAAAATTAAAGTAATAGTCATGGGATGTTTTGCTCTATCTCGTTCAGTTTGTTGACTTAAAAAGTATCAAACCATGAGCTGCACTTTGGGAAAGTCATGAAGCGGACACTCGCAAAGCATGATTTGCAAAATAAACACATGAGAGAGTGGAGTCTACAAAAAGATACTTTCTGACTATTGAAGGTAGGAAATATAAGTTAGTTATCTTCTGAGGCAATGTGACGCAAGATGAACATGAATTTGACACCCCTGCGCTAATGGCATATCTGGCTGGTATTAGGATTAAATATTTCCATTTGTTTTTCAGACAGAACTTGCTTTTATTTCAGTGAATAGTACACATACGTACGGTATGTTCACATGATAATCTATAGCTTGGATTATACAGAAGTGCAATGGCACGAGTGTTTATATGCACTGAAAAAGTGTGTAGCCACTTAAATGGCTGTGACTGGCCTAGAGTGGCTTTGAAAGGGTGCAGTGCAAAATGTGTTTGCCTTTGGATGTTTGGTGTACAGTGAATAGAATCATGCTATGTGCTGTTTGTCGAAGCCACACACATACACACACGCATACACGCGGAGAATAACCGCACATGACCCAGTTATCTAAGGACACTGGATTTTATGGCTCATGGAAGACAGAACATAAAACAGGCTTTCATTGAGCTCGGGCAGTGACGGCTCCTGAGAGGCCGACGTGACGTATAGGATTAATGGAATGTAGATTATCCGCCAAATCTTGAGCAAATATCGTCCTTTCATGGGCTAGTGAAACGTCTTCAATAGGACTGTGTGAATAATCGTCTGCCAGATAGCAAATGTACAGTGAACCCCCATTTATCGCGGGTTCTAGACTCAACCGCGATACCTGATGAGAGACCATACAAAAACATTTATTAGTTTTACCTTTTTTTACGCATTTTAATCTTATCAAGACACACTCTGATAGATGAATTTTGTGCTCTATGTTCATGACATTGAACCATGACTGGCTGCCGGATGATGAAATACCAGATTCATGTTAACATTTACCTCAGTTCTTTAAGGATGTTAACAATTGAAAACTACAATTAGTGGAAATATGATGCCACCTGCCAATATTATCAAGCTGCATTATGATGCATCCTCATATGCATGTAAAAAATCATGTCTATTTTTGTGTCTTTTCCCCAAACAGAGCCGTTGTTGGTGTGCATTGGCGCACCATGGCCCAGACGCTCCAGATGGCGATCCCAAACTTTGGCAACAACGTTTTAGAGTGCCTTAACGAGCAGCGTCTGCAGGGCCTCTATTGTGATGTCTCTGTGGTGGTCAAGGGGCATGCCTTCAAGGTAGGGCTGGGTTTTTATTCCATTTAATAGTTTCTAGAAGAGTTGAGAATAATACAAAATAACGAGTCTGTGGCTTGAAAAAGAACACCATATTGGAAGGAAAAAAACATGGAGGCAGGCGATCAGAACACTGAGAGGCAGATTTTCATATTCTGTGATAGCAACCTCCCCCAGATGTCAAGTGAATGGAGTGAGACTAGTTGGAACAGGCTATGCATGACTTTGTTATACATTTGCTGGACTGGCCATTACTAGGCGGAAGCTTTTGATATATATTCTAATATGAGACATTTATGGGAAGTGGTTTGAATCAGGTTTTAAAACCAAAACAACAGCAATTAACTGATTAATGGATCATTAATATAACTAACACGGCAGTAAACAATGCATATATGAGGGCATTCCAGCCCTGAGATGCGAGTAAGTCACATACTGTATGTGCAAGTCACAAGTCGTCAACCTTCAAGTCGCAAGCAAGTCACTGTGGGGGGAAAAAAACAAGCAAGTCAATTTGAATCGCTACCAAATTTCAAGCAAGTCAAGTCATTACTTGGTTCAAGCAAGTCATAAGTCAAGTCATGCAATCTTGCTCAATAACAAAAAATACGTTGGAGTCATCATAGAATCTTTTTTTAATTTGATCATGCTACAATATTATCAGTAAAACTCAAACACTTGAGAGTATGAAATAAATGTGCTTTATAGCCCCTCTGCCTCCGCCCCCCTCCATTGATGAATACCGTATTAATTGCAGAGGTGGGTAGTAACGAGTTACATTTACTCCGTTCCATGTACTTGAGTAACTTTTTTTTTATTTTTTTTTTTTTTTAAATGTACTTCCAAGAGTAGTTTTATCACACAATACTTTTTACTTTTACTTGAGTAGATGTGTGAAGAAGGATCGCTACTCTTATTCCGCTATATTTGGCTACACTAAAGTCGTTACTTTTTTTTTTTTTTTCCTTTTTTTCCATTCAGTATCTTTACCAGAGACGCCAACAGTGGTTCTGCCACATGACTGCATTTCACCAATCAAACGTAGCAACAATAATCACATGACGACTCCTTCCCTTAACATTCTACCAATCAGACGTAACAATGCAGTCACGTGACCACAGGCAGCGGAAACGCTGTCGGCATTTGGAACATAGCAGCGGGAGAGGACGAAGCCGAACACCCATGGCCTCAAATAATTAGCATGTTTACATTACACGCCGTACGGAATAACAGCTTTATAATGCGGTGTCTTATGTGTCTGCAATGTGTCTGAAACAAACAGACATTTCGGCATATAAAAATTCCACATCGAAGCTGAGTTAACATGTCACGATAAGTTTGACCTAAATTCCCTTTTGTATTTAGGCAGGTATTTGTCTTAAGTGTTGAAAAGGACCTTTTCACATAGACTCTTTTGCAAACACTTTGTTTACTGTTGCCATAAACGAAACAGATCACGATACATGTTATATGGAGGCATGAATTGGCCGTAACCACTAAGTGTCACAAATTATTAACGCTAAAGATAGTTTTGGTAACAGATAAAACACTTGACTCCATGTAATGCCAGAACCTGGTAAGAAAACATATCAACGTCTTATTCAATATAGCAATGATAGCATATGTAAACAAAAAAGATTTAGGCTAAAAAGTACAAGTTTCTAATTGTTATGCTGGATGGGTATTTACAGAAATGTAGTGACCACAATATTTTCAGGTGTACACTCAGATTTAATACATTAATCATCAGAAATCCTACTCTAATATAGTTAACTTAATTTAACTTTGCAAATTAAACTGGATTTGCGATTTCAATGGCTTACTCGCCTGTAAACTCATAGCCTGATATTTTTTGTGTCAACAGAGGGTTCACCCCAACAAAATGAATGTTTTTGTCTGTCTGATTACATTGTTTTTCAAAAATAAATCAGACAATGTTCAAGCAGTTACTCAGTACTTGAGTATTATTTTCAACGAATACTTTTTTACTTCTATTTGAGTAAAATTTTTAATGACTACTTTTTAGGGGCTTAAACTTATGAGCTCAGTGACGGAATGAATTGAACTGTTTTTTTTAATTTTTTTTTAATTTTTTTATTGTAATTAGTAGGGCTGGGTATTGCCGCCAACCTCACGATACGATACGTATCACGATACAGGGGTCACGATACGATACGTATCGCGATACATATGTATCCCAATACTTGATCTTCAAGGCAATACGTATCCCGATATATGACATTAATTTTCTTGCATTTTATAATTACAGTCATATGTATACCTAAAGGAGATGTTTGTTATGCTGACTGATAAAAATATTTTTGTTAGCAGCTCTTCTGGTTTACCACCAAGCAGCATGCCTGGTTTAAATGTGCACGCACTGCAGAGCAAGGAGCAACTTTCACAGACACACCGGGAAAATGTATTAATATGCATGAGCCGATATGAGCAAAAATATTAAAGTATTAAAATTACAGCTCTAAAATGTGCTTATTTGAAATATTTGGGGAAATAAAAACAGCTTTTTTTTCATGTAACACATTCTATTTAATAAAATATACAAAAATTGGTACATTAAGACACGTGCCATGTTAAGTTTATAAGTAAATAAATGTTGACATTCTTCCTTGCTTTCATTTTTCTTAGCAAGACACAGTGTCCAATCACTGGTGAGATATTTTTGCATTAATTGAAGGCAATTAACTTCAAAGACGCTGCTGGTTTTTATTTTTTAGGTACAATGCAAGCTGCAAAGGCAAACGTTAATGCCTATTTAAAGTTAACAAGCAATATCGATTCTGACGCCTGCGTATCGATACGTGTATTGTAATGCGGCCCGCAACGATATATTGCCGTATCGATTTTTTTAGCACACCCGTAGTAATTAGACTCCTCCTTTTCTTAAAGGCTCACCGCGCTGTCTTGGCTGCGAGTAGTTCTTATTTCCGGGACCTCTTCAGCAACAGCGGCAGTAATGGAGGCTGCAGCAGCGCTGAGGCCAGCCCAACAGTGGTGGAGCTTCCACCGGCCGTACAGCCCCAGAGCTTCCAACAGATTTTGGCCTTCTGCTACACCGGCCGTCTCAGCATGACGGTGGGGGACCAGTTCCTCTTAATGTATACTGCTGGCTTCCTGCAGATCCAACAGATCATGGAAAAAGGCACGGAATTCTTCCTCAAGGTAAAAAAAAAAAAAACCCCAACAACAAACAGCTAATGTCTTATTTCGAGTAGGTGTTTAACCCTAGAAAGCAAAACGTATCATGCTAAATACAAGAAATTCTGAGCCCTCTGTTTTATGAGTATAATATTTCTCTTCCCATTAAAACCCTGACGTATATGATATGATACATGCATTGCACGGATAATCCATTAGAGGGCAGTATTACCCAGCTGATGGCTTTTCCAGCGACCTTGCACTATCGCCCCAATTGAGAAAGGAGAGACACCAATACTTATTAATAGTGGGAAATGTTCTCTCTGATTTTTGGAAATATAAATATGCTAGATATATTTTTTTATTATTATATTTATTATTATATTTTTGACTGTTATAAATGCACAAATTTAAAGCATTGTGAACGGATGTATCAAATATGACACAAATCAAAAGTCATATGTGGAAGTTGATAAAAAAAATAAAATAAAAATAAATAATTGTTCAAAAGGACCAATAAATACTGTATTTACAAGGAATCGGAATTTTCTCTCATATATTTTATGGTTCAAGCTTCTTTGGGTTAAAGGGGCTGTCTGCTGGTTTCACTCAGGAAAATGCACTTTTTAAATACTGGATTTAAAAAACAAACAAAAAGGATTTTTTTAATTAAATGTGTTAAAGTACATTAGCACAAATAAGTAGACCCCGAGAAAAAGACTGACAACTTGTTCATTCCAGGCCTAGCAGACATGTGAAGTTTTGAAATCTATCCATTCTATTACAACCTTACTTTCATGTTGTGAGTTAAAGGCCCAGTCTGCCAGTTTCACTCTGGAAAAGGCGCTTTTTAAATACAGGATTTAAACAATCAAACTACTTCTCAACTTGCATATCAGGGCTTGTCTTCGTTTCTGGTGGTGAGTTCGTCCTAAACCCGCACCCCCCCCCAGCCTGTATTTTGCCATTTTGTGTTTGTTTTGGAAACAGCGGGACGTTTCTGTGGAAAGACAGTGTTTACACCCCTCCAGCCAATCGCAGAGCGGGGGGTGGCGTGTCGCAAACGGGGCCGGGCGAACGTGTCAGCTGCGTGACGTCACTCCCGCGGCAATTTGAAAGCACGCACGGATTATTATTCTTATTTTTTCACTCACTCACTCACAGAAGATTGTGAGATTGTGTGAATGAGTGAGTAAAAAAAAAAATCCGTGCGTGCTTTCAAATTGCCGTCCCGCTGTTTACAAAACAAACACAAAATGGCAAAATACAGGCTGGGGGTGTGGGGGTTTAGGACAAAATCACCCTCACACGTTATGAAAAGCCCAGATCTATAAATTGAGAAGTAGTTAGTTTGTTAGTTTGTTTAAATCCTGTATTTAAAAAGTGCATTTTCTTGAGTGAAACCGAAAGCAAATATTCAGTTGGCCCACAATTGAGATGAAAACAGGAGGAAATTAATTCTCAATTAAAAGTCCAAATTATGTAAGCGAAAGATTTTATTGGTGTGCACTCTCTGACCGTTGGCGGCTTTATGGAGAATTTGTTAATGTGTGTGCTAAGGGGATTTAATCTTCTTTGCAAGTCTCGTATGAGGAAAGCACTGTTTATTAATTGCAATGAATGACGTGGCTGTTTACAGTGCTCCTTATTTGGCAGTTGATGGCTGCGCTAAATCTTTACTGTTATCACTGTAAACAATAATGTCCATTATATGCTGACTAGTGTTGCATGTGATACCGGTACCAGTACCGTACATTGATGTTTTGCCATCAAAAATGGCTCGGTATAATTATTTCTTTTTTGCACTGGTACTTGAAAAAATTTATCAAAATTAGTCAAAAGTCAAAATTTTGGTATTGTGACGACACAATGCTGACACAGAATTTGTGCTTATGTTCATGTTCATGTTCAGGTCTCCTCCCCCAGTTGTGACTCCCAGGGTCTTAACGCAGAGGAGGCTCCGCCATCTGAGCCTCAGAGTCCCGTAACACAGACCGGTACGGGCGCAGGCCGGCCCGCCGCCTGCTTGACGCCTCTCCCGTTGGTGTCGCGCGTGAAGACAGAGCAGCCTGCAAGCCAACCGGAAGCCGCCGCCCATTCAGTGGTCTGCACTCCCGTCGCCAAGCGCCTGTGGGAGGGTGGCAGCAGCCGCGACGGAGGAGGAGGCGGGGCCTCCGGGCCAGGAGGGGGCGCCAGAAAGGCGGCGCGTTATTCCCAGGAGGCGGTGCGTGGCAGTGCCATCCAGAGCCCCGGAGCGCTCGGACTGGCCATGGGTATGGGCGCCACGGCCACCAGCCTGGCGGGCATGGTGGCAAGTGGCGGGCTAAGTGGCGGCGCAGGCGCTAACGGCACCTCTGCATCCGGGGTGGGCATGTCAGAGGGCGCCAGCCCTGGCACCCTGAGCACCTACGCCAGCGACTCGCCCATCAGCTACCACGATGATGAAGAGGAGGAAGAGGGCACAGAGGAATGTGCTGAAGAGCAGTACCGGCAAATCTGCAACATGTACACCATGTATAGCATGCTCAACATGGGGGCGGCAGGTAACAGGGTCTGATTCATTCTCAATTTGTCCACTCTTAAATGTCATCATGAGTGTGTGGTTTACTGGTTAGCGTCTCATGTTTCAGCATTGTGTTTCCTCAGCTGCCGGCGAACGGGTGGAGGCGCTTCCCGACCACACGGAGACACGGGGGCGGATGCGTGGCCGAGACCTCACTTGTCTCCCGGCAGAGCTTATCGCCCAGATTGGCAACCGCTGTCATCCCAAACTGTATGAGGAAGGAGATCCTGCTGAGAAAATAGAGCTGGTCTCAGGTATTCGTGTGTCTTAAAAATGTTTGGGATATTGATCACGGACATTGAGTTGAATTTCCATTTTAAACAGACTGTCTAATATTAAAAACAGCACCACAAAGATAGGCAAAATTATGGGGGGGGGGGGATTCACTTACAGTGTGATCTCAGGAAACAACCAATCACAGGTCAGCTCCAAAAAACCGGGTGAGCTCTGATTGGTCGTTGCCTTGAGCCCTGAGCAAATGTGAAGTCATCTTCAATTGACAGCAAGTGACAAAATGGCCGCCCCGTGAGATGGGTAAAAATGCCTGTATTTTGCTGTATAACTCTTATTCCACAAATGTAATATTAATCAGAATGTCACGTTGAGACTAGTGAGGTTACATATAACTAGGGATGCTCCGATCGATCGGCCACGATCATAATCGGCTGATATTCATGAAAAAGTATGTGATCGGAATATTTTATCAAAGCCTTTCATTCCCGATCAAAAATCCGATCACCCGTAGTTCATACTTCGCAGCCTGCCTGAGAGAACAACTTGAGGGCACAATGTGGCGGCAACTACCTCATCCAACCCCCCGCCCCTCCCCCTCGCTTGTGTCTGTGTGTACATAGATATATAATTGATATGTGTCTTGGAGCGTCCTCGTCATTCGCCCCTCGGGCCATGAGGTGTTCAGACAGTTTTACGTAAATGTATTAACTAACAGACGACGAATTTGTGCAAAAATTCGAACAATTGGTGATTGATGAAGGCTACGTTGCACAGTAAGTTTTTAATTGCGACAATTGGGCCTTTTCTTTTCTTGGAAAAAGATGCCTCACCGTACCTGAAGTTTCCATGAAGTTTCGGAATTGAAAAGAATCACCCAAAAAAAGTGTTCACCAGTCAGGCGATCGCTCACGATGATGATGTTTGCCTTGGACACTTTCGAAGGATTATTTAAAAAAATATATAAATAAAATAATAATAATAATAATAATAAATAAAATTAAATAAAAAACAAAAAACAACAACAACATCCTTGGATCAGTTCTTTACAAAACAGCAGACAAAAAACATTTCTGAGAGAGAACATGAACCAAAAAGAGGGCATAAAACGAAGAGGACATCAGTTAAAAAGGTAAATGACCATCATTTTTATTCTTTACCCTATTCTTTGTTTTTTTACATTATGTACAACTCTCATTTATTGTGCAATGATCTAAATTGTAACGTATTTGTTACATGTTTTGATGCATTTTTTTTGCTTCATAAATCATGTCTGAATTTTGGGAGGCTTGGAACAGATTAGGGCATTTACATGGAAAATGTGTCTCTACTTACAAAATGTTCTAGTTAAGAACTTTCTTCCAGAACGAGTTAATTTCGTATGTAGAGGTACCACTGTATGGAGCTCGGATGTCAGTCCTGTTGAGAGTGCTGATTATTTCAATCTGTTAAATAGGGGTGTGAATTGCCTAGTACCTGACGATTCGATTCGTATCACGATTCACAGGTCACGATTCGATTCGATACCGATTAATCCCGATACGAATTTATAAGTCGATTGTTGCGATTTTTTTTCATTCAAATTTAGAAAATACTAATCAGTAAGCTTGTAGAGTGTAAGATTTATATGAAAATGTATTATTTATTTATCTGAAATTTCAGTTTTATAACTGAGCCACTGTATTTAACAAACAGGTTGTAACCTTTTCCATGTTAGAACAGCATTGAAATCAAATATTAAGGCTAAATGTTCCATTAATATAACATTCTTCCATGCTTAAGGTGTGAAAGTTTGACGTTTTGTTGAATATTTTTTCATCAAAAATAGAGGTTGTAATCTGTTTCATGTTTGAACAGCATTAAAATCAAATATTAAGGCTTAATGTTCCGTTCATATAACATTCTTCCATGCTCAAGGTGTGAATCCTAAAAAAAAAAAAAAAAAATCGATTCTGCCGATTATTGAATCGATTCGAGAATCGCGCGATGTAGTATCGCGATATATCGCCGAATCGATTTTTTTTTTAACACCCCTACTGTTAAAGCTTAAAGCTGATCATTTTAAGTTTTTCTGTTATTTATTTATTTATTTATTTATTGTTACTAAATATGTTGATGCATTGTGCCAAAAAGGGTTTTGTATCAATTCTCTTGAAAATGTTTTTGTCAAAAATTAAGGTGATTGTTTGTTTATTTATTTATTTATTTATTTATTTATTTATTTTATAAATATAGCCAATGGCACTCACCATAAATACATTGGGGGGAAAAAATATCGATGATCAATGTGATCGGTATCAGTATCGGCCGATCTTACTCATTGGTGATCGGTATCGGCAGCATAAAACACTGATCGGCGCATCCCTACATATCACATATTACATATTATTGTCAAGAAATGATTAAGGCTGACTTCCTTTAAGCATGTTCTGTCTTGACGTGAATGTGTTGTGACCTCTTCGTTTGCTTAAAAATGGCAGCAGCATCCTACAAAAGCTTTCCTGTAATGGCAGATCTTGTTTTTATCAAGCTATTTCTTTAATAAAAGTGATAGAATGTCTACTGATGTTTCACACATGGCAACATAATTAAATTTTTGTATGTGACTGCGTTTGTAGGGACAAAACATTTGATAAGAATGGAAAACTTCAAACATTGAAATTGAGTCATTGAAATGGTGACGTGTTAGTTATCATACGAATTGACACTTTTTGTCTGTGCGTCCGTCCCCAGGTACGTCCGTCTTTATTTCCCGGGCCCAGCTGATGAACTGTCATGTGAGTGCAGGGACCAGACACAAAGTGCTCCTGAGGAGGCTGCTGGCCGCCTTCTTTGACAGGTTTTGCTTCCCTCTGCCCGCCTCTTTTGTTTTGATGCTTATATCAGAGCAATGACTAAACCACTATATTTGTTTGTTTTTAT
This sequence comes from Festucalex cinctus, assembly GCF_051991245.1. Classification (NCBI taxonomy): domain Eukaryota; kingdom Metazoa; phylum Chordata; class Actinopteri; order Syngnathiformes; family Syngnathidae; genus Festucalex; species Festucalex cinctus. Next base: position 51,579,535 of record NC_135411.1, read on the forward strand.
TTCTGGCCTTCCAATCATGAATTTATTTAGGAACACGCTGGCTAACAGCTGCGGGACCGGTATCCGCTCATCCACCAACGACCCCAGCCGCAAGCCTCTGGACAACAGGGTGCTGCATGCAGTTAAATGTGAGCATGCAGTTTGTAAGATGGAGTGCAAATGTGTCAAGCTACAGTGCTTGTTGAAGCTAGTTGACAGGTTTTATGCTGAGCAACCAATCAAAGGTTGGTAGGTAACCGCGGGCCATGAAATGGATTTTGCTACAGTTAAGGCCTGAAATGGCATTAAGAAGCATTAAATACAATGTGGAGTGGCGTTAAAATTTAATGTGATAAAAAATGTCTGTATTTGTGGGGACTTGTGACTTGTTGTAATTTACGATGCACAAAATTGCCTGAAGTCAATCAGTTGTTTCATATTCCAAAACAATTGCACTCAATTTGAAAAAGAAAAATGTAGTGTTCCTGTCACCATGTACAACATGAAACGCTAATGCCACCTAGTAGCAGAAAATTACCTTTTTCTCTCATATCCTTTTAACCGTAATTGTAAACTGTAACTTTATGAATTACTTATAATGAAATTACTCTTTCAATGAACTAAATGATACAACCACATTTGTATTAGGTAAGCATATTTGTCCACTTTCGTGTTAACTCATTCACTCCTAGCCACTTTCACTGAAGCAACCCCCTTCGCTCCCGACTGTGTTACTGGATTTTGACTGATTTTGCAAGGCCCACAGAATATGTATTTATTTCTGTTTTGCATCAATTAACTAGGGGTGGGAATCTCTGACATGAGGCCGATTCGATATGTATCTCGATACACAAGTTGTGATTTGATTGAAAAACGATTATCTTTCAGAACAGAACGGTTCGATTAAGTTTGGGAACGATACAATTTTCGATTCGATACGATTAATTTCAATATTCAAAACTTATAGTGACATTTGTTGCTTGTAAACATTAATCTTAAAACACCACAAATTTTTACAGTATCTACAAATGTGTTAAAAAAGAACAACAACAATGTCTTCTATATTTTTATATATTGAATCAATTATTTAAATGGACCGGAACAAAGGGCTGGGCGATATGACTGAAAAATGTATCAGTTTAAATATTTATTAGTTGTTATTGACAGTTCTAATTGTTTTTTGTTTGTTTTTTTAATTCAAAATAAGGATCAGGAAAACAAAAGGCTGGTAATTCAATTTGAAATATAAATATTTAACCTTTAAAAAGACACTAACACAATTAAACAGAATATTTCCACATTGTGAAGTATTTCAGAAACATAAATTTAAGACATGAAATAAACCTACTGTCCAACCAAAATAAATATGAAGCCACCTTATGGAACAATAAATCTATCAAATGCATTTTAACAACTTAATATATCCAAAAATATTTACAAAAGTGCCCTAACCTTTTTATCAACAATTTTTGTTTTTAACAATTTTTGTTTTTCTTTGCCATCACATTCATTTTTGGTTAATGTATGATATCTTTTTTGTTTTTTTTAATCTGAGACACGATGATGACCACGGAATCACTACTGTTTATATTTTGTTTTTTGGGCTGTCGTTCATTTTGAGTTTGATGACGTAATCGCGGGCACGTCTCAGTTCTCCTATCTGCTGCTCATGCTAGTTGTAGACATTGACAGGGAGCCACAAACTGAGAAATGAGATACTTGCAGTGTGCTTTTAGCTTAGCTGGTGTGTTGGCTGTGGGACATACCTGTGTCGTTTGAATCCATGCATTGGATCGTCACGGGAGTTATTCTTTTTGGCTCGCGCGCAGTACCAACGCCGGCCCGGGACATACAAGTGCACCGAGAGGACTCGATAGCCATGGGAAATACCGAGATGTACGGCACCGGCTTCTGCTAACTGTCTCCATTTGAATGTTGTCACTTGTTGTGCGCGACTGCGCGCGAGCGCGCGTGCCGTGTCGCGAGCACGGCGTTGACGGTAGGCGGACCCCCTCCCCCCCAAAAAAGGTGCGTAACGTCTTTGCATTATGTTTACAACATCCGGGGAATGAAGCGTCTCTGAGCGCTACTTTGCTAGCTCTCTGTAAACAGGGAAGTAGCTTGAATAGTGATGCTACTGAAATGTAAACAAAACAAGTAGAGCACGGTGCAGAACTCTTGCTATTGTTATGAAAACCATAAAGCCTCACTCGCAACCGATTCACAGCAACGCGATATCCGGTCCACAGCTTTACAAGCAACGTATCTAAGGATTCCCGGCGGATTTTGTTTCGGTTGACAAGTTTGCTACCGATACGGTCGTTTAGCTCCCCTTGACGACCGATGGTGCGGTCGAATCGTTTTTTTGTCCCACCCCTACAATTAACATTAGAATATAGCTATATTTTGTCAATATTCACATTCCTGGTGAAAACAGGGACAAGAAGAGCTTGTTGCAACATGGACCTCGTTTATACTCTGCTGCCAACTGATTGCCGTTTTTTTTTATTTATTTATTTTTATTACTATTGCTTTAAGCCACCAATTCATGTCAGAAGCTGCATCAAAGTCTTCTGTATGAGCGTGCATAAAAAAAATAAAATAAAAGTTTTTTAGGGTTTGAATGAGTTAACAGTTTGAAAACCTTGAAAAATATATTTTATTGTACATTGAGAACATATAACATGCGTTTAATCATGAGATTAACGATGGAAATCATGCGATAAATTCCGATAATTGTAATTGACTGGCAGCCCCAATATATAAACAGTATGTCAATATACGTATGTATATGTGGGAGTGCGTGCGTGTGTATGTGTGTGTATGCAGAACAACATGAGCATTACGTTAGTTTAAGTGCCATTAAAAAAATGGCATTAAAAAGCATTGAATTGGACTTCCGGTGACGCCATGTTCCAAGCAGCTGCTTGAAGATCGCGCTCCGTCCATACTCGATATATTTCCTAACTAAAACCACAGTACTCGACGATTTTTTTTTCCCCTTTCTCTTTTTTTTCGAGATGGCAACATCCCTAAGAGGCAAAGGATCGCAAAAACAGGATCAAAATAAAGATAAAGGCGACAACTTGAGACAGCTAACTTTGAAACAGGCCTCGGGCGGTCCCGCAGCTACAGAAGATAGCATGCATAACTCCGAGTCTAAAATACTGGCTGAGCTCGAGAAGTTGAGGAAGGACAACCAAGAGGGCCATATGCAAACTCAACTCTCCCTGACAAGGCTGGAAACATCTTTTAAGGGACTGAGAGAAGATGTGACAAAATTGGAGAACAGAGTCGCGGAGGCGGAGGGCCGCATTGGTGCTAACGAGGACACCGCTAAACGACATGAGCAGGCCCTCCGCCATTTGCTACACAGAGAGATGGAATTGACGGCGCGTTGCGAGGATATGCAGAATAGACTGCGGCGAAACAACATGAGGATCTATCGCGTGCCAGAAGGGAGCGAGGGAAGAGATGTTAAGCTCTTCGTACAGGAGTTGCTTAAATCCGCAATTCAACTTTCCCCGGAGCTCGACATAGCCATTGAGAGGGCACACAGAGCTCTCTCCGGCAAGCCCAAAGATCCCAAAGCTGCCCCGCGCTCTCTGATTGTTAGATTCTTGGATTACTCTGTCAAGGAAACCATACTACGGAAAGCATGGGAGCAGAGGTCAGTAATGTACAACGGAATTCAGATTTACTTGGATCACGATTTTTCACCCGAGTTACAGAAGAGGAGAATGCTCGCGCGTGACGTCATAAAGCAACTAAAAGTCAAGAATATCAGGGCGAAATGTGTTTTCCCTGCACAGTTGAAAATGTTCCTTGATGATGGTGAAAAAACCTACCCGACGTTATCGGATGCGCTCCCGGTGCTTAAGGAGATGGGCGTACAGGTGCGAGTGGATGAGAGGGAGCGGATGGAAAATGAGCTGTTCCGGGAAGGTTGGAGCACCGCAGGAGCAAGACAGACATTGAGGAGAGGCCGCACAACTTTTTCCTACGCAGGGATTAAATCATTCTTCAACACAAAGGAGTAATTTCCCCCTCTCCTTTACATCTTTTTGCCCCCCCCCCTTTTTTTCCCCCTTCTCCCCCCCCTTTTTTTTTTCTTTCTCTCTCTCTCTCTATCCTTTCTCTTCTCCAACACTAACAACCCCCCCTCGTCGAGTTTATTTGGAAATTTATGACAATCTAAGTTAGGATGAAAGATATACTGTTTAACATTGGACGGGACGTGATGGAAAGCTAGTGGAGTACCAGCTATCCACGGCACAAGTCGCAAAGGAGGACAGCGACCAACTTTTCCTTTCTCTTTTTGTTCCACGGAGGATCTTCTGTCACCAACCTCCGCCCGGAAACATCGGGGACTGGGTTATTTGGGTCCTTGGACTCCGAATGAACCAGTGTGGTATGTGGAAGCCTACGTTGTTTTGTAATTTTTTGTTTGTTATTGTTTCAAGTGTATATGTTCCTTTTGTCCTGAGTGTTGAATTGGGCCATCGTTCTACCAGTTGTACTTTTTCTTTTTTTGTTGATCAATGGGTAAATCAACATAAAGTTAAAATAAGGCAAAAAAGATGAATAATCATATTGTTGTTACGTATAATGTTAAGGGCTTAGGTAATCCTATCAAGAGAAAAAAGGTACTAAACCAACTAAAAAGGCTTAACTGTGCAATTGCAATGCTCCAGGAAACACACCTTTCTGATAAAGAGCATGAGAAGTTGAGGAGGGAATGGGTAGATCAACAATATTGCTCCTCATACCAACAGGGAAAGAAAAGGGGAGTTGCAATTCTCTTCAGCAAGGCTATTTATTTCTGTCACGAAAGGAGCTTCAGTGACAAAGAAGGGAGATACTTGATGGTAATCGGCAGAATAGGGGGCATTATAATTACTTTGCTTAATTTATACGCCCCTAATGAGGATAACCCAGATTTCTTTAAGAAGATTGCATTATTGATAGCTGATAAAGCGAAGGGAATTGTTTTAATAGGGGGAGATTTCAATTGTGTTTTGAGAGCATATATTGATAAACTCCCTGCTGACCTGGGTCAAAAATCCAAAAAATCGAGGGCTCTAGCAACAATGATGGAGGAATTAGGCTTGGTGGATGTTTGGCGCCGCTTACATCCAAAAGACAAGGATTTTACTTTTTTTTCACATGTACACTGTACCCATTCGCGGTTAGACATGTTCTTGATTTCAGCAGTGGACTCCTTTAGAGCTATTCAATGTAATATTGACGCAATTACTATATCAGACCACGCCCCAGTGAGTCTGAACCTAAAGTTGAACCCAAAAAGGAATTTTAAATATTGGCGCGCCAATGTATCTATTCTAAATAAAAACGAAATTAAACAAGAATTGCAAAGAGGCCTAATGGAGTATATTCAAGTAAACAATAATGATGAGGTATCCCCGACAATATTATGGGAGGCAACCAAGTGTGTTTTGAGAGGTAACATTATTGCAATCTGCTCTAGATTAAAGAGAGAAAGACTTGCTGAAATAACGCAGTTAGAAGACGAAATCCGCGAGATTATCAGATAATGCAAAAAGATGACACACTTACCATGTTAAAGGAGAATAGACAGAAATTAAATGACCTATTAACCTATAAAGCTGAAGGGCAGCTTCGATTTTTGAACCAAAAATATTACGAATTTAGCAACAGGGCCAGTCCGCTCTTGGCATTTCAGCTGCGTTAAGCACAATCGAGCAGAACAGTACATAAGATCAGATGCCCAAATTCTGGCGATATGATGCTTCAGCCCGACGACATTGCAAATGCATTTGCTGCTTATTACCAGGATTTGTATAAGGCGGAAAGTTACCCAGATAAGAAAGAAAAAACAAGGAATTTCTTTAATTCGATTGAAATTGATAAACTGACTGAGGAGGAGGCGGAGCAGATAACAGGCCCGATTACACAAGAGGAGATCAAAAAAAGTATTTTGAAACTTTAAAGTAGCAAAACCCCTGGAGTGGATGGCATCCCAGGAGAAATATATAAAGCTTTTGAAAAGGAATTGACACCACTTTTACATAAGGTGTATAATTATGTACTATCGGCAGGTGAAGCTCCTCAGTCATGGTCTGAAGCGATTATTTGTGTTATTCATAAAGAAGGAAAGGATCCAACCCTTTGTACATCTTATCGCCCTATCAGTCTCCTATGTGTCGATATGAAAATACTTACCTCCATCATTGCTGATAGAATTCAGTGTCATATCCAGAAATTGGTAAAAGCTGATCAAACAGGTTTTATAACAGGCAGACATGGAGCAGATAATGTTAGAAGGGCCCTAAATCCTCAATTAGTAGCACAGGAAAGGAATACCCCATCATTGTTTTTAAGTCTGGATGCTGAGAAGGCATTCGATCGGGTTGATTGGGACTTTCTGCTACAGACATTACAATATATGGGTTTCAATGATACGTTTATTACATGGGTCCAAATGTTTTATAAAAATCCCAGGTCATGCGTGAGAGTTAACGGACACTGCTCTGATTTTTTGTTCCACTGGGACGTGGGACTAGACAGGGTGAAGTCCTCTCACCGTTATTATTTGCTCTTAGCATCGAGCCCCTTGCTGAGTTAATCCGATCAAATCCACTCATACAGGGAATAAGAGATAAAAAAGATGCCTGTCATAAATTGTGCCTTTTTGCTGATGATATTTTGCTATTTTTGGAGAACCCCCTCACTTGCTTTAAGCCTTGCTTAATAGTCTGGATTAGTACAGTATGGTATCAGGTTATAAAATTAACACAAATAAATCAGAAGCATTGATGCTTGTGGGTAACTGGCCACCACAATTAGACAGCCTTGTTTCTTTTAGGCAATCAAAACAGGGATTTAAATATCTGGGTGTAAATCTTACTCCCAAGACAACACAGTTGTTTTCATCGAATTATGACAAACTTTTCAAGGAAATTAAAAATGACTTGAGTAAATGGGATATACTTCCACTGTCCCTTCTGGGTAGGATTGAATGCATCAGAATGAATGTTCTTCCAAGGTTACTCTTTTTGTTTCAAAACCTGCCGATTTTTATACCCCAGTCTGCATTTAGATTATTAGACAGATTAATATCAAGATTTATCTGGCAGAACAGGAGACCAAGAATCCGTCTTAAAATCTTGATGCTGGGTAAAGAGTACGGTGGGCTGGGACTTCCCAACATCAAACTGTATTATTGGGCTGCCCAAATAAAAGCAATGGCGGCCTGGATCATACGGAATCCGGAGTCACACTGGGTTTCATTGGAGGAGCATTCATTACCAGGTATTTCCCTTTCAACTCTTCCCTTTCTCAATCTGCAGTGCCAGAAACGAATTGAAGTCAAGAATGTATGGGTTAAACATACATTGAATGTCTGGAAACAGGTACAGAAACAAATACTGTAAAGGGGGTGGTTGCTCTTTCGCGGGCCATGCCCATAAGGGGGAATATTGAGTTTTTACCATCAATAATGGACAGTGGCTTTGATGGATGGGCTGAAAATAACCTCAGAACTTTGAGTCAATTATTTGAGGGAAACATGATTAAAAGCTTTGCACAATTATGTAGCAAATTTAATCTAATGTCAAGGGATCATTATCGGTATCTACAAATTAGGAATTATTTAATGACACATCAGGATTGGGTATATATTAGAAGGGAACCAACTCATATAGAAAAGCATTTCAGTCAATTGATAGAGAATGGAAGTGTAATGAAAAAACAAGTGTCTTTCATGTATAAGAAATTACTGATGGATATATCAGATAACACTCAACACATAAAACAACAGTGGGAACTCGAATTGAATGTGACCTTGGATGATGATACTTGGGAAGATGTCTGTTCTGGTTGTCATAAGGGTGTAGGGAGTCAAATGTGGAAGGAATTTGACTGGAAAGCTAAAATAAGATTCTTTAGAACTCCATTAAAGTGCTCCGTGTATAAGCGTGGGGTTAGTGACAAATGTTGGAGGAATTGTGGTCTTGTGGGGGATCAGACTCACATTTTTTGGGACTGTCCCATCATACAAGGTTTCTGGACTGGTGTAAGGGAAAAATTGGAAAATATTCTTAAAGTGACACTCCCCCTGGACCCTTTGATTTATTTGTTGGATATATTCTTGGATAATTTGTCTCATGACCAGAAGTATTTGCTTCATCTCCTCCTAATGACTGCAAGAAAGATGATAACCATCAACTGGCTGAAACCTGAACCACCCACAGTTGCACAATGGTTAAAAAAAATCAAACAGTTGTACTCAATGGAACAATTGACAGCACAACTTCAGATGAGGGTTTGTAGCGAGCAGTGACGGGAGTCGGAGGCAGAGTGTTGAAGTCCGGAGCCAAAGACCGGCGGTTTATTGATATCAACTTCTCATCGTTTAACAGCAACAACAACTCACTCTGCGCGAGGCTCACAGACCTACCAACATTTTGTTCTTTTATCCTTTCATCCTTTCATCCCAACAAACTCCCCCTTCGTCCCAACGTTCCGTGGGTGAATTATGTTCTAATCACTACACAAGCCCCCCCAGAATTCACCCACAATCAAACTCCGGATGACGGGGCGGCAAAACTGCCCGACCCCTGCGGGTACAGGACCCAGGGAGCGAGGGCGGGAGGGACACGGCAGAAACACCAGAACAGTCCCGCGCACCAACTGGCGGGGATGCAGGAACAACTGGAAGGGACCCCACACGGTCCACAAGGCGCAGCCCAGGGGGGCGCGGGGCACGTCCAAGGGTCCGTCCAGGTCAACATGAGCCGGTTTAACTTGCAACCCGGTGTCGGAGCCCCGAAGCGACTGGGTGTCACGGTCGGAAGCCTGGTCGGCCGCCATCCGGGAAAAGTCGAGGCCCAGCTGTACCGTGTTGACGGCTGCCCTGGACAGACAAACCGCGACCACGTCGTCCTTGCCAGCGATATGTCGGATGTCCGTGGTGTATCCAGATATGAACGCCAACTGTCGCTGTTGCCGCGCGGACCACGGCTCGGACAACTTCGACATGGAGAAGGCGAGCGGCATGTGATCGACGAAGACCGTGAACTCACGGCCCTCCAGGATGAAGCGGAAGAGGCGGAAGAACCTGTGGTAAAAAGTCACCATCCCGAGGAACTCCCGAACACCCTGGGCCGTCCGGGGTCGAGGAAAAGCGGCAACAGCTTCCACTTTTGCCGGGAGCGGGGTGGCGCCGTCCTCGTTGATGAGGTGGCCGAGGTATTGGATGGAGGGCACACTAAAGACACATTCTGTCTTAGTGCCGTAGGTCCGGATCGGTGCATCGTTGGCCGCTGACAGGTGCGGGCCGTGAGTGCCCCCGGCAGCATCTTCAGCCGAGGCAGGAAACACGCTTCTGCGGGCGGCGGAGTCACAGAGGAACTTGAGTCTGGAGAGGGTGTCCATGATAAACAGCAGCCGGCACTCTGCGCCCCCACTCACAGCTGCAACTGAGTGGAGGCGTCACCGTTTCCCGACGCAACAAAGGAGCAAGGGGCGCGGCACCTCTTCGCCTTGGTTCCAAAACGTGCGTGAAAATCGCGTAAGCCAGGGGCTGATCGGCCATCCACGGCAGCGCGTACCTTATGAGGTGCCGTTGCGGCCGCCAGGACCGGGAAGGCGCGTGCAGAGGCCAAGACCTCGTGGTTGTGACGCTGGGTGGCCAGGAAAAAGCGGTCAGCTTCCTCCGCCAGAGCACGTGGCTCGGAGATGGTAGTGTTCGCTAGCGCCGTAGCTCTGGCCGCCGTGGAGCTCCCGAGCGCGGCCCCGACGTGGTAGTAGCGCGTGGAATCGTCCGTAATTCCCCGAATGGCAAACTGAGCTTCAGCTTGTACAAACCACGTCGCCGCGGCCGACTCCCAAAACTCCGGTAACTTGAGACCAGCGGAGTTCGCCATGTCGCTCAATTCGATCAAATTCTCAGCCTCGGAAACGTCAACGAGGCGGATGTCGGGGTCACCAATGTAGCGAGCAGTGACGGGAGTCGGAGGCAGAGTGTTGAAGTCCGGAGCCAAAGACCGGCGGTTTATTGATATCAGCTTCTCATCGTTTAACAGCAACAACAACTCACTCTGCGCGAGGCTCACAGACCTACCAACATTTTGTTTTTATCCTTTCATCCTTTCATCCCAACAAACTCCCCCTTCGTCCCAACGTTCCGTGGGTGAATTATGTTCTAATCACTACAGGTTCCTATTTTTGAAAGAAGATGGGGACCAATCCTGGACACTGTTAGATAGGGTATTGATACCCTGGGTATGTGGAGGAAATTTTTGTTGTTGTTTATCATATTATTTGTATTTCCATGATACCAATTGTATGTAAAGGCCCTATCTCAGGACAATTATTGTTATTGTTATGTTGTTGTCGGTTTTGACAATAAAAGTAAAAAAAAAAAAAAAAGCATTGAATTAGATTTGATACCTGCAGAAACCCTGGTTGTAAAAATGCGAACATTATTGTGGATGGTATGGTGAAAAGAAACTGTATTAACGTTGCGCTTGTCTCTCTCGCATCAGTTTACTGCCAGAACTTTGCCACCAGCTTCAAGGAGAGCGAGATGAACGCCATCGCCGCCGACATGTGCACCAACGCCCGGCGGGTGGTGCGCAAGAGCTGGATCCCCAAGCTCAAGCTGCTGATCGCAGAGAGCGACGCCTACTCGGCCTTCCTCTCCGACGGCGTCAAAGCCGAGGACGACGCCCTGGGCGCCGACCCGCCGTTCGACCCCGCCTCCCTGGAAGCCTCCGCCGGCGCCGAGTCGGGCGGCTCTTCAGGTGAATCCCTACCGGGCGTGAGCGGGGACGTGGGAGTGTTATTTTGAGCGTTTTTGAGCTTGTGCTTGCCTCCTCACTCTCCACACCTCGACTGTCTATACTACACCGCTACGGCTGCAACCGGAACATGGAAACCACCTTTGCTTTTCTTTTGGGACTGTATGGCGGAGCTTCGAGAGGGCCGGGAACGGGCACCCGCTTGTCCTTTTAAGGTGTGTAAGCACATTCATTGGTCGTTCCATATTAAATACATTCCCAGTAGTGCTGCTGGTTCGAGTTGATAGCGGAACCTGAGGAAGGGGAGGCTGCATGACACGGTAGTCACGTCAGTCACTTGTGGAAAGCCCTCGGAACTTTTATTTCATAGACTTCAAATCCAGCTTTGAAGTATACACGCACTAGTTTTGTCCGCTACTAGTGCCACAATTGGCATATTAGTTTGCAATTAAGCCTTACTAGTAACTACTGTGCCGCGCTAGTAACACTACGAGGCCGAGCTCGTAGGCATGGGTCGCGCACTAATACCTTCCTCGTCAGGATATCAAATACATGCTGATATCCTTGATTTGCATCTTAATGTTCATCTACTAGTACCTTTTGTCATCACTAGTAAGACAGTCCAGCACAGTAGTACGATGGCTATGTCTTATTATAGCAATTACTTTTTTCTTTTTTTTTCCCCCTGATCGTGGTGCCACTTTTGGCCCACTAGTATGACCTTAAGATGCAAACAAAGGAAAACTGAGCATTTATTTCATATCAAGCTGTACTAGTATGCCCTTTGCCCTCACCAGGAAGACAGTTCAGAACACTAGTAGAAGGACTGTGCCTAACTAGTAGAGCTATACATACACCTTTGCAATAAAAGACGAATCAATATGCATTTCAGTACATTGGATTCAATACGATTCAAGGACGGTTCATTTTAAAATGTATTGATTCAAATGGTCAACCCCTCCCCGCTACTAGTGTAGCTTTTGGCCTACTAGTGTCATCTTAAGATGTAAATCAAGGATTTTAAAAAATGCTTTCCAGAAAGCTCTTGGAGTGTTGAAGCTGTATTCAAATTAAGGTCTATGTACTACGTAATTCACCACACGAGTAGGACTGTCATACTAGTAATTCCACGAGTGTCTTATACAATCGCATGACATTTTTACACACTATTAGGCCAACTTTGGTATGCTAGTAGGACAATTACATGTTATTATTGAGCCCTAACTGCACCTGTTCATATTTGAACGCTACTAGTACTGCTAGCAAAGTGTTAGATCTAAACTAGCACAATTTTATACAGTCACTAGTTGTAGTGATATCAAATAAATGCTCCAAATTCCTCAGTATCCTTAAATATACATCATGTTCCCTAGTAGTGTGCAAAGTATAGTGTACAAAAAATGCACATAGTAGTGGAAAATTGTTAGTCATAAGACAGTTGATCTACTAGTGTGCTGAATTGCCATACTATTGAGGGCAAAGAGCGTACTAGTACAGTACATGGATAGCAAGTCTATTGAATAAACGCTCAAAAGGTTTATGTTTTGAATGTAAGCGTTGATGGCATTTTTTTTTTTTTTTTTACCCCCAGTGTGCGAATGCCGACTTGTGTTGCACAAACTCCAAAAATGAGAGGGCCAGTAAAAAAAAAGAGAGAAATAAAAGGGCTGGTAGATATGAACACTACTTTGTCCTCTTCCAGTGTCATCTTCCACTCATCACTTTTCAAGTTTTCTTGGCCCCCAGCACAAACAAATGGTTTCCACCAAATGGACCTTTGTTGTGTTTCACTGTGCAGTGTTATATAAATATCTTTGTTTTCTATATTTTTAGCAAGTTTGAACGGCAACCAGAGAGCAGCAGGGAGCAGCTTTTTATTGAGATGGTTCTAATGAAAATGTTCTGGTCAACAGGTAATCAAAGATGGTCCTATTTTTAGACGAGAAGCTATATTTGTACGAGTGACGTGCAAGCGGGGATTGTTTGAAATTCTCCACGTTTTGTTGGAGAGGGCGGCGACTAATGAGGAGAAGTGCTCTTTTTTTTTTTTCCCTTTTTTTTTTCCCTTTTTTTTTTTAACACTCAAGAAGGCATTAATGATGTGTGTTTATTTTGTGTCGCAGCAGGATGGAATGGGCAGTGGAACTGCCACTTTTGACGCATTTCATCTTCTGTTTGTGAGCTTGAAAAGCAGAAAGACGGAATCAGCTGGCTCGACTGTTTTTGACAATGACGTGCAGGGAAGTTAAGGCCCCCGAAACGACTACTGTACTTTGTATTCCAATCATGTTACGGGTGGGGGAGCAAATATTTATGGAATAATGGAATGTGCCTTTTCAGTGGAGATCAATGAACAGAATTTTCAACAAGTCTGAAGCAATATTGCTCCAGTTGTATTTGCTTTGTGTTTAGTGTGTATGCGTGGATGTGAAGGAAGAACGGGTGTGTTGATTTTTGCCGGTCTTTTCACGTGAGGCCGAGTGGAGGTTTTCGCACCAGCGGTTCGTGCACCTTATGGACAAGCGTTGTGAACCCGTTTTGGTGGAGTTTGTCCTTCCCTCCCTCCCTACAAATTGCACATTGTGAGCGGCGAGATGACGTGTGATGATTTCAATGTTCCCGTTAGTGAGACTGTGTTAAATGCCAGTGGTTTCTTTTTCATTCCTGGCCAGCTCAACCTCACTTGAATACGCATCCAACAGTTCATCCTTTTGGAGATCACAAGAATGTGTGTTGTGAGATTGAAAACAAAACGTGATGCAGTACTTTGGGATGAAGCAGTAAATAACTAGCAAACCTCATATGAGCACTCCGCTTACCTCTGCAGAATCTTTTCAAGACTGCTGTTGTGCTTCCAGGTGTCTCGTTCACCTCCACAGCATCAGCAGCCGTGTGCTTGGACTCTACTTTCAAATGCTCACTGACTTACTACTTTTTTTTTTTTTTAATTGTAATTGTGACATTTATTTGTGGTCTGTTTTTAAAGGATCTCAGAATCTGGTTAAGCAGAAAACCAAGAATTTAGTTGACAATATGGAATTTATTGTGGATTACTGGAGTTACGACAACTCCCTAGTAAGCTTTATTCTGCTGAGAATCTCCAGTCCCATTAACTCATTCACTCCCTGCCATTTTCACTGAAGCAACCCCTTTGCTCCCAGCTGTTTTACTTAATTTTGGCTAATTTTTTTGCAAAAGTATTGTGTTCTATTACTATAAAAGACATGGAACCTATGAAAATAAAGATTGGAGTCTCTTCCTTTTATTAGAAAAAAAACCCTCTTTCCGTTTTGCAGCAATTAGCATTAAAATATAGCTAGGTTTCATCATTATTCATATTCCTGGTGAAAACACTGGCAAGAAGAGCTTGTTGCAACAGGGCCCTGGCTGATCTCTTATTATCTGCTGCCACCTGCTGGCTGTTTTTTTTTTTTGTTTTTTTGTTTTTTTTGTAATAATGACCATTGGTTTCAGCCACCTCTTCATGTCAGAAGCTGCATCAAAGCCTTCTGTATGCTCTTGCATAAATAAATAAATAAATAAATACATACATAAATAAAAGTGAAAATGCGTTTTGGGGAGTGAAGGATAAAGTATTAAAACGTGTTTACAGTTTTCAGGTTTGAATGAGTTAAAAGTTGCATATTGAATAAACTAATTGAGCTCAGAAAAATCAAGGAAATGTAGTCATCCCTAATTGGATCTACAGTAAACAAAAAAAGTATCTCGACTTTATTAAAAGTGAAACCAATTTGCCATTTTGTATTAACCATCAAACATAATTCTTCTTTTGGGCCAGATCTGGCCCCCGGGCCTTGAGTTTCACACCAGTGGATTAGATGAAAAATTTGCTCAAATGAAAATTTTAAATGTACTCAATTTTTTTTACCCCCTTATTGTGCTTATGCTGATTAAGTTATATTAGTATTTTTATTTTTTATTATTATTTGTTTGTTCTTAATGGACTTGAGTCTGTCAATAAAGATATACACAATACTCAAAATTCCAAGAAATGTCCCCACTACTAGTAACGCTATTTTTAGAGCTGTCATGTTGGTGTCCCGTTGTTTAAAAACAAAGAACAAAAAAACTAGCAAAGGAGTTGCCGGCAAATGAGCATCGGATCGACAAATAGCAACCAAGTCATGGAGCCCATCTCATGTTAATTTCTTCCAATTAATCAACAATCAATTCCATATAGTCGGCAGAATTCCCACCAATGAGTCATTACAGTAAGCTTGTTCCCTTTACCTTCACTGTTAATTGTTAACATGTCTCTAGTCTTTTACTAATCACACCTTCAGTTTTGCACTGAATTTTCTTTTTGCGCAGGATTATTTGCGACTAGAGACGTGTGACTGACGACGGAGCCCCTCCGGTGTCAGGGTCTGATTTTTTTATTTTTTTATTTTTGCTTAATCTGTACCCACAGTTTAGCAATCTGTACCCACAGTTTAGCAATCTGTACCCACAGTTTACTAATCTGTACCCACAGTTTTACCGTAAACCGTGGGTACGGTTTACTAAACTGTGGGTACAGATTAGCAAAAAAAATAAAAATACAAAATCAGACCCTGACACCAGAGGGGCTCTGTAACTGACTAATAGTGAGGTTCTAAATCAGCACACAGATGCACCCGGCGACTGATCCAGATTCCTTTCTCAATGATGACTCATTGGCTCACACTGCAGTCGTAGCTGTGAATCAGCACTATTTTCCGAGGGAAGGAAGCGTTTGCTTGCTTTCACGTCAGCAGCGAGGCCACGATTGGTCCGTGGCCTCGCCCATACAAAGTCCTTCGTTATTTCTGTGCATCGACTCGAAGATTTAAGAACCGAGTGTTTTTTGCTTTTATTTCTGAAAATGTGTTTACACTTCACACGCGTAGACCTACACACTTGAACGGATAAGGTGTGGCATGGCATGGAGATCCTTGTGTCACACAACAGTACATATATAAATAATGCTATATACATGTATAGAGGAATACTGTATATAATACATAGACACCCATAGAGGTACGATTGTTTGTTGTCCACTCACAGCATGTGGTATATCCAGTATTTACCCTGAAACGGCGCTGCTTGTCGCAAGTACCGGCTTGGCCCCTCGCCCCCGCGTAAAAAGCCCGGCAGCGCCGCTCCACCTCTTTCTGTGTTCCAAGTGCCAATAACTTTGTGAAAGCCCTGTAACTGTGACCCGACATTATCCACGGTAATTGCACATTAACAAACTGTAAAATAAAGACATGTCCAAATGGAGTCGATGATGAATATCTTAATAAAAGATTTGTAACAATTTATCTCGTTGTCTTTTTTTTTTTTTTTTAATAACTCAATTTCGTACTGTTGTCGTCGTTTGTTTTTTCCTTTGTATTTACTCTTTTAAAAAAAATAAAAAAATAAAAAATCCGAATCGATTTATGTACGTATAACAATTAGATCACTACACAGCATAGCATTCAACTGAAGTACCATTTTTCGAGAAAGGCTTGTCAATTATTTTATTTACAAGCCAATGGCGCCCTCTTTAGGTAAGTATGCAGAATGCAGGCACTTTCAAATGGCTGCTTTTCTCCAGATAGCCTGGTGGAAATCGTTTTCATTTAAAATGAAATCAAAGCTTTAAGTTATTTGCACATGTCGAATATTATCTGTTTACTTTAGTGGGAGAAAACCTAGGCTGAGGCTCAATTATTAATTGACAATGTTTATGTCTATGTGGCTCATGTAAGTACATTTTACTCATGGACAAATGTTTTTCTTGTTTTCGAGATGGTAGATAGCCTACTGTTAAATGTTCCCAGTTTGAAGATCCATGATTAATTCTAATGTGCTCCTACCTGGAAATGTGGGTTTTTTCGCTATACAGTAATGGACTGCTAATTATGACATTCTGATAATAATTGGGATTGTTTTCCGAATGCTGCCAGAACAACCAAACAACAGGAAATATTTTGACCTGTTAGCTTATCAGGCCATGGACATACTGGTCCGACCCACCTGGATCAAATCTATAGGTAAAAGTGGCCCCTGAATTAACTGATTTGAAAACAGGTGAGCGTGTCACTGATTGTTTGTCTATGAGCCCTGCAAACGGCTGGTGACCAGTCCACAGTGTATCCAG
Source organism: Festucalex cinctus (assembly GCF_051991245.1). Classification (NCBI taxonomy): domain Eukaryota; kingdom Metazoa; phylum Chordata; class Actinopteri; order Syngnathiformes; family Syngnathidae; genus Festucalex; species Festucalex cinctus. The sequence goes on from NC_135411.1 coordinate 51,596,425, forward strand.
GGGCGGAATTAGTGTTAGGCAAAAACAGGAAATTAGCTGCAGGGCTCAAAAACATCACGTAAGTGCTTAAGTATTTCCTCCATTGACATTATTGTTATAGTCTTAATTCATATGCTTAAACATCTATCATCACCATCTGCTTTCATTGTCACACTGTATGCGCAAATTTGAATTTGGAAGATGGCCACAAAACTAAAAGCAGAGTTAGGAGCGAACAGAGTTTTTAATCAAAACTACCACTTATACCACCCAGAGGTTGTGGGTTTGATCCTTTGCCATTGCGACCACGTCGAAGTATCCTTGAGCAAGGTACTGAACCCCAAGTTGCTCCTGATACTGCGTCATCGGTAGATGAATGAGTAGGCGAATGTAAAGCGCTTTGAGAGCCATGTACCATTTTTAGCAATAATATCAATAATTAATTTGATACCTTCATTGTACAATTAATGCATTTAAAGGGAAACTTCACTTATTTAACCCATTAAAACAATAAAATATTCTGTCTATAATTAATTTGATACTTTCCTTATTTTTCGCGTACAAATCGTACCTTTAAGAACACATTTTGCAACTTGCTGTCGACTGAAAATGACATCACAGAGGCTCAGGTAACCAATCACAGCTCACCTGTTTTCTAGGTCTGGTCATGTGACATTCAAGCTGAGCTGTGATTGGTTACCTGGGCCCATGTGATGTCATTTTCAGTCGACAGCAAGTCGCAAAATGTGTTTTTAAAGGTACTAATTGTACATGAAGAATAATGAAAATGTCAAATTTATTGTAGGCGAAATATTAATGTTTGACTGCCAAAAATGGCTAAATAAGTAAAGTATCCCTTTAAAAACACATTTTGTGACTTGCTGTTGACAAAATGACACAAGTGCTCAGACCTCAGGTAAAGACCAATCACAGCTCACCTCTTTTCTGGGTTTGGTCATGTGACGTTTGTAAACAGAGCCATGATTGGTCGTTGCCTGAGCACCTGCTTTTGCTAACTGACTTTGGGCGGATATGTGAACCACTTATGCCGCAATGCCTTTACTTCATTTGTAACATTTTGACAACGATATAGTTAAAACAACAACACTGCAGCCCAAAAAAATGACTCCCAGACAAGCCAGTGTGCATTCTCTGTTTTTCTTTTTTTTATTCTTTAGGAAGAGTTCAGTTTGGAATTACAAAATGCACTGGTAGAAATTGTGGTGAGACAGCTTGAGAGTGAGATGATAGATAAGAGTGTGAAAGAGACAGCGTTGGAAAGAGAGAAAAGGACAGACTGAGTGTGAGATCAGAGGTTCCACGGCCAAATATGATCCAGTTTGGTACCTCGCTCCCCACACAAAAATATCGACAAAACACATCATCATCATTGGATCTGCACTTCTTTTCTTTGTTTACATTTTCCCCATATTCTGTGGTGTCTTCAACATTCAACATTGTGTTGTGTCTCGAGCCCATAACAGGAAAAAAACTAAAGACTCTCACCAAAGTCTCTTTTGTGTTTTGATCCTCTTTTTTTTTTTTTTTTGGTCCTTTTTTGTAGTATTTTTTGTTTTCAAAAATAGAAGGAAAAAAAAGTTGCTTTTTAAAAACATCTATTTATATATCTTTTTTTTTTTCAATACGTACCTATGAATTCATTAGTCTGTTTTTCTTTTATGTCCTGAAGATGACTGTTAACCCACAGTGTGGCATGCACATAGCACATGCAGTTCTTGAACTAGATATTTCAAAACTTTTTTTTTTTTTTAACATTTCTTTGAAAAAAAAAAAAATACTGTTTTCTTCTCATTTGCGGCTTTACATTGCTTTTGAAGACTTGTGATTAATTAGTGTGGCTTTCACTGCAGCATTGACAATAATTAAAAAAAAAAAAAAAAAAGATGGTGAGTGATCTGAGCGTTACATCTCACACAATCACACCCACACACACTATTTTTTATTTTAGGTTTTGACCAGTCAAAATATCCACCCAAAGAAAACTGTGAAGGATTAAGCTGCACAAACACCGAAAGACAGTAGCACAAACATACACCCACATTTGTTTTGAGGAAGAAAGAAAAGTATGCAACCAATAAAAATAATAATAAAATAAAGTCAGTCCCTCTCACATACTTCACGCACACACTCACACAAACCGCAAGTATTCGCTACATACCTTGTGTGCTAATCTCATTCCAAAGTGTGAAAAAAATTGGTGACATTCCACTAAGGTTGGAAAGACACTCATAGGTATATCTTTTTTTTTTTCTTCTTCTTCTTTCTGGGTTGCATTCTGTGGTCAATAAGTGATGGGCCTCCAGGTAAAAGAGAAAATAACAGTTACACTAAGAATGCTGACAGCAAAATGTGTTAGTTGGAGGCACATGTAGAAACAGAAAGAAAAATCCATTATATACACGTGAATGAGACAAAGCATTGGTGTTTTCTTGGACCATAACAAAGTCCGGACATCTTTTCAGCAGCTGACTATGAATTTGAGTGACCTTGTGTCAATTCACTTGCTTGTGTGGGTTCAAGCGGACAAGGCAGAGGTAGTGGTGGCAGATTGAGCTCAAATATTTTTTTGTGTGGACTGAAGAACACTATCTTTAAAACAAGCAAATATACTAGCTTAGCCTTTAGTCTGCGAGCTCAATGCTAATACTAACACATGATGGGAAACGCATATATAACCTTATAAAGGATCAATGTGTAGAATGTAGTGCCATCTAGTGGTGAACTAATAGAATGCAATGACCTAAGTTGGAAGCATGAGATGCCTGTGCATTTTATATTGTATGCATGTATATATTAGGGGTGGAACGATTTACAAATTCCACGGATGGGTTTTGTGCTTACAGTTTTCGGTTCAGTTCGGTTTTGGAAAAGTTTTTGTTGGTTTTAGAAAAAATAATGATATCTTGGAGTAAAAAGTTAAAGCGTATATTCACAGCTAATTATTATTATTATTATTATTGTATTATCGTTTAAATTATTATTATTCTATTTATGCCAGTGGCACATAGTGTTAAATATCTGCTCTTCAATTGGATGTCAAAAGGTAAAACCAACCTGTGTGTTTCCATTCATACAATAGACTAAGTCATGGTTACCTGCAAATATATCAGCTTTGTGTTCCACTATACAGGCCCACATTTCACACTAGGTACATTTGTGACGAAACCGAGTTAAGATTACTATTTCAGTCGGAAAACTTTTTATTTATTTTTTTGCTGGTTTACCGTGAGGTTTTTCTTGTGCAAAATAAGTGCCTTGCTCCACAGGTTGGAAAACAACTTTCAGATCAATTAAAATGTATACGATTATAATATGAAAGTATTAAATAAGTATTATTTGATGGACAGAAAACAAAGATGTCATAATTTATATCTAATATGGATAAACTAATGTTTATCTAGTTATTGCTCCATCGACATGATGTGTGAATGAGCTCATCTCATGCCGTAAGTACGCAATCTTAAAGTCATCTCTTCATTCACGTAAACGAAACAAACAAGATGTGCTTTCATTGCCGATTTCCACCTTTATTTTGAAGGGATTTACAAAACGGTCAAAATTTGCGTCCCAGGCCAGGCATCGATAGACGTTGCAAGTCAAAGTGTACGGGCGTATGCGTTCGTATGCAGCTCGAGGCCTACGAGCGTCTGTTTGAAACAAAACCCCTCAGTTATGAACATAGTGATTTTTTTATAATTCTGACGCCCGTTTCACGTACCACATATTTTGTGTTGGACTAATAAAGACTTGGCAGCGATGAGCAATGGCTCAGGACGCTAACGCTGGTAGCACCGTAGCCTACTAGCGTCATGAAACCCAAGAACTCGATAAGCCTCCGAGGCTCTACCTACCGCTACAATATGATTGGCTGCAGCATCACTGGAAGGTTAAGATGCACATGCCATGAGTCGCCGCCGTAAACATGGACGGCACCATAATAGATTAATGGATTAGCGCTCATAAGGGGAGGAAACAACAAAGAGTCGCATTAAAGGACCGAACGGAAACGAAACAAAACTATTGACCCCATCGGTTTTAACCGTTCCAGCCCTAACATATATATATATATATATATATATATATATATATATATATATATATATATATATATATATATATATATATATATATAATTCTATTATGTAATTCCTATGTGTTTTTATAGAGAGCAATTTTTGTCATTTAAAAAAACATTACATTTTTTGTTGTTATTGGTTTTTTTGTTAGGAAGGCTGGAGAAGATTAATATTTCTATTCATTTCTATTGGAAAAGATGATTTGTTTTTTAACAGAAAAAATTAGAAGTAAAAGAATATATTGTGGTCAATTTGGAGGTTCCAGTGTAGCCTTAAACTACAAAAATACTTTTGGGCACCCTAAGCATCTAAGTCTATCTCCCATGAAGCAATGGGGCATAACTCGCTGCGCTGTCATGACATGTCATGTACGCATTTTCCCTTATTATGGTCGAAGAAAACAACGTGTTTCTCTCCATTCTCCACCTTTCTGTCCGTCAGTTTCTCTTTGCTCGGAAACGTTTCCATTAAAGACGAATGCTGCCACATTCACTTTACCCTGCTTGCCATTTGATCATTGAAAGATTATCAGTGTTAGAAAAGTTCGGAAGAAAAAAGTGCATTTCCGTCTGTATGAGTGGCAGGCATTTGGCACACAACATAGACACGCAAGCAAAAAGTCTTTTTTTTCTTCTTTTTTTCCTTACTTACTTACAATGACACGTGACTTCTCTCTATGACCTTTAGGGTGAATATGAGGTTATAAAGAGAGGAATGTCAAAAAGGGGGAGAAAGAGAGAAACAGAAAGGTCATTTCATCCCCAAAGGGCAGAAAGCTACAGGCTACAACAGGAAGAAAAAATGCCCCTCTTACATACAGTAGATTCTCTTTGTTGATAGTATTCTTTTTTCTTTTTTTTTTTTTATCATTCATGCAAGGATCACACAAGGTTTACAAGTCTTAAAAAAGCTGTGTGGGGGTGCAACACAAGATTCAAGCTTGCGCGTTTTGAAGAAGACGAAGAAGCGGAAGAAGCAGCCAAAGAAATGCTGCAGAGAACCGCTTTGGTGCTTAAAGCCGTCATCACGTTGTTTTTCTTCATCGCGGCGGAGGATGGCGTCAATCGTCTGTTTAACAGGTGGAGGGCGATCTCAACGTCCTCGTCTTCCAGCCTCCTCGAGTCGACGCCGCAACTCTCACCCGCGCCCGCTCGCCTCAAACAAGGCGGGGGGCTCGTCGTCACGGTGGTTCGTATTTAAAAAGAGATGATAAAACTCATCAATATTCAACAGGCGACTGGGCGGGTTTGGGATTGACTTCCTTTCAAGCTACAATTCAAGTTAGCTTGAGGAAGCAAAAAAAAAGAAACGTCTTTTTTTTGAGTTGCAACTCTTGACATCTTGTAAGTGGCTGTAGCTCTTGACCAGAGGCAGAATTTCCAATCACTTCCTACTACTTGTGTCCTTCCAATCTGTCATTTGACATTTGTCAACTGATGAATGCGACATCAATGCACGTTTGGTACCTCTTTCTGTATTTTTTATTTTTTGTTGTTGCTTCCTGTCTTAGTTTAATCCCGTCATCCTGACACCTGGTCAAGCCCAGCGTTGCCGGGACATTCCAAGGACCGGCTGATGTCCACGTAGGGTACTCCAGTTCCCTCGCCGCCCAATCCCCAGGGGCTAGCACCAGTCGTCCTGTTCCTTCTCGAGGTACGGTTCATGCAGACCTTTGCGGGGTCCTCGTGGGTGCCCCCCCGGGGGTGGGACCTTGTGAGGCCCACTATGTTGGGGTCCATGGAGATGCGTGGAAGGTGACGAAGAGCGGTAACCGTTGGGTAGGCGACGCTGGACCGGGGGCTGCGGAGCGCTAGAAGGGGGCACGTGGTGGACGGTCCTCGGTGAGGTACGGTTTGGCTGCGGGTGCGGCGGCAAAGGGTGAGGGTGGGGGTTGTTTACGGGCTGCGGTGGAGGGAGGGGGTGCAGGTTGCGCGGCTGCGCTTGGGGAGGAGGTGGCAGTGGGTGGCTGGCCAAGGGGTGCGGGTGGGGGTTGCCGCCCGGCTCGTGGGCGGGCGGCTCGTGGTGGGGCACGTAGTTTTGGTTGTAAAAGCAGCCGTCCCCTTCTATGGACCCTCCATCTGTGTCCGCCCAGCGAAGTGGGGGGTGATGTCCCTGGCGGGCCACGCCGGCGAGAGGAATCTGACCTTGGGGGACATCAGGAGATAAACGGCGCGGCGCTAGGGCCGGTGCCCGGCCCTGAGGCCCCGCCTGTTGTGGGGCCACGGCCTTACGGACCACTGGGGAGTACGTAACGTGGGGGCGGGGTGTCGCCGGCGTCTGCGGCAACTGACGGCGGCCCCGGCGCGGGGTGCTCGTCCCGGAGGTCGACGGAACGGGACTTCCGCTGACCGAACTACTGCCCTACACCAAAAGTGAAATAAGGCAAATAAAAAGCACGAACCACAAATTCAACGACAGAACATATAGTCAGAGATGGAAGACGAAGAGCCAGAAGGAGGAAAGGAGATATTTGAATAAAAGCACGAGAAGACAAGCACAAGAAAAGCACAAGTGATGTGAGATAAAGTATCAGTGCAGGACGAAAAAGACATGCCATGCAAAGGAGAGAAAACAAGAAGAGGAGGAAAAAGGGTTCATTTCTTGAGCATCCATTGTGGTAAACATGAAATATATACATACATCCATGCATTTACTGTACATTTGTATTATAACATATCCTGCTCAACTTTGCAGAACAAGAGGCCTGTGGATCATCCACTCACTCAGGCCACAACAGAAATATAAGAACTACAATTTTACATACTGTAAATTTCTTCCTTACTGTTTATAAAAGTCAATTTGATGCATATGGGGTTGCCGTGCATACATCATTCACATTTTTTTTAATCATATGCAAATGATGTTGGAATGGAGGAAAAGGGAGTGAGGGAGAGGAAATTGGATATGGCATTCCAGTGAACAAATATACAGTACGATATGTATGCATATTTGTTGAGTCATTCGGATCAATTATTGCTGACTCATCTGATACCTTTGTAACATACTGTACAATCTAATGATCTGAAACAAAGGCTGTCGCAAACATCTGTTCCAAAGACAATAATCCTCACTTCTGATTGATGATGTCAGAGGAGTACTCATTCAACAGTATATTTAGTTTAAAATTAGCCACATGAAAGCAACCAATATTAGCTCTCTATACTCGTAATAATGAAAGTGTGTTGTTAAACACCTCTGTAAATCCAAATTGAACATGATTATCTTTATGGAAGGAGAATTCTTGATGCAGCTTTTGTATTGGTTCCTATCAGGCAGTGAATTGAGATACCAATACAAGAACTTAATGATGAACTATTTCCTTGGATTTGCACCAATGTTTTCCCATCGTTATGACGAAACCCAAACTCCAAAGTGTGATCCTCAAATGACCCAGTAGCCCACCTGTCTGTGTGTGATGCAGTCGCGACCCTCGCTGGGGGATCGCGACCACCGCGGGTCCCGTTCTCGTTCCCGCTCCCGCTCCCGCTCCCTGTCGGGCTCTCTGTCACGAGAATGCTTGTGGCCGTATTCGCCACCTCGCTCGGCGGCGTAACGCTCTTTGTCCATGGAGCCGTGATGGTGGTGGTGATGGTGATGGTGCTTGCGGTCTTTGGACCGGCCACGATCTCGGTCCCGATCCCTGTCCCTGGACATCGGTTCACCTGACTGGGTGTCTGTGCCAACACCCAACGGGACAGAATTATTAAAGCCTCCAATTCATGTACACAGTAATTCATGGAAAATATAGTTTTAAATGAAAAGAATGCTTTTATTTTTGTATACAAATAAGGCAGTATTTAAACTTGGATGCCAGATAGACAAACTAGCTTAGCGCTAGGCAGTGGCGCAAAAAGGGGTGCGCAGGATATGCGCTGCATAGGGGCGCTGCGCCAGAGGGGGGCGCCAAAGTTATGGGAGTCAAATTATTTGGAGCACGTGTAATGATCAAATAACAAAGGAACGTCACTTAGTAGGCACTCCTCTGCTCCGTGACTGTCATCTACTTTCGCTTTTTTTTGTTTTTTAATTATTAAAATTAAATTAGTTTAATTGGTTTTCAGGGCAGCTCTGTTAGTTTTATGAGTTTTAGTTATTTAAAAATGCTTAGTTTGAGTAGTTTTGGATGATTGCGCTTTAATTAATTAATTTAATGAAAAAAAATAAAATAAACTTTAAAATTAAAACAAATTAAATAATTTAATTAACTGATTTATTTAAATTACTTAATAAACACCATGGTAAAAATAAAAAAAAATAAAAAATAAAAAAAAACTCCAGAAACATGCATACTGTCAATGTGTATGTTTTTTGCTGTTGTTTTTTTTGTTTTGTTTTTTTTGTAAATTAAAAAAAAAAAAAAAAAAAGGAGTACCCTTCCCCAAGGAATTACTCACTGCCTTCCCACACAATTTTTTTTGGAGCGGAAGTACCCCGAACCACCTACCCATTACTAACTAATATTCCCCCCCATTTTTTTTTTTTTTTTTTTTTTTGTAGCACCCCCAAACCTCTGCTCTTCAAATAGTCTCTGCTACACGCCGATGTTTGGTGGATGCCAACCTATTTTATTATTATGACAACAGTGTGCTCGGCAAACCCACTGAATCATTCTAGAAATAAATTGATTGAATGCATTATTATTATTAGTATTATCCATCAATCCATTTTCTTGACCGCTTATTCCTCACGAGGGTCGCGGGGCGTGCTGGAGCCTATCTCAGCTGGCTTTGGGCAGTAGGCGAGGTACAGCCGGACTGTTTGCCAGCCAATCGCATTATTATTATTATTATTATTATTATTATTATTATTATTATCGCTAATACATTGAATATAAAGTTCATTGGAAAATTAACGATTTTGTGGGGTGCAAAGTGGAAGACTTAAGGCACCTTATGGCAATAATAAAAATTTGGACGGCAGGATGCCCTTATCAAAATACGACATTCATGAATGCGTGTGTGCTTGTGTGTGTCTGTGATGCCTCCAACCTGTGTCCGCCTCCACGTAGCGACTCAGTGACCTCTCGGAGGCACGGTGACTGCGCTCTTTCCTTCTGTGCCCGTGCCTGGAAGCCCGACCTTCCTCGGGTATTACACGCTCCATGTTGTAGACATCTGGGCCTCCTTTGTCTCTGCTGCCACGTCCTGACCTGCTGTGACCTAACGAGGAGGCCGAGCGCTTCATGGGGCTGTTGTCACTGATGGTCTGCGGGAGAAAATAGGAGGGACACATGCTGGGAGATTGACTCTTGTAGTGTATTTTTTTAATGGTCGACACTGCATGGGTGTATATGTTTGCATGTGTTTGATCGTGATCTATTTTTATACATAATCGGCTCCAACTTTCCTGTTGCATCATTTCAAGTATTTCAGTGAAGCCACTTCACAACACTGTGAAAAGCTTCCAGGGAAGGAATGCAGTAAATATCAAACATATATAGAAAATTAGAGATGATGGCAAAAAGTCATGCCGTCATGCTTCTGTAAATTGTAAAATAAAGAAATCAAGGCATAGAAGGGTCAGTATGGCTTGCATCATTACTCCATCCTTGTTCCCCATAACCCCCCTGAACATGGCACATTCCAGGCTGTAGGAAACTGCAGTATTCCTCTATTCTGTACATCGTGCTTTGCTGTGGCCATGCAGGCACGTAGAGGTTTGTCTGCGTACTCGACCCGTGGATGAAGACACCGGGACAGAGCCAATAATGCCTAAGTTGCCTACAAAGTTTGGTATGTAAAGTACACTATATGGACAAAAGCATTGGGAGACCTGGTGCTTACAGGGAGTGGAAAATAAAAATAAAGACTCAGGATGTTTTCAAAATCTGTCACTCATTCACTACTCCCTCATCATTATCATAGAGGTCAGTCAATTGAGTCAAATTTCAAACACTAATCGGGCCTTTCATTATTGATGTCAGGACATTGCATAACCAGATCAACGTCAGATGGTATAAGGGGCACTTTATGGCGTAGTAGGGGTGTGCTAAAAAAATAAAAAAATCGATAGGCAATATATTGTTGCGGGCCTCATTAACAATACGCGTATCGATACGCAGGCATCAAAATCGATATTGCTCATTAATTTTAAATAGGAACAGTAGCTTCTTTGAAGTTCTGCTCATGCACATGTAGGGAGGAGGTGGTGGGGGAGCAGAGGAGGCACGGGTGCCTTTGCAGTTTGCATTGTACTTAAAAAAAAAATAGCAGCATCTTTGAAGTTAATTGCCTTCAATTAGTGCATGTGCAGGAGGAGCGTGACGGAGTCGTTGAGCGAGGAAAGAGACATGAGTGCCTAAAGCCTGATTCACACAGCAGTAGAATTGGCTCAATTTTAGATCAGAATTTCCCCTCCCGACAATTGAAAGGACACGAAGACATGCAAAGGATAATCATAACAGATAATCCTCATACTCATCCCGATATCGGCACTCGGAAGAACCTCTGACTTGAAATCGGGGATATTCAACATGTTGGTTTGTTTTGGCCCGACTTCACTCCGTGTGCGGTGTGCCCCAAGGACAAAGCACCGGAAAGCCGGTTGACGGTGACGTGTCGCCAATCAGAAAGTGAACCGGCGAGGAAGCTGGTGGGGAATCCAAATTCGAAACAGTCATGACCCAGCAGAAAGTCTGTGCTTGCCGCCAGCACCGAGGGCAAGCGATGCCTCGATCACCCCCAGAGCCCATTTACACTCCTTTAAACAATGCCTTTACTTTTTATGTCGCTTTTTCAGCTGAAAACAAACCAGGAAGTATCGCGACAGGTCCAGCATGTTTGTTGACTTGGAAGTAGTCACATTCAATCTCGAGGATTTGCGAGACTTCACGTCACATTCATGAATGAACTCGGCTCGTGTGTGTGTTGATTGACACGGTACATTCAAAACTGTTATTCCCGTGATTTTTTTTTTTTCTCTTCACATGTGGCATCTCTCACAGTTTGGAAGTCGGCTGACAATTTTAAAATCTTGCCGTGTGAACCAGGCTTTAGTTTGCATTGTACTAAACCTGCTTTAATGTTCTATGGGAAAGATGAACCTTACCACTCTGACATTCCTAATTACAAATAAGTTCTGTTCATGTTCTTTTGTTGTTGTAGCAACAAAATAAACAGGGCATCTGACATTGTCTTTGCTCATAAAACCCAACAATTACGGCAAATAATGAGTTGTAAAGGACAGGACATTGAATTGTGTATGCTACGTGATTGTGTAGATTCTAAAACAACCTGCTAGCGGATGACAACACCCTTGTACATGTTTATTAACCCTCCAAATACCAACCTGTCGTCCCCGACAACAAATTAGGCATGGTTTCCAAATTACCATAACTCCTGAACCGTTATCACTAGCAACGTAAGTCGAACGGATTCTGAAAGCAGAGGAGTGGAGCTTTACGTCGATACCTCATACATTACGGTAGTTGGCCGAATGTCACGTCTGGATAGGGTTACCAACTTTCTGATCCCGAAATAAGGGACAGGTGCACGGCACGGTGCCATGGTTGCGTGGGCATGATGTGTGAAATCAGTGTATATTCTGATTAGATTCGAAATGCATAAAGTTTGTGTCTTTCTCAAACTGTAGCCACCAAGTTATAAGTGAAGAATTGTCCAAAAGGGTAAATAGTGTCCATATAGTGTACATACGTTAAGCACCATAATATTTGACCTCCTAGTTGCAGCAGCACGAACAATCCCAACATTTCCACTCACATCATTCCTCTTACATTTTTCCTCATCTCAACACAACATGCTCCCATGAACACACACCCGCTTACAGTCAATACAAATTAGCATGCAAGTAGGCAGGTATGAAGGGAGACATAAAATAAACAAAAGATTCATGACAAGCACACTGGCATGGAGGCATCGACAAAGAGAGAACAAACAGCAGTAGAAAGAGACGGATAGACCCCATCAGTTAGTAAGTGACACGGTTGTTAATGGCAAGAGGCAACGTGCTACAACTCTACATCCAGCCAAGTAGCTCAAGACGCGAGGATCACTTGTAAACGTGTCATCAGATGAGCCCATGCTTAAGAAGACAACATTGATGAAATTTGGACACACGCTTGTCTTAATAAAATGACGTAGAAACGACAGGGCTGTAAGAATGTAGTAAACGATTTTATCATGTACTACAAGTAGTCTTTGTATTATGTATTAGTATAATGAAAGCACTTATCCCTGAGAATTTTGGAAGATCAGATGGAAATCGTATCTTGTCTACTTATATTTGATTGCAACTAGAGCTGGGCGATATGGACCAAAACTCATATCCCGATATACATATAAATATAACATGTCACAAATAGTTTTATTTAGGGATGTATATTTTAGCCGATAAAAAGGTCCGATATATTTATTAATGTCTGTACACTGTTTGCAACACGAGCAGCCTACAATGCTCCATGCTTGGCTCCTCAACAGGCGCTAAAATCACGCGTGAATCGATACTGCAAGTGCTGCTGCTCATGTCTGTATAAGGGACTCAGCCAATCACGTATCTGGCTCCGCCTCATGTCATTTGATTGACAGACCAAGTCATTCGGCTGTAAAACGCCATTATGTAAAAGAAGACCATTGTGGAAAAGGACATTATGAAATAAAAACTGACTTTGTAAAACAACGTTTTCTTATCTTATAAAACAAATTAAATGTCATTATTTTTTTTAAAGTATGACGTTGTTAAAATAATCATTATGAAATATTTAACCAAAATAAAATATTTGTTAGCGGCACGGTAGTCGAGTGGTTAGCACGTCCGCTTCCCAGTTCTGAGGTCTCCGGTTCGAGTCCAGGCTCCAACCTTCCTGGGTGGAGTTTGCATGTTCTCCCCGTGCCCGCGTGGGTCTTCTCCGGGTACTCCGGTCTCCTCCCACATTCCAAAGATATGCATGGCAGGTTAATTGGGCGCTCCGAATTGTCGCTAGGTGTGCGTGTGAGTGTGGATGGTTGTTAATCTCTGTGTGCCCTGCGATTGGTTGGCAACCAGTCCAGGGTGTCCCCCGCCTACTGCCCAGAGCCAGCTGAGATAGGCGCCAGCAGCCCCCGCGACCCTTGTGAGGAATAAGCGGTCAAGAAAATGGATGGATGGATGGAAAATATTTGTTACATATTAAAGAATAGCATAACACTTTTCATAATAATACTAACACCCCATTTTAAAATTTAATGGCCATATTACATAATTGCCTGTTATTTATCAAAATAATAGTAAGTTCAAAAAGGCCTTTTTATTTATTGAATTTGACACTTTTGGGCTTCCATACTAAACAAGCAGCCGTTTTCTGTAGCTGACTTACGTTTTTGCAAGTTAATAGCACATTTGGAGCCACGTTGCAAGTGGCCACAGCTTGATTGACAAGAACGGACTCCAAGTAAGTTTCACCGCAGTTGGAGGGTGGGTGTGTTGTGCTGTAGAGTGCGAAGTGTCGCCCCTCCCTCTTCTTTTTTAACCGCAATTTGCATGATTGAGTGAAGAGAGAGAGCACTTCACAAGTGTGAAGTGTCCCCCCTTCCCCCTCCCACCTCCTGTGCACAAAAGAGGAGGGGCTGGGGCCCACGGGGCAATGAGTAGAGCAGAAGCGGAGCACACAGCGCAAGTTTAACTATATCGATATAGACGAAATGGCCTAATTCCATATCCCGTTTAAAAATATATCGATATAATTTTTATATCGATATATCGCCCAGCCCTAATTGCAACTTTCTGCCATTTGAAATGAGGAATGTAATTACTTTAATGTAGAGCAATAACCATGCGCATTTTGTTTTTGTTTTTTAACTACTGTATGATTTTGATGATTTTTTTTTTTTAAAAAGGTTGAATTTACAATATAGTCTATGTGCAGCCTCAAAAGCCAATACAGGTTCAATGTCGCAGAGCATCCAAGTCCAGTTCACCCGCATCGCAGAGAGTGCAACAGACTTAAATTGTACAATTCAATCTACCAATTAATGGACTACAGTGTGTCTAGCTAAGACATTTTGACATTGTATGACTGCAGTTGATAGCATAGCAGCGGGAACTCTTCACAATGGAAATGCAAGCAACTTCCTACTATTCCGAACTGAACCAAATTGCAAATTTGGTGGGAATGCATCTTAAGACCAAGCCAGAGTGACAGAGAGGAGCTGAGAAGAGCGGGAAAAACAAGACAGGGAAGACAGGGTACATACACTGAGGTGACTGCCACGCTGCTTCCCCTTCCTCCGCTTCTGTGAGCACAGAGAAAACACACAAAACATACACAACACACAAACACACGCACACACGCGCACGAGAGCCACAAATGAAGCAGAACCAGGACAACAGAGGAGCACATGGGACGGGGAATCAATAATAAAGATGAATAGATTCACAATGGAGGAGGAAAAAGATAGTTGGAGGCCGCATCTCAAATAGACACAGAAAGAAGGTCTAATTAAACACTGAAGCAGCAGTGAAGGAGGAGAAACACTTACCACACACGGCCAGGTGAAAGACATCAAAACAGTGATTTATAGACAGTCGCGGAGGAAAAAGCCCAATCGACGCCATGGTCACAAAAGCAATGATAAAATATACAGTACAAGATATGCACACTCTCACGCGCACGCACGCACTACAAAATCAGGGTGAACTCCATCATACACGCACGCACACACGTAGCGCATGCGAGAAACTCAACAAAATTCATCAAAGGTACGAAGGGAGAAAATAAAACTTGAAGTTTAGTAGAGCCATAGTAACAAGAAGAAGAAAGTAAATCGAAATCAGGGTCTGACTACGTATTTGTATGCGGTATGTGCACGTTGTGTCTCTCTGACATGTTTTGTGCGTTGACAACCAGAGCACTCACCAGTGAAACAGCACAAAATGGATGAAGGTGTTGGATGAAAAGAAGGACGATCACATGCAAGATATGAGATACGAGAGGAAGGGAGGACACCAACAGGAGAAGAAGAGAGCTAAAGACAGGACTTTGCCTTACTATGGTTCTTTTGAGTCAGAAATAAACAAAACGATTCAATGTTGAAGCCGGATCAGTCTCATTTCAAATGTTTGAGGCCATGAACCACAGCAATGAATCATTTAGCAAAGACCTTATGATCAGAGACAAAATGAGGAGGGAGGGAGAAGGTCGGAGAGGTGACAATGCTGCTCACTTGGTTGTCGCCTGGTAGGCGGGGCATGGAAGCGGCCCTGCCGTGGCCTTCCATTGGAGGAAAGTGCTCAGTATCCGAGTAACCATCCTGCCCCATCTCTCTCATCTCTACCGTCTGCAAACAGAGCAGGAGAGCAGGAGATGATGTGACTGGCTGCCAAGACATCGGGGAGGTAACAGGTGGTGGGAAGGGGGAGGGGGGTGTCATCCACAGAGGCAGAGAACCAAGGGTCTTACACAGGAATGTAGTCAATGAGAGGATCAGATGAGTATAATGATCAGATTTTCCATTTACAACTTGATTTCTAGTTCCAGTTTTGAGGATCATCATGTATAATGTAGTCTGTCTGTCTCTCTGTCTCTCTCTCTCTCTCTCTCTCTCTTTTGAATGATATTTTCTTCCTCTTCTTCCCTGACACTTTTTTTTTTAAAAGCCTTTCGATGCAAAAAAAAACAACAAAAAACAAAAAAAACTTACTGGTCGTTACATAAACCTAAAAGATATATATTAACTCATTTGCTCCCAAAACGTATAAAAACATTATATTTTAAATATTGCCATGGTCCCCAAAACATATTTAATTATTTTTGTATGTGTGGTTTTTTTTTAATGCTAGAGCATAAAGAAGGCTTTGATGCAGCCTCTGAGCAATGCAAGTTGTAATGGTAATGGTAGTTATTATAAAATATGGCCAGCAGGTGGCAGTAGGGGTGTGCCAGAAAATCGATTCATAAAAGAATCGAGATTCTCATTTATTAATCGAATCAAATTGATATTAATATCCAAAAATCAATTTTATTTAAATTAGAAGTGAAGAAGAAGGGGAAAAGGCAGTTGTAGCCCACATGCTGTTTTTGTGGAAAAAGGCACTTACAATACGAAATGAATAAATGTCTAAACAAAAAACAAAAAAACAAACAAACAAACAAACAAAAAACTTTAATGTCTATTTGTCATTTTGTCTTGCAAAGCAGACTGGAGTAGATCATGACAATGTTATGCATATCTGTAAATTGAAGCAGAAATCATTTGTCAATCAAATATTTTGGAATCGAAAATCGTTTGAATCGAGAATCGAAAATCGATTCTGAATCGAATCGTAGACCCAAAAATCGCAATCGAATCGAATCGTGAGACAGTCAAAAATTCCCAGCCCTAGGTGGCAGCAGAGTATAAGAAATCAACCAGGGCCATGTTGTAAAAAGCTCTTTTCTCCAGTGTTTATCAGATTTGTGAGGAATGATTAAACTTAGCTATATTCTAATGCTAATTGCTACAAAACTGAAACAGATACACAGCAAATCTATCAGTTAGATTTCCAGTGTTCGATGAAATCTGGTGTGTAAACAGTGTTAGTATAAAAATTTCTCCGCAGAGTAAATTTCCTCAAGTGCTGGAGCGGAAGCTAAGTGTAACCTGAATAGCACTACCTTGAGTGTTAAATTGAGCACACCCTCATTTCCAGTGAAGGACAAACTTTCCAAATGGGGAACCGCACGAATGCTAGTTTTAGACCACAAGCCACGTGACTTCAGCAGCTTGAACCCGGAAGTGGGTTAGAAAGAAGCTCGCTCATTGACGAGCCATGCAAATAGTGCTTGTTTTGTTCTCGTCTATCTCCGGAAAAAATAACATGGCAAGTAAACACAGCCGTTACGGAACTTGCAGAAACCACTCCAGACACTACAACCGTCAACATATGAAGAATGTATTCTTTAGTCGTTTCCTGAAGCCAAAAATTCAGAGTCATAAATGTGAACAGGGATCAACTTGTGCAGACGTCCAAAAGAGCAGTTTAACGCCAGCAAAGTGAAGTCTTTCACCTTCATATGTAGTATATGTAGTATGCCCTCCTGAAGAGGTAAGTGATTGTCTTTATTTTTATGGGTTTTTTTTTTTGTTTGTTTTGTTTTTTTCACGTTTGGCACTACCCTGACTGCCGGACGACAATAATGAATGACGCGGGGAAAAAAAATGCTAAAATGGCGTTGCCACTGTTGTACGGCCCTGTCTTGCTTACCGTCTGGTTTTTAATTTTTTATTGTTTTGCCTTTCGTGCAGCTGTAACATGTAAGAAAATGTCTCTGTAGAGCCTTTTCTGAATTAAGGAAACAGGTTTATAAGTGGAAAGGATATAATAATTGAAAAGATTGAGGTATAGCCAGTGTTGTTGGTTGTGCCTAAAAGGTACACGCTACACACATACACAAAAAAAGCAATAAAAATTTACCCCCAACAACTATCAGACGTAAGACAACCAGATATGACAGATAGGGCACATGCTGGTAAAAGAAGGATAGTTTGTTGAAACTGGAGAGTGTCAGTGTCAGTTGCGTAGGACGATGTTTTGAGGGGGAGAAAAAAAAACAAAAAAACACTTTACCTGTGGATCAGGTCGACTCTTTTCCTCGTGTTTTTCAGCCATCTACACGCAAGCCATCTCTTCAGTTGAACATTAGTATGTTCTTCGACGTTTATACAAGCAAATTTGGCACCAGGGATATCATTCTCTTAAGGAATTAGTAAATTTAGTGCAGTTGACATCTCGCTAGTAGACTGTTTGCATCCGTTCTAGCCTGACTAGCCCGCCGAGTTTGACCCTCCTCACTAGACTCGTGAATATTAAGTGTGGTGACGTGTATCGTGCGGTTCCCCATTGCCTGCGTGCTGTCAGCATTTCAATAGCGATACATCAGATTGTTGTTGTTGGGGCAGTGTGGATCAGTGTTAGAATGGTTGTCTCCCGACTCTGAGAGTCTGGATTTGATCCCAGGTGAGTGCAACTATGTCAACGTATCCTTGCGCAATATACTTAACCCTCAAGTTCATTGGGCGTTTTTCCACCGCCAGAACTTTTCAGTTTACCTTGGTAAAATTAAATTTGGCCGTTTTTCCACCAACAACAATTTCCAGGGGAATTAAATTCCCCAGTGGGCATCCAAGTAGTACCTCAGCAGCAGGGACTTGCTGAGCCAGGTCGGCACTATGACTGGGGCTGCAGTGACCACGGCTGATTGGTCAAATTTGAGGTTGTTGTTTTTACATCGTCTGGACTCAATCAAACTCATTTGAATTAATTACCGAGAACTCCAAGACGCTGTGGAAACACAATTCTAAAATCCCTGCAGAACTTTTACAACCAGGAACTCCCTTTACCCAGAACTCAAAGTTCCTGGGCTTGTTGGTGGAAAAGCAGCAATTGTTGTGGACACTTTTCTAGTTATAACACTACTCAGTGTTAATCTAACACTAGTGATTTTGCTGTGTAGAGATATACTTTTTTTCCCCCTGATGAACACAATATTCTGTGGGCCTTGCAAAATCAGTCAAAATCCAGTACAGCAGCCGGGAGAAAAGGGGGTTGCTTCAGTGAAAATGGCTGGGAGTGAATGAGTTAATTAATTTAGGCTAGCTATAACGACTTTGCATTGGGTGATGGTCAAATCATGTGTAAAGCACTGCTAACCTTTTGTTAATTAAAGATAATTTTGTATGACCTCATCAGTGCGTGTATTTGAACCAAAATGAATGGGAACATTCTTGGAAAGAACACCTACCAGCCAGAAAACGTTTCACATTGCTATATCAAAAACTGCAGACAGACAAGTTTCTCAGGTGCTCATGATTGATGGAGAAAATGATGAAGTTCGGCACAACTGCGCCCATTCCTGATCAGGAATAGAACACTTCTTTGGGATTTCTTGTGAAAGTGGCAGCGTAACAAATGGTTGACTGGACACGAGAGCGTTACGGTATCGCATGAAGTGCGATTTCGGATGTATGTATATCCTGCATATGTGTGTCATCCTGCTTGCATTGGTGAGTGTGGGTGATCTTTCTACCTGGGAGGTGGTCATGCTTCCCAGGCCATCTTCAGGGCTCCAGCTTCCGACCTTTTGGGACATCTCCTGAGCACGAGCTGTGACCCATGAGTGGCTCTCCGGGACCCCCCCTTCCACCGGGCTGCCACACAAATACACACCGTTAAACACACACACGCATTTCTTCCTTCACCCGCTGTCACAACCCAGACTCACAGGCTGCTCATTGTCTCTGTAGTCTCAGGTGGAGGGAGGGCATTATTGAGGCCCGGACCCCCATCTTGGGTGGGGGAAGGCGGTTCCACGCGCTGAAACAGTAATGGCGTTCGATTCTGTGTAAGATATACGACATGGCCATCGCCAGCTATCACGACAGGGAAATGGGGCATGGAAAGGAGCAAAGCAGGACCGGAGGGGAGGGGGCCGCTGGCATCCAAACATACCCTTTACTGGGTCCATCGCACGAGGTAACGCTGTCATTATACCAAATAACAGGCAGACTACATTTTGTCAGTTTCAGGTGATGCGTCATATACCAAGGCAGAGATGCGGGAACAAGTCAAAGCAAATACGGCCATGGGGGTAGGACAAAAGTGCAGGGTAAAGGGATTTAGATTTGTTTCAGACATTATTCGGAAATATGTCAAAAAGTAAAATCAAAATATTCATGGCAGGCCTATAACACTTACAGTATATAAAACAAATTAATGCAGCGAGTGGGACATTTCATATGAAGAGTGGAGGTACAGTATGGTGCTACAGTATATACTGTACTATAGTAACAAAGATTAAAAATGAGCCAATTAAAAGAGCCAATTTAGAGGACGTTATTTAAATGTATGCCTTACAAATAGTTGTAAGCCCAAAGTAAAAAAAAAATAAAAATAAAGTTTGGTTTGTGTCTCATGAAGTTCCAGGGAAGTTGGAATCCTCAGTGACACAGCTGACCTTAATAACCAAAAATGTCTGCTGAAACTTTGTGAGAATTTAGAGAAATTCTGTCACTGAGCCAAAAAATGAATTCAATGGGGGACAATTAATGGAGCGAGGGGACAACTTTTAAGCAGCAGATGGCAGCACTGTTATGTTGACAACAAGGAGGTGCTTTGAAACGTTGACAAATTACATAATTTGAGCCCATAAATGTTAGGACAGTTCTCAACTTTTTGGCTCTAAACACCACCAAAATGGATTGGAACCTTAACTTATTTACTTTAACTTTCAGCTTTAAATTGAGGGAATTCACAAATCATTACAACAGTTTGTATATACTCCTCGCACATTTGAAGGGACAAAATGTAATTGGACAAATTAACAACCATAAATCAAACTTAAAATTGTTGATACTTGGTTGTGAATCGTAACATTTGTGACACGTGGATGCAAATCCTTGGCAGTCAGTTACAGTGTAAGATTTGGAATGCACTGACATCACCAGATGCTGGCTTTCTTCCCTGGTGATGCTCTGCCAGTGCCAGGCCTCTTCAACTCCTGCTGCTTCTTAGGGCATGTTCCCTTCAGTTTTGTCTACAGCGAGTGAAAGGCAGTCCCAGTCCAATTCAGGTCAAGTCATTCGAAAAAAAGAAAAAAAAAATCTTTGGTGGCTTTCGCATTATGATTTGGGTCGTTGTCCATCTACATTATGAAATGCCATGCAATGAGTTCTGAAGCACAAGACTCAACATGAGCACGCAGAGGAATGCAAGGGAACTGATTCCATTGGCAGTCATACATGTCCACCTCGTTCGTCATGGAAGAGCAGAGCAGCCAATTGTCCAATTGGGCTACATTTGGTCACTTAAAAAATGGGAGGCGTTTTTACAAACTGTTGTAATTCTTACACCGGTTTGCAGGTAAAGCACATCTTGTTCATTTTATTTCAAATCCATTGTGGTGGTGTTTACAGGTAAAGATTTGACTGTAAATATAAATATCACAACATGACCAAATTCCACTTGTCTCTGAAATATGTTGTTTTAATTTCACAACAGCACATACTGTAGACCCAGCCTCGGTGAGTGTGTGCTTTGATGTGTGTGAGAACATGAAGACGCTTGGTGGTTATCTTGCCCTCCTAACAGACATGCATTACCTGCTCATCCCGGAGTGCCTGCGAGCGCTTGCTCTTGCTCTGCCGGTAGTACTCCATGATCATCATGGCAGCATAAATTTTGCCAACTGTCAGGTCTGTCGCTGCTGAGAGAATGACAAGTTACCCTGCAAGATTAGACCCTTTGGTATGGACCCTGAGCGCCAGGAATGGTAGAGAAAAGGGTGAGGCGTGCACACCAACAAACGCACAAGTACTTTCACAAACGCCACAAATACAAATACACGGACATTGAGCAAAATGTCTTTTCACAGGCAGATCTTTTTTTTTTTTTTCCGTTTCTTTTTTTTTAACAGTAGGAATATCGCATCTTGTGATGTGCGATATACAAAGTAGGAAAAGAAGCACTTAGCGAAGTTGCAACTGAGCCTTTGGACTTGGCGACGTGTTTTCTTTTCTTTTTCTCGGTTTTATAACTACAGTGGTGCCTTGGGATGAGTTTCATTCATTCAGGCAACCCACTCGTACCTCCAAAAAAGCTGTATCTTGCATCAACTTTCCCCAAATGTGTAAAGAAAGCAATCTAAAATATTGTAGTTAATTAAAACAGTAATAACATATCGTAACTAAATAGAATGTAAAGAATTATTAAACTGTTTGTGTACCATGAAAAAATATTTGCAGTATATCTGTTGTGTGCAAGTTGGCCACTTGGGGCAGTATGATACAGTCAATACTAGTCCTTTTTCATAGAGGATAAAGTAAATATATGATAATCCTAATCTGACAAATGCATGTTACTGTCCGTATTGTTATACTGTCTTTCTACATGAGTTGCTCCACACTTGGTGTTCAAATATCAGTTGCTTAAAGTGGTACAAAACCACATCATCGATGCTATGTATTAGCTTGTCAATGGTGTTCCCATTTTGCGTTGGCAATAAGATAGCAGACTTTAAAGTAAAGTTGGTATTTCAAGGCGTCACTGTATACTGACAAACCACATGCATTTAACAACCCACCATGATAGTGCTTTAGCTTCACATTTTCATCATTTGATGTGATGACCCTTATTGTTCAGTATTCTATGTATGCACAAGTGTGACTGGCCCTGTAGTGAAAAGACACCTATAGAGAGTTGCTCTATAGAAAGGCACCCTCTGATTTTCGGCCGTGGTGTTGGTAAGCCTAGTTCGGTGTGTGCGCTTTCTGCCACTGTTGTGTGCCAGCTGTATCAGAGGGTGCAGCAGTGAAGAGAGACTGGCAGAAAGAAGCGATCCTCAGGTGGCGTGGAGGAGAAACAACGTCGGAGAAGTCGGTGACGCGGGGCGGGGCGGCTGCAGCCAGGCCACGTCGCGCGCCCTCGTACACTGCAACTTACACTTGTGCGGAGTGACCAGCAAGTCCAGATGCTTCTGGGAGAGATTGGGCCAGATTGCCATCATCTCTTTCCTCAGCTCTGCATCCATCTGGTGCTTGTCAATACCACCTAGGAAGTAGAAGCAACAAAGAAATACTCTGAAGTAGGGCTGTGCAATTCATCGAAATTCAATTACAATTTGAATTATGACAATCCACAATTATAAAATCAGCATAATCGTTTAAATAAATAAATAAATAAATAAATAAATAAATAAATAAATAAATAAATAAAAAAGGATATTGGTACTAATTTTTGAGTTGTTTAAATGTATTTATTTGCACTTTTTTTTTTAATTTTAAAATACCCAATTTGATATATTTGGTTAATTATAGTGTTTCAAAGATTTTATTTGTCTTAATATTTTGTATTTGTTTTTTACGTTTAAACATTTTCTTGTTTTGTAACAAAAAATAAATAAATGATCATCCTACTGCACAATGCACATGTTGCACAAGTTTTTGCCAAAATAAATAAATAAATAAATAAATATCATTAGAAATATGCATTATTATAAATTCTGTTTGGTCCAAAAGGAACTTACATACTTATAGTGTGTCCATTTTTTAATTGGTCTTAATATTATTAAATGTGTAAACATTTTCTTGTTTTGTACCAAAAAATAAATAATTGTTTGAATAATCATGATTTCAATTACTGCCAAAATAATGGTGATAATTATTTTTTCCGTAATCGAGCTACCTACTCTGAAGCTCAAAAGCCATTAGAGCGTAAAAACTAATAAACATTGTCTATTATGAAATTCATATTGCCTGATTATAAGGACTCTGTAAATATGAAGCTGTCGTTTTGGAGTAAAACAACTGCTGACATTTGTTCCAAAGAAGGTTCAGAGGGATTCCACACCTTCAGAAATCTTGGCGATCTTGATGTCCAGTGCCGTGCGGATCAAAGCCATGAGAGTGGAGTTAAAGTGGACGGTGTTGTCGTCAGCCACCGGCAGATCCATGCGAAGCAGTCTCTGTGGGGGAGGTCAGTCAGGTTGAGCAACAAATATGGTTGGAAATGCTTGTGGAACCTCCAAGTGACAAGGTGGAGGGTATTGGGGAGAGGCTAAAAGGTGGGGTAAAGGAGCTGTGCATAGCGTCTGCCGTGAGTTTGACTCAAAAATGGGAACATTACTGCCACAAGGAGCCACAATTTTGTAACGTAATAACAAATAAATAATTGTGAAGACCATATTATTGGAGGATAGTGACTTCTGTTACCCACAGCTCCTAAATTAGGGATTGGAGGTTCACAACAGAGGCCTGAACTGAACCAATAAACCAAAATCAAGCGTGAGACATCTTGTGGGAAGGGGAGTACACAGCACTTTGATTTTTTGCTTATTGGTTCGTTCCATTTGAGGCCTTGTTGGCTTGACACGGTCTGAGACAGAAAGACAAACACCAACTCACACGACAACCACTCTGTGTGTGTCTGGTAACAGGAAAACGATGACCACCTAGACATGCAGCAAACCATGCATCATTTTTAAAATGTCAACTCCCCACGAACCAAATTTTCCCACCCCCATGCAAACATGCAACACACACACACGATATGCCTCACAGGACAAGCAGCTGCGCAGCCGTACACAGAAAGCATCCCATGTGAGGCAACATTAAAATGACTTTGTGCATTGTTTTCATATATTAGCTAGTGAAGAAAATTTTAAGATATGTAGAGCCTGATGATAACGCAAATGGCTCTATTGTTAAAACTTTGGTGTCCTATGTGTGGATAAATGAGCACAGACTTTGAGGGTTAATAGGTGAGAGAGAGCAGCATTCTGCGGAAAAGATGGCAAAAAAAAAAAAAACATGAGAAGAATACTGGCAAAAAGCAAAGATGTGTCACGAGTCTTAAATGTCACGAGAGGAAATTGATGCAACAGTCAAAAGGGGGCGAGCTAAAGCCAAAAGACAGATATGACAAAGATGGAAAAAAAAATAGTAGGTGGAGAGTTAGTGTAAGCATGTCGCTAGATAAAGTGAGTAAAACTGATCACGGAATGCAAAAGCAGAAGAAACAGCACCAGTTGGCCGTGTCGCTCAGAAAGCGGTCCTGCCTGAAGACCCTGCTGTCTCCTGTCAACAAATTAAGCTGAGCTATACTGGTTGGCTCATTGTTCTGGGTGGAACGGGGCTAGCTGGAAGGTTACAGGGTTTCCATTTGGCTCATGCTTTGGTTATAAAATGAAAATAAAAAGTGCATGCAAGGCTTTTTAGCATTATTGAGCAGGGAGAGTTTCGGGTCTAAGGTGCAGTTCAGGGAGGAGGCTTTTAAGTAGATCATTTGGCAGGCGTAACTATAAGAATAACAAAGGGGACTTGCAACAAAAGTGACCTGGTTCAAATAGTGCCATGGATTGCTTTCAACCAACCAATCAGACCAAAACCAATATTTCAAGATGTTTATATACTTTGCATAAATGTCATCATATTTCAATAATTGCATGACTCTGTTAAGCCAGTTCTGCTAGATGACAGTCTCAGTTAAAGCAAAGTATGCTGTTGATGAAGTCATCTCATCTTTCTATTGGACTGATGAAGCTGATTACAGTGTGTACGTGGTAATAAACAAGCTACCTTTGAGTTATTGCATATTTCTATTCTGGCAATAAATGTGTTTGTGCAGATTTTTTGGAGTGGCGCGTTCATGGAAATGGCAGTATAGTGCTGATGGGCCATGCAGAGGGCAGGTGAAGTTTGAGTGCTGGGAGGGGTTATGCAGAGATGTGGAGGAGCAGGAGGAGGAGCGGAGGGGGCTGGAAACAGAATAGAACTGCATTGACGACAGAACCAAAGGACAAAGAGAAGATTGGACTTGCAGATAGAAAAAAAAAAAAGGCAGCTTGGGGGCTCGGCGCTGCTACATGAAGGGTGACAGAAAAAGAACTGCTTCTGTATGGCAACCAATGGCTCTCGGAGGAAAACACATCACTGACACAAGCCCTTCTGCTCTCTCTACCATAGCAAAGAACACATACCGCCTCTGCGTGGGTGCGTGCGGCCTCATTCTTTGCATTTGTGTGCATGTATGAATGCGTTGGCCCCATCCACAGGAAGGAACGAGTCAGAGGACACAAGTCTGGCGGACTTTCCAAGCACTGCTGCACATGCATGCTTCAGTGTATGCAGGATGTGTGTCTGTCGGGGGGGCGGGGTGTTATTGCAAGACTTTTGTTCACATAGTCGACGTGTGCTTCTGTACACAGTTGGACAATCGCAAATTGCGTACAGCAAGTGTGTCTGAGGTACATGGTGCAAACGAGCTGAGAAGGTCCCTCCTTTCGGTCCTTCCTGTGGATAAGCATCCCTTGTCTCACCCTATTTGCCTTTCTACCTCCACCCAAAATGTCCACGCTGCCACACAACAACCACGACGATGACCAGCTCACCCTCACTTTCCACAAAACATTAAAAAAAGAAATATAACCAAAACAAACAACACCAGTAAAGATTACACCATGTTGACGTCTCACTAGCACCTTCTAAAACCCCACCCTTGCCCACACCCTTTCATCCCGGGTGGGGTCCTCTCTAACCTTGTAGGCCACCCGTGCAGGACACCTCTTCCCGAGGCCTAGTGGAGGACACATGTGCCTCAGCATGTCATACATTTGCCTGCAACTGATCCTGCCACTGCACCATCAGCCAGTGCCAGCAACCCGTTAACCAAGAGATAGAAGAGATGGAGGAAAGCAAAGAGAAAGGGACAGAGAGATGAGCGTTTAGAAATGGGGAGAAAGTTAGCAATGGTGTGAAGGAGAGAGTGAGAGAAATACCAAAAGAAAAAAAGAAAAGAAAGACAAGGTTATTGGGCTGATTTGAAGACACTGTGGCCTTGATGAGGCTTCTCTCTCAGCTATACTAATCACTTACAGGTTAATGAGAATTCAATCATCTTCAGTATCAAAAGACATTTGATGTATACATGTAGTGACTTCTTGTGAGAGTTTAGCAGGATTCCATAATTGCAACTTTGATTAGAAAACAAACACACGAGTTGACTTGACTGAGCTTTCTCCCAAGTCATTTTGAACACATGCCCACCATGCCGTTCCAGGGACTAACTGGGATTCGAGACCGAGCTAGATGCGTGACACCAAAAATTGAGGGACGTTCCGAAACGGATTTGTAGTTGTAATTTTGTAATTGCAGTACGTAATTTTTCTTTTTTTGGCCCAATTCCCCACTAAGTGGTGAGCATGTGGATATGTTGTACATGTACTCGTTTGCACAGAAGAGCAGGGCAGAGCTTGACAGCAGGCACCAAGCCACTCCTGCTCACATGGGGAGGGAGGGGAGGAGGAGGAGGAGGAGAAGGGGTGTCAATGCAGTTTCTGTCTTTCCCCAAACCCCCCCAAAACCAAGAACAATGCAACACTACAGTGGGCCACCATAGTTTGCTGTATTAGAGCCACAAACAACTAAATCAAACATAGTAGGCTAATATGAAATGATCAATTTTATATTTTAAATAAAAAAGCATCCTCCTGTTTTGTGTTGTATTACACCGAGCATTTCCACATGCATCTCTGGGTGTCTGCATTGTCCCGCACATTCTCTCGGCATTTCAGAATGCAAGTTGATAATGGTGGAAAAGTCGATATCAAAAACGAAAATGAAAAGGAACCCCGCCAAAATAAAAACAATAAAGCAGCATTCACTCCATTCCTGGATGCTGTGGCTAGCAAGTGTGCTCGAGAAATTTTGTTTGAATGGAAGTCAAACCTTGCAGGCCACCCTATGGGGGCATTTCTTGCCTAAGCCAAGAGGCGGGTCGATAACTCGCAATAAACTGTACATGTCCTTATAATGAATGCGCCCGCTGCAAGAAGAATACAGGGGAGTTAGGAGACACTCACGCACAGGAAAATACACAAACAAACATTCATAAAGAAGAGAAAACATAGGGAGGAAGAGCACAAGATTGACACAGTATTTGAACATAATTTGCAATATGTTTACTGTAAAAAATACTGTGCTAAATTGAGATCACCTACGTAAGAATGCACTCCATAACAACAAACTGATATCAACACCACACAGTACTGCATGCTACACACTGTTAAATGTGGTCCTTAGCACTGCCAAAATAGCACGTTTGTTAAAAACTACTGTTATTACAAACTGGATACACAAACGCTTTAATGAATAATTATGCTATTGCTAACCGATTACAATGTGAAACAGAAAACCACAATAGCTGCATGTGGTGTGCAGAACGCCTCCCTCTTAAATATTGGCTCAACCTTCAACCATTTGTTAATGTATCGCCTCTGCTTACCATCCGCTGTAAGTTAAGGAAATTGTGTTACAAAAGCACAACCATGACAGAAAACTCATATGAACATAGATTTACTTCTCGCAACCAGAATTGGATGAAACCTGCTACTTATATGCAGTGGTGGCATGAGGAGCAAGCTGGGCGGTGCTCTACCACATAGGCTACAGCAGAGTAAGTTGTTTTTTTTTTCTCCCTCCACAATATATATATTTTGATTTTAATGCTGATCAACAATTGTTATATAGTCCATTTATATGTTTATTGTTACTTCATACTGGAATTGCATAGTTTATAAGATAGCTCAGTGTATTGTTAAAGTCCTTGTGAAAGTGAAAATAGATGTCTTCTAAATTTGACACACCACCGAGAAGCCTGTTGTTAACAACCCTGCCAAACTTCAACGGTTGGAAAAAAAAAAAAATGGCCAAGTACCAGTAGTTATATAAAATGTGGCTTCAAAATGATTTGGGTCCAACCTCAAATGCTGCAAGGCATGTTCCCTGAATGCCATGAAACCATGCCCTGCTCTACTGTCACCTGTCAATCACACAATCAATACTACAGCAAATTACATTTACAGGCAAGTCACCATTGACATTGTTCACTCTGGAAATGTAATTTGTGGGCGGTCCCTAACCTGGACGGTAAACATCCGGGTTACTTTTACTCTGCTAGGCTAAGCTATATGTTGTGTGCTAAGCACGCTTTAGTCCACATTAGGAGAGGCAATCACACACCGCCCCACCAGGCTTAAGGCCAATGTGTGTGTCTAATTATTGCCACAGACACACACACACACCCGCACTTGCACGCACACTCACACCCTGTGCACTAGGGGTGTTAACAAAAAAATCGATTCAGCGATATATCGCGATACTACATCGCGCGATTCTCGAATCGATTCAATAAAAAAAAAAATCGATTTTTTTTTTTTTTTTTTTTTTTTTTTTTTAAGAGCTCAGAATTGTTCATTCGGTAGTCTTACCGATTCAACGTCTTATCATCATTGCCTTTTTTTGTGTGTGTGTGTGTGTGTGTGTGTGTGTGAATCGATTTTTAAACTTCCATTTTTAATGGAAAAATATTCAACAAAACGTCTGACTTCGGGTTAGGATTCACACCTTGAGCATGGAAGAATGTTATATGAACGGAACATTAAGCCTTAATATTTTATTTTAATGCTGTTCAAACATGAAACAGATTACAACCTCTATAAGACTGAAATTTCAGATAAATAAATAATACATTTTCATATAAATCTTACACTCTACAAGCTTACTGATTAGTATTTTCTAAATTTGAATGAAAAAAAATCGCAACAATCGACTTATAAATTCGTATCGGGATTAATCGGTATCGAATCGAATCGTGACCTGTGAATCGTGATACGAATCGAATCGTCAGGTACTAGGCAATTCACACCCCTACTGTGCACTGTAGGAGAAGTAGAAAAACAAGTTAATTGAAGGCAATTAACTTCAAGGAGGCTCGTTTACGCAAGTCGCAAGAAGAGCATTTTAGATGATAGACAGTATTAGCGGTTATTGAAGGAAAAAAAACATTTTTTTTTAACAACCTCTAACTACCGCAGGTGGGCGTGGAATGTATCATCCGCAAAAAGTGAGGGAACACTGCATATTCATTTCTATACGTTTTCTTAATTCAAGTTGTAATATACCATATTTTAGTACCTCTGTATGTGCAGTCTACAGGACAACATGAGTAACAACCACACACATATTGGAATACGGATGCCATGAAACTTAGCATGTCTACAGTAGTTGCTTGTACTGTAGATTAATGACAAATGAGTCCTTGTAAACAAATGTGGACTTTTGCCACAGTAAGTTTTTGGCTGTATTCTGATACCAAGGGGAGGATTTGGGATTTGGGAGGGCTTTTTAAGGACAACTTGCATATAAGGAGAGGAGGAGCATGAGGAAGTGGTTGCCAGAGTGAGATAACCAGATGTCTATTGTGGTTATTCTCACGTCCATCACAACCCCTTTGACAGAACACTAGAAAACCCTGTCAGCCGTTGCATTGCAATCGCTGATTAAACACAATCAGTTGGCAGTTGACCTTTGAGTGCAGCTACCTCGAGTCTTTCAGACTTACTATCATTCAGTATTTATACTAGCATACTTGCGCTGAAAAAGGGGTTTTAAAGCCTGCAACACAATGTTTGTGTAGAGGATATCATTCAATACCAGTGTGGTTATTTAACTTGACTGAGCAGAGTAGAGGAAATTTATCCTACAAATTTCAAGAAAATAGCACAACTTGTGGCTAGCACGCAGTGTTGTACAAAATACACTTTCTCACATTTTTAAAAACCACACTGGATTTCCGAGATTGTTACAAGAAGCAGCAGAAACAATAAAAACAGGACATTTGTGCATCTATGAGTAAGCACTAAACATCTGTGAGATATGCTTGTGTATGATGTTAATAATGTTTACAGCATGTGTAGCTAAAGGTACAGTAGCTGCATTATGCTTTGCAAGTGTGCATTCTTGACGTGCGTGCATGGTAGTAAATGCGGGCTCCCACTTACCAGGCAGCAGGATCATACTCGGCCCATATCCTGACATACTCATCCAAGTGGTGAGGTCCAAGTATGGAAGAATCTCTTGTCAAGTACTCAAAGTTGTCCATGATGACAGCCACAAACAGATTCAGCATCTGCACACAAACACAACCATGCTCGGGAAGCGAAGTCCAACAGGTGATCTTATCGGGGTTGACATGAGACGCGAACTCACCAAGAATGAACAAAAGAAGATGAAAGAGACAAAGTAAAGGTAAGCCACTTGGCTGCCACACTCTGGCTCTGTATTCCCTGACAGCTCGTCACATTCTTTACCCCCCAGACACGCCAGCATGATCTCATGCCACGCCTCTCCAGTTGCACTCCTGAAACATGCGCAATAAGAAATTCAAACACCTTTAAAACAAAAAACACATCAAGCTTATCTCAAACCTCACCTGAAGAGCAGCATGAGAGCCTGAACGAAGGTCCTGAAGTTGTTGTGTTGGTCGATGGCACCCTCTCCGTCTTCTTCAATGGCAATATTTCCAAAAAGCTGCAAACATCACCACCACCACACTGAGAACACCACGGGTATGTGTACACAACCAATATCTAGTATTGCTGTATAAGCAATGGGGGTGCTTTTCCATTGGGTGCTGATATTGGACATATGTCACTGGTGTCCAAACTACGGCCCGGGGGCTATTTACGGCCCGCCGCCCATTTTTTAGTGGCCGGCGACATATGCTAAAAATGGCATTTGACTCAGTTCAAATAAAATAAAAACAAAAATGTTTGGATATGGTCAAAGTAAGAAGGGAGGGTGTCGAAAAACACAGGTGCTATTAAAGGTTATTTTAGCTAACTAAAACTAACGAAAAAACTAAAATTAAAAAAACAATTTCGTTAACGAAATAAAATAAAAACGAAGATGCTTTTTAAAAAAAGAAAAATAACTAAAACTAACTATAATTATAGCAAACGTCCTTCGTTTTAGTCTTTGGTAATTAATTTAATGCATGAGCCTTTAGGGATGATTTTAAATGTGATTTTTAGTAGATTTATTTTGATATAAACCTGAATAATGACTTTGCACCCAGGGTGTTTTTTTAAATATTGCGCACAATACTACACATAAAAAAAAAACAAAAAAAAAACAAAAAACTAAAACTAATACTAACTAAACTAAAAATAAGCATTTATTAAATAACTAAAACTAATTAAAAAAAACTAACAGAATCACCCTGAAAACTTATTAAAACTAACTAAATTAAAAAAAATAAAACTCAAAACTAAATAAAAACTAAAATGAAAAATTCCAAAACTATAATAACCCTGCTGCCATATTACAAATAAATTGGTTTATATACTGTAGCATTTTTCTAAATATGCAAAAGCACAAATAAATTATTTGTACAATTTTTAGGACTAAACGCAATTTCTCTTCATAACATGATGTTGCCCTTGCGTCCTGCTGATTTTCTGTATGTGGCCCTCAAATGAAAAAGTTTGGACACCCCTGACATATGTGCAAAATATGACTAAAAACATTGAAATTGACGATACATCTTTTTTTTTCTTTTTTTTTTTTACAATTTCTGTTTTCCTCAAGAGCAAAAGCCACCATTTAATTATTGTTTTCCAACTAGACTTTCTATTCCACATGTATCCCAGTTATGTTTTATGCCTCTACACACCTGCATCCCAATGATGGCATAGATGAAGAACAGCATGGCAATGAGAAGGCAAACATAAGGCAGAGCCTGAAGACAGACAAAGGAATTACTGAAGCATCTGAATGTACTTGGACATTATGAATATACTGTGTATATATATATCTGGAATATTAACATTGTTTTCAAAGTCTACACAGGTAAATGGAAATGTATCAATTTATCAGGGCTTGTACGATACGCCGCATGATTGAAGACAGACCTTGAAGGACTGAACGAAGGTCCAGAGCAAGATGCGAATGGTTTCTCCTTGCCTCAGCAGCTTGATGAGGCGAGCTGCCCTGAACAGCCTCAGGAAGCTGAGGTTGATGAAGTTATTCTACAGCAGAGGTGCGCCGTAATCAGGGAGAGAGGGTATAAATTCAATTAGAATTGGTCCGTAGACAGAGAAGAGAAATAACTGTTGAGACAGGTGAAAAGTTGGGGAGGCATAGAAGAAGGTAAAAGAAGTAAACAAAATCAAGTAAAAGGATTCAAACTCAAGTCAAAAGCAAACCAAACGCAGCAAGGCTCCAACAAGCGTTTCATGAACCAAACAATACAAGACAAAAAAAAAAAAGGAGAGGCAAATTGACATCGGTCCATCCAAATTGGGTTTCATAGTAGTAAATGCGGTCGGACTGGTGAGTACAGGTAGTTCAAAGTGCAGGGACGCAGAACGTTTGCTTGGAAGGACAACCAAATGCACTAATTCTCTCAAGGCAACAGCCTTTTAATTCCATGAAGCAAGTCGATAGCATGCAGATGTGACTCAAAAACCATAGCATACTCAAAGCATCATTAGGATTGGCTTCAAAATGAGAACGAGGATGTTGGAAGTGCAAGTAAGAACATTATTTATTGGTTTTGAGGTTTTAAGAGACAACTGAATCCAAATTGACAATGTTCCTCCACCATTTCAATTGGAAAAGAAAAGAGGTCAACAATTGGCATCTTAAATCCTCGAAATGAATGCATGCATGCAGCTTCTAGCCACATAAGCGGACAGTAGTGTGAAAAGAAGAAGGGTTCTGCATGCAGTATTGGTTCTGCCTGCCATAGTCACATTTTTGGACGACATCTTCGAGACAAGCCCTTCCAATCACTGTCTATTGGCATTTTAATAATCCCATGTGATAGATGTGATAATCTATTCCGGTTGATACAATTCAATCCTTTACAAGCTTTACAACACCGGTTCTTAGTAAAGGATATATAGTATGGATGGGATAGTAAAGAAATTAACATAAGACAGTGAGTGGCAGAGGAATTAGCATAATTCAAGTCAAGGTTTGATCTAGAGATTGAATAAAAACATGCACATTTCACATGCCCAACATGCGATTGAAGCAGATGCAGGAAAAAAAAAAGATCAACATAAAAATTACAAACCATCTACATGTAGATGTTGCAGACACATGGTTTAGAGCAGCACATTTGGGGATTTTTGGTTGTTTCAAAGACACAACCAGAGCCAGTTATCATGGGTGGACACAGAGGATTCATAGTGCATTTTGATTGGATGGTATCACAGGAAGTAGATTGTCGGATGTTGGGGTGGGGAGTGGGGCAGAAGGGGGCCAGACGAAGTAGATTACATCAGATCGCCATTAAGTTTGTGGAAGATTTAATGAAAGCATGTAAACAAAAAGATAAAAACAAGAAATAAATCAATAGTCAGTACACCAACAACATAGAGAGAAAGGTAATGGCATATGTACACTGTGTTGTACATTTAACATGAGGAAACTTAATAATAAATGATGTTTTGCATAATTATAAACTTTGTTGGTATTTTAAGACAAAATAGTCAGTGTTTTAAGTGGAAAAAAATAAGTACCGGTACTCTCCTAATATTTATATATAAAATATACATATATATATATATATATATATATATATATATATATATATATATATATATATATATATATATATATATATATATATATATATATATATATATATATATATATATAAGATGTGTGTGTGTGTGTGGGGGGGGGGGTGCGGGGGGGTGCGGGTGCCTGCGTGTGGGGGTGGGTGTTACGCCTTATCTCTGTATGGTAAAATGAGAGCAAAGGAAGAACTTCATTGTTTGCATCAACCATTCAGAGTATTATCTCAGTATTGTGAGTTGGGCCTTTCAGAAGTTAGGTTTACATTTCACATCTATTTTTTTTCTCTTTTTTTTTTAAGTGCTTTGCTTTCCATTTCATTGTTGATGTTTCTTATCACTGGTTCTGATGATGCAGTGCAGACCAATCTGAGTTACACTCGGTAAAATACCATATGAGAGAAAACTTATATTTACATTCTTACTGATGAAATCTGCATTTAGAGCTTCTCCCACACTTATTTTATACTTATTGGTACAACCGTGCGCCACACACAGTGGTATTTTCCTTATAAAGGGCGAAAATAACATGAAAAGTATGCAGCGGAAAAGTAAATAATGTGTTCAACTTACAGTAGTTCAGATCGGTGTGGCAACGCAAGATGGCCGCCGCAGGCTTCATTTCTCGCTACAGCATGAGCAGCCGTTTATTTTTACGTCCATGCTGTATCAGCCTGTGAATCCACCGTCTGACCGTAGTATTTTTTAACTTTGAGCTGGGACAGCATGGTAGCGTTTTGATTTCATTTTCTTAACTCAAGAACGACGGTTCAACACTCGCATTCGGGTTCGCTAGCATCACGTTTGCAGCGGCCGACTTGAATGACGCTTCTTTCACAAAGCAGAGATCTGTAAAAGTTCTGGAGGGTGCGTGCATATGTAAATGTGATGAGCGCAGGACTTCCATACTATATGGAAGTCCGTGGATGAGCGGCGCTCGCCAGAGCAGCTTTTGGGGATTAAAACATGCATTTTCAAGCGTACCGGAACGCTGATTGTACGTTCTTTGCACGTTGAGAAGTACCTGAACGCTCAAGTGAGATTTTTAGAAGTGCCGGAGCTCCGTACCGGTGCGTTCCGGCCCACTTAAAACACTGAAAATGGTACAATACTTTGGGGAAAAAGTGAATTCACCCCACCCAATGCTGTTAGGTATGTATGTATGTGGTTAGGTTCAAACTAGACTTTACTATAAATTTCATAAATACAAGCTCTACTGAGGTTGTCATGCTCGTAAGTAAACCATGACGAGGGTTGAAGTTATTTCACTGAATGACATTAAACATGTTTCCCGTGACATTCATAGACAAGTCCCCTATTTCAAAACCCGCCACATTGACATTCAACACAATAAATCAACTTCTCACTTATCCCATTTTCAAATCACAGCAGTTACAGACCACAAAAAATAGTGAGTCACTTTAACCTAGACCACCAACATAGCGAACATGTGGTGCTAAAAACCCGATAGTTTACCCCATTCACTCATACATATCTGATGTAATTTTAAAGTAGTAAACATTTAGACAGAAGTTCTTGGTGTGTTCTGACAATGGAAGCTAAATGCTAATGCTAAATGTTGGATATGCTACATGTGTTTTGCAGAAAAGTGAGGGATGTGTATACCTGAGTTTGGCAAAGCCATGTATGGGACAGTTTGCCTTATATTAGTTCATTCAGATGAAATTGACCACAATCAGATGTTGTCATTTTGAAACACTCCCAAAACTACAAAAGTTACTTTTTGAGCAATTCATTTTGACTACAAGTACTGGTATGTCTATAGAGTTTTGACATAGTCACTGACAGGTGCAAATGCTGCGAGGCTCCCAGGCTTTCACGTTATTTGATTGGCTATTAGGTTGCTCGAAGAAGCTGGCAGTGCTCTGCAGCATCAGCATTCTTCTAACCCTGCTGTCGGTGCCACACTTCCAGGAGTGTGTCTCCCCAGGTCCCACCAAGTGGGTCAATTATATAAGACTTTCAAGACATATTCGTGCATGGCTGAACAATGCAGGGCTCAACTGCGCCTTCCAAACCCCAAGGCGAGACTCCTTGCCTCTTCTGCTGTATGTT
Source organism: Festucalex cinctus (assembly GCF_051991245.1). Classification (NCBI taxonomy): domain Eukaryota; kingdom Metazoa; phylum Chordata; class Actinopteri; order Syngnathiformes; family Syngnathidae; genus Festucalex; species Festucalex cinctus. The sequence continues at coordinate 51,632,464 of NC_135411.1, forward strand.
ATCAGTCAATATGACAGATGTGCAAATATCTACCCTAATATTAATAATAATTCTGTAATGCGTCAGAACTGATTACTTACCCCAAGTTCAGTAACCAGAATGTCAGTGATGCTGCCTAGAACAGTCACACAGTCAAAAATGTTCCAGGCGTCTTTAAAATAATTCTGTAAGCAGGAGGAATAGGAGAAATAAAGAAAAAGAAGTAGAAAGGTAACAGTTAAATATAATTCAATTGCCGGGTTGAAGTAATGAAAAAGTGTCAGGAAGGAAGAGGAAGAAAATATCATTCAAAATAATCCAATAAAACAGAGACAGAGAGAGAGAGAGAGAGAGAGAGAGAGAGAGAGAGAGAGAGAGAGAGAGAGAGAGAGAGAGAAGCGATGAGACAAATGGGCCATCAGTGAGAACACGTTGGATCTATTCCAGTAGATAAACTGTAGGAAATTGTTCTTCATCAAGTTACCGCACACTCTAATCATTAAGCACACATACAGTACACACAGAATGAAGAAGAAGAATTCGACTTCTAAAACTTTTGAAAAAGTTTCTTCTTGCTTTACAGCTTCAAATTAATGAACCCGCATCCACACATCATTGCGGACATTAATCCTTCTTAAACGCTGGATTCCCACACGTGCACACAATTACTTATTTCTTATGGGAAAGAGTCTGAGCTGAGTGGCGACTACTTCCCTCGCTCTGCTACCCGGCTGCCTGCAGCCAAACTGTGCATTAGGCCAGCGGAGGGCCGCATAAGCAGGGAGGAGGCTATCAAAATAAACCACCTGGAGACACACTCACCCTCGATATTATTTGTCTGGAGGGCTGCGTAATGTGTCTGTGTGTTTTGGACTCCATTCTCAGAGATTTAAATCCTCACTCACTTAATCTCCTCCCGCTTTCATAATCCATGCTCCTCTTTATACCACATATCTGTCATTCACCCTAATGCCTCTAATTATCACCACTATGTCTCCTTAATATTTATACCTTAAACTATTAGTCTCCCCCGCTCCACCTTCTTATCGTCTTTCGCAGCTGGTTGCAGGCATTATTTTAAAAGCATCTTCCTCGTTCCCGTAAACCGTTCCCGTAAACACTTAATATGCAAGTAACACAAAGGTCTGATAAAAAGGTAAAATTGTGAGTTTGATTCCCAGCTCCTGCCGAGATATCATTGCGCAGGATACTCAGCCCATCCCTGATGCTTGTGTCATTGGTTTGTGAATGAGTTCTTATCATGACTACATACAGTTTTCCATTCATAATTGTGTGACTAGGTGAATGAGATGCCAGTGCAAAAGTGCTCTCAGTACCTTGAAAGTAGAGATAGACCGATATGCTTTTTTTTTTTTTCAGGTTATCAGTAGCTAAGGAGGGCGACAACTGACTTTTGAAGCAGATGTTCATTTGCAGAAAAAAAAAAAGTTGGTGTCAAAATTTTGAATAATAAAAACTCCAGCACATGACTGCTTCAATGCCTTTAAACACATGTTTATTAAGCAGCTTTATGTTAAAAGGTTTTTAGATCTTAGAAAATAGACAAATAGAGCAGACGGAGGAGAAAAGCACCCGACGGAGTAAAACTAACAGTTCTTAGTTTATCGGGCATCAAAACAAAAAAAAGCCGGTTATTCATAAAATGCTGAATATTGGCGCTGATTATCGTCCGGGCCGATGGTCGGCCTATCCCTATTTGAAAATAAAGTATTCGTAGAGTAAAGTAAAGCAAAGTAGCAGCAATATACAAGATAGGCCCATTTACTGTAGTGTATTTGCTCTGCTTCCCTATCGGAATGATTAATATAAGGTATTTATTTAAATAATCATAAATTATGTATAACACTGCTGTGTGTGTACCTTTTGTACTCGCCTCTGTTTTATAATCCAATAGAAAAACTAAGCAGTAAAAATAAAACTATAACACAATATCTCTTTCCCTTGTGTTTTTGTAAATAAAACTGAAAGCCCTAAATTGGAAATATTGCTCTTCTACAAAATGGTCATATACTGTACATTTTGTCTGAGTATTATCACATCTAAATTCTATTAAACATTTTGTGTTATACAGTACAATACAGTTTAATGATAAACATAACAAAAAAAAAAACCTCAGTCTGTCGAAACGTAATTTTTCAAACCACTTATTGGAAAAGAAAATGCAAAACACTATAGGACTAAATGGCACTAAAATACTCTCATGTGAAAATTCGACAGAAACATGACTGACGGGAAAATTTCACACATGGCCAGTGCCACAAACACACAGAGAAACACACACACGTGCTTACCAGTGCTCCAAAGGCAATAATCTTGAGTACACACTCCATGGAGAACAGAGAGGTAAACACTATGTTGAGGTTGGCTAACACAGCTTCATAAGCATCTGGAGCTTCGTCGTACTAAAAACAAACATAAACACAAACACTCATACAGTAGCTACAAAAGTAGAAAATTCAGTGTCATAGACATAAAAATAAAGTACATGGTTCAATACCTTACTTCATGGACAGGAGCTTAATAACAACAAAGTGGTTGCAGCAAGAATGCATGATGGTATCCTAATTACCTTCATCATGAGGACAATCGTGTTGAGCGCGATCATTGCCATGATAGTGTACTCAAATGGCGGCGACACCACAAACTCCCACATGCGGTACTGGAAGCTCAGCTTGTTCTTGGGCATGTGACGAGTCAAAGGCTTGGCGTTGATGGCAAAATCGATACAAGCTCTCTGCAAACATAAAACACAAAGATGAAGTTTTGGGCTACGACTACCGCAACCTTTCCTCCTCACCTCATTCTTTTCTAAACTATAATCCTCCATCATTTTGTCGCCTTGCTCCTGGAAGGTGATGATGATGAGAGCCACGAAGATGTTGACAAAGAAAAAGGGGAAGACCACAAAATACACCACATAAAAGATGGACATCTCCATCCGGTAACCTGGGCTGGGGCCCTGGTTCTCGTAAGTGGCATCCACGGAATGTTTCAGCACTCTAAAAAAGACAAAACAAGCAATTGGAGATTAGATGTAGCGGTTTGGGATTGAGTGAGCATGCGACCCTACATGTGTACTCACTCCGGCCAACCCTCTCCAGTAGACACAGTGAAGAGAGTGAGCAGGGCCCAAGCCACGTTGTCGTAGTGGAAATCGTACTTCTTCCATTCCCGCTTCTGTGCCTTCACTTCGTTATCGCGCCCATACACCAAAAACTCGCCTCTAGACATGGGTAATCAAAATATGCGACTTAATCTCACACCGATTCATCAATTTCCATTATCATTACTTGGGATGAGATTAGATTCTCATATTTCTTTCTTCTTCGTTAGCTGACTTGCTTGAAACAGAAGAACTAATCGGTAACAAAACCCAATAACTGCACAATCTTTCAAATGCATGATGTAAATCCAGTCGAATCATCCTTATTGAGAAAAGTTGCACATTAATATGGTTAGGGATGCACGATACTAAATACTAAATTACAGTATTTGTATCGGCCTGATACTTCAGAATTAGACCGATATTGATTGACGTCTCAAATACACTAACATTGTCTGTTTACTGTCACTTTAAGAACAACTTAGGGACACGGTGAAAGTTTTCGCAAGCGCATGCACGGCTCGCTGAGTCCCATTCAATTGAATGAAAGTCACAAGCAAGGATCCCTCCACTGGCCCTGAAGACAGTGTCTTGAAAATGTTCAGTAGCATGAAAATGTTTGAGGTCCAGTGTTATTGAAAAAATGTGTGTGCATGCTTATGTGTGTGCAATGTGCATTGTTCAAATTTTATTGCCAAGTAAATACTTTTGTGACTGTTTTATTCTTTGAAACATTAAAGGGATTACACCACGGCATTTTAAGCCATTCCAAAAGTTAAACTATGGCATATAGTGATTAAATCTTACCTTTGACACCATGGCGATGTAATTTTTAATGAAATATTAGGTGTTTTGCTGGTTAGTTTTGTAACACGGAAGTAATACGGCTAGTTCAGTTAAACCCCGCCTCTCCCCCTGTGATTGTCGCCCCCCCCCCCCCCCCCCCCCCCCCCCCCGGCAAGCCGAATGCAGCCTGCTGTTGTAGCTCTGGGTTTGAGCATTCCACTGAGTATGCCACAAAACTCGACGCAAGCCAATTCTTCAATAAACATTTGAAACAAAATCTCTCCTTGCCGCAAGAAATCATGGAGGAGGAAGGGAGGAGAGAGAGAGAAAAAAAAAACATGGGGTGGTTTTGAACCTGTGATCTGCTGCTTACAGAGCGAGTACACTAACCACTATACTATTAGTTTAGTTAGGCTGAATGTGGCAAAGGTTTTACTTGTAATTTACACAAGTGTCAGCCATATTTAGATTTTAAGACAACTGTCATTGCACTTTGTCATTGCAAATATGAAGGATAATCGATTGCTTTGAATTTATTTGGACAGAAAGTTTACTGATAAAGGCTGTATCCTATGGAGGTCTCAGAGAAAGTGGGCGTGCGTTTAGTCCATAGAGGCGTTGCGGGGGTGGGTCCGCACCTTTTGATGTCATAAATTGAGCACTCGCTTGTTTTCTCAGGTTGGAAAGGGGCTGTTGCTCGGAGAACAGAATTATCTAGAATTTCTCATAGAGGGGCAAGTGGAGGAAAACACCACTTTCATCATGTTTTGGTGAGCAATTAGCATTTTAACATGGCGAAAAGTTCCAAAAAGTTTAAAAGTTTAAAAGTTAAAAAAATACTAGTGGGGGTGACAACGAAAAACAACCGCTATTCATAGTTATTAATATGCATTGATTAGAGCGCTTCAGATTGCTCATCGCCTCACCGTCTGAAGTGACGAGTTCAGAAAATAGCAAACCATGACTATGTTGTCGTTGACCACTTTTTATGTCATCCTGCGACCCCGCTACATAGTAGAAGCGAGATTGAAATGTGTTATTATTTAAAGCTGCAACAACAGATATATTTGTATTTGAGAATAAAAGTTATTGGTTATCAATATCGGTATTAAATGCCGAAAAACACAATGTCTAGCACACACACACATATTTGGTTCTTGTGAAATATTGTTATCAAATCAAATTCATGTTTTTGTTGTACATCAAAATAGCATGTGCACCTTAACTCTGACCTTTCACATGGTGATGTTACAAAATTACTTCACGGAACCTACAGGCTCACATGGACACATGGACCAAAAGAACAATTTTCTGACCTGCAGTCACGCTCAAACTCTTTGGACTCGTCACTGCAGTGAAAGAAACGTCCCTTGAAGAGCTGCACAGCCACCACAGCGAAGATGAACATGAAGAGCAGGTAGACGATCAAAATGTTGAGGACGTTCTTCAGAGAGTTCACCACGCAGTCAAAAACAGCCTAAAATGGCGGAGTTTGAAATGAGAATATTGTATGAACGAGATTGATCTCACTCTAATATGATAGAACCTGAACTGGAAAGCAAAGTCTTATGGAATGTTTTTGAAACTAATACCACACCTTGAGTTTGGGAAGACGCTTTATGGTCTTAAGTGGCCGCAGCACTCTTAGCACCCTCAGAGACTTGATGGTGCTGATATCTTTTCCTTTGCTGCTCCCCCTAAATGTGCAAACAGAATCATACACATAAAGCATTCAGAAAGTCAGCAGGTGCATTCGACTTAGTCGGCTCAAATCCCAAAATAGCAGCAGGCAGACACAATTTGGTGTTATTTGTGTCCTAGTTAACTCAGAATGAGTAACTGTGTCATGTTAAATGCATAGCAACACATGCGGCGTTGCTATTCGTTTACACTTAGCCTATTTCGAAGTGTAAAGCCTTATTTCTTGGCTTATCTACATGCTCCACTTAAGTAGGCATTGTACTGTACATGCTACAGCTAAATGTCTTCAAAAGTCTGCAATGTATTTCAATGCTGTATAAAGATGACTCACAATAAGTCATTTAGGCACAGCAATGGTGACTACAGTATACTCATGCTGCATTGAAACCTTGCTTTTCATGATGCAATACATCACGACTTATACCAAGTCGCACTAAAAAGCGATGCCGGACTCTATTCTACACAAAGAAGTTTGCAGGGAGAGTTTAGTCATTGTCATGTCATTCAAAATTGAAATACAAATAAGTCCAAATAAGGTAATGCCATGTCTATTAAAAACAAAAACAAAAAACACAAGACAAACTCTCCTTTCATTATGAAATCTACAATCATCTACAAACAGCAAACAACCGCTAGCACGGTTGTTTTCAGTGCGTTGTTCAGTCAGCATGGAAACTCGTACGTCTTCTCGGCACAGTTATTTTAGCAAGCATATCTGCATGAAATACTCAGCCAAATTTTTTTAAGCACTTTGACGCAGGGTTACTTGGAATACACATGAGGGTAGAAAGAAAAAAAATCTAACTAAATGCTTCCGCCAATGAAAAAAATAATTCACATTTAGCTCAGTAACGAGCCCACAGCTGCTTCCTTCCTCTACAACAAAGTGAGTGAAATGGCGCAAAAGATTTATTTGGCATTAACATACTGTACGTCGTCAAAATTCCTGAATGAAGCTCAGCATGGGCAAAAGGTCTTTGAGGGAGGCCTGAGGGGTGACAGTGCATGTGTGTGTCAGCAGCTGTGTGTTTTACAGATGGCAGACGACTGGCGTATGCGAGTGTGCGCATGCTGTACAGTGGACCCCTGCATACTCGCTTGGTTGCCACCTGTCAATTTATTCACTTTTTTTTTTTTTTAACTTAATATATTTTGAAACAGATTTCAGTGTTCATTTATTTTTCTGAGGGAGTTGTTTGTGGAAAAAGCCAGCTTCGTAGGCTGGCCTTTCCCTTATCCCTTGTGAATAGCTGGGGTCCACTGTATATATTGTGTGTGCAAGTATTATGTTGTGCGCTCTGGTAGGCTTTTGTATGTGTAAGGCTGAAACATAAACCTCTCAAAGCGTCATTTTTTTTTGTGTATTGTTAGATTTCCATTCAACTTTGTAAACTTGTTTGTAAACTTCTGTTGTGTATCGACAATCACACACTTTTCAACAGGTTTCCAGTTGAGAACAAGAAAAAATAACAAGTTGTTTTGTCGTGTCTGAGTCAGAGCGCTTCCATGGTGAATAATGAAACAGAAGGACAGAAAACTATCGACTATGAAGAATGGATGGAGAGGTGACGAGTGTCATGTGTGTCCATTGGACAAAAAGTGAGAAAGTAGAGAGAGGGCATCTGGAGAGGAGAGAGAAAAAAAAGACAACTTTACCCTCCGCCGCTGTTGGTGGTGGTCCAAACGAAGAGATGAGAGAAGAGTGAGATATTGAAAGGACGGAAAGGAGTGAGACAGAAAGACAAGGGTGGGAAGAAGAACCAGAATGGGATTCGAAATGAGAGGCCAGATGAGAAAGAGAGAGAGAGCAAAGAAGAAGTGAGGCCCGTTAACACTCAAACGGTATCAAATATCTTCATCAATGGTTCTTTAGTGATGACTATTCGGCACAGGCAATATCTTATAGGTACATGCAACTATACCCATATTATCTCCAACAAGTGACTTTGAACACAAAATGGACAACCATTATTTAGTGGGAGGGAAAGAATGAAACAAATGTCAAGGTCTAGCCTTCTGTCAGATTTTGAATATGACAAATCGAGGAGACATTAATGGAAGGGTAAAAGGGGAAATATTTCACTGCTTCTTAAATGCAGCATGAGAGTGAAAACCGAAGACGTCTTGGAGGATTTTCTGAACTTGTATCTCGGCCAATCTGCAGAAATGTTCATGTCATGTCCTTGTTTCCCGTTGTATTTGTTTCCCCTCTGTTGCAATCCTCTGGTGAGCTGGGATGGCCGGTGCCTTGGTGACGCACCTGTCTCTCATTCCCAAACAGTGACTTTTTAAGGGCAGCTGTGGCACTGTGCTGTTGTCAGACTATTCTCATTGTTGACCTCCATCTGTTCTGTTTTCTTGTGTAACATTTCCCAATTTATCATTTGATTGTCTGATATGCTTATGGTTTAAGTCTCCTGTTCTTCCTATTACTCTAAGTATATTTGAGTTCTTCATTGCAAGCATTTTGGTTACAATTGTTGACTTATTTTTGTTTGCTAATTTATTTGATTAGCTTTCCGTAGCATTGTGCAGCCATTACCAACATTTTGTCATGTCGCTTTTAGTCTTCATTGTTTCTCCTCGCTCGGTGAGCGATTTTTCTTTAGTCTCATGTTAGCGCGCTCTCTTATTCAACAAACGTATTTTTGTACGTCTGGAATGCAGCCTGCTGCGGGATGCTTTTTTCCTCGGTCTAGCCGGACCCTTAACAGTTCAAGTTCGAGTCCAACACACTCAAAACCTTCAGTCACACTAATTGGATTTTAAAGGAGTGATAAACATCTCCAATGAGGTTGCTGAGCCTTTCTGGAGTGCTGTTTGAGTTCGGTCAATTGAGTTAAGACACTATCAGGCTGTGCATGAGACTGCAATGCCTGTCATGATGAAACTGACTTTTAGTCTTCCAATGCAGCATGGACTGCTTGGGCCTATGTAGATTATCCTCCCGACCCTTATAAAGAAATGTAAAACATATGTACTTTGTCAATGTATTGTTAGAATTCATACTACTTATTAATAAATCAAAGTGTATCCAGACTTAGGGGAAAACATCCATGTCCTCCTAACATGGAATCTTGCATGTGTTAAGAACGTCGTAAGCGGTCACAAGTTTGTTTTAAATAGATTAAAAGGGACAAAATAGACTACGGGAATAGTGTTAGTGACAAAAACGGACCAGCAGAAAAATAATCGCACAAACTGAGACAGCACAATGAGCCCCCAGGGGAACTTCATGCTACATTTATGTTTTCTTTATGGGACAAGCAATTTTTCATCTTCACTGCGTCCTAGAATCTATAACTATGTTGAACAACAAAAGGAGAAGCAGCTGTTCCACCGGTCTGCTGAGATAAATGTATTTTCCTCCATCTCAGGCACATTACATTTACAGTTCAAGCTCATATTGATTTTAATTAGAGAAACATATTTGTTTGTTTGTTTGTTTGTTTGTTTGTTTGTTTTGCCCAATAGTTGATCACTTTAAATAGAGCAAAGTGATTGAGGTGAGAATCTCATCAGATATGTGTCAGTTTATCTAAATGCTGTCAATGGGCGTGAAATGAATAAAATATGGGGACATGGCCCAAAGTAGATTTACAGAGGAAAATGAGTGCTGTTGTCGTAATATCAATCCAGGAACACTGTGTTCTCCTGCAAACTACTCAATTCATAAAATAAAGCTAAATTAAGAATGTCATTTGTCACACCTACTTTTGCTTCCTATATATGTGATACATTCTCTTTTCATATGTTCAAGTGCAAATCAAGTCATTGGCAATACTCGTTGCCAGCTATTTTAAACAACAGAAAAAAGTTCAGTGAGAAAAAAAAATAATTTAGGTTAAACAAACCAACCTAAAGATAATGCCTATTTAAAAAATATATTTATATATTTATATATAATCTTTAGATTATTTCATTTTGTACTGAATGTAAATTTAGCATACCCTGCAGGAGGGACAGATTGGGAACAAAATTTGGAGCGGAAAAACATGTCATCAGGGCAGAGGTGCCAGGCTCGAAAATGGGCCAGTCGTTCGGAAAACTCCCAAAATTCTCCATGGCCAAATCTCTCCCTGACCTGCGCTGACTCAGGGACTTTAACTCCAGACAGTCCGGGCAATAAAGGGTTACTGGTGAGAGGAGTGGCCATTGCCTCTTGCAGAATAGACAGGAAGGAGAAACTGTTCAACTTGTTTAGAAATGACAGGATGTGGGGAGGAGAGGAAAAAGTCAACTGGAGACGATATTAAGTTTAATGGAGAAGGATGGAAACAGTGTGTGAGAGAAGGAAATCCACAAAGAAAAACACAGACATCAAGTAGAGACTATGGATGATTAGATTATACAAGAATAGAGAGGTTGCAAGTAAAAGAAGCAAATGGACAGGTAGGTTGGATGGACACTTACGTGAAGGCGAAGGCCACCAGCGCACCACTAACCACAATAAAGTCAAGGATGTTCCACAAGTCACGGAAATAAGAGCCTTGGTGCAAGACCAGCCCCAGGTCCACCATCTTGAGGAGAAAGATAGAAGATGATGATGGGAAATTCAAGTCATCTGGTAGCGCTGCAAAAGTAGCTTAAAGACCCTTTACCTTAATTAGCATCTCAAATGTGAACACTCCCGTGAAGACATAGTCGAAATAGCGCAGAACCTAAACATAGACGGGAATTTGATTAATGACACTCTTTTGCTTCATTTTATATTTTACTGCAACATGAGTGTCATGGAAAAGTACCAATAACTAATTTGAATTAAAAAAATAATAATCATTACACGTGATTTCAGGCAGCATGAAATGACATTCTTACATTGTTGCGAGTAGAATCAGGCCAGACAGGGTCTTCAGCAGCAAGGGCAATACTACTCATGGCAATGACCAGCAGAATGCACATCTCGAAGTAGCGCAGGGTGCAGATGTAGTGGCAGGCCCGGCGGAACCTTAGAGTACACAAAGTCCTCCTTTTCATTGTACTGCATATCATCCCATCTGTGTTGTAAGACTATATAATAGCTTCAACTGTGGTATTAGAGTAGATCTGCTTTCCTTTTGAGATTCCAATCTAAATCCGATGATCAAACAAGGCCAAGTAGGCTTGATCCTCGAAAGCCATTTTTTCCACCAAGTTGTACAGTTCAGTCCTGTAGTACAGACTATAAACTACATGGGACATTATGTAAAGTGTATAGTGATAAATGGGTGAGACGTTCTAGCAGCGTAATGTTGTAACTCAAAAAGAAGAGAAATCACAATACCGTACGTACGTACACAACTGAACTGAAATGTACTCCTTGGTGGAAATTAGGAATGTGCATTATTAAGTGCATTATCGTGATATCGTGATATTAAAACTGCCACAATATCGTCATCGTCATGTCCACAATATTTAAAAGCAGCACATCTGTTAAGAAAAATCCGGTTGATTTCCATTTGTGCAGTTCTAGCACCCTCTCGTGGCTATTTTTTTAGTGCAATTTAATTTTCATTCGGGATGTTTTGGCCTTCTATGTTTAAAATCTATGCTAATTGTCAGATGAAGGTGAACGTTATATGCTTGTGAAGCGAGTCAATATGTGGAGGAACTCAATATGTGTGTGCATTAACAAGTAAGCACCTCAATAGGTGTTATTAGAGATTGTAGGTGGTTTATATGTATTGCTTTTATGCACAAAATCACAATATTGTTCTCTTTTTTTTTTTAGTATGAGCTCATTTTTTTTTACAATATTGTGACCTTTTTTAAATTTCGCCAAACTCCCCACAATATCGTGATAATTATCGTATCGCGAGCTTCATATCGTGATAATATCGTATCGTGATGTTTGCATATCGTTACATCCCTAGTGGAAATGGGCTTAAATTGGGCGAATGGCTCATGCGTCTGACTCACGGGTTAGTGGTGGTCAGTATGAACATGGAGGTGAAGGGAGGCATGGGCCTGGGTCCCCCATCACCTCCCTTTGCATCATCGTCATCGTCCTTGTCCTCCTTTGCTGGTAAAGGCTCTGTGTTTGCATTTTTATTAACTGGGTTCAAAAGAAAGACGTGGAGGAGGAACATTAGCCAAGACAAAAGTGATCATACACATGATGACCATGGTGCAGTTTTTACCTTGCAGGATAGCGTTGGTGGATGGAAAAATCGGCATGTCCACAACTGTGTGGTCAAGGTGGGGCTGTCTGATGATGCTGTTGGCACGGCGATGTCCCACATTCCCACCGTAGCTGACTAAACTCCCTCGAGTGGCACTGTTAGTGAGTTGGAGGGCAGATTCGAAGCCGGGGCCCGCAGTGTGGTTGGCAAGTGGAATTGGGTGCTGCTCGTTGGAAGGGGGCGAGCCAGAAACCAGTTTGGTGTTCATGAGGTTGTCCATATCTTCACTGTCTTGCCTGGACAGCCTCTTTTGGATGGGCCTTGTTGTGGAGAGGTTCAGAACACTCCCATCCCTGGAGGTATTCATGTCAACACACGATAAGATGAGGAGCGAGTTCTGTGGATTTCCCCATGATTGATTGGGGGATATCATCATAAACAATATGGACTAATGAATTAGGAAACAGCGGTTGGGATACACCACTTATCTATTCCCTTTTCAGTTCTGTGGCATTTCTATGATGGGAATGGTTTGGAGAATTCCATCATGACCAAGTAAAGCTCGTAAAAGAATGCTTGGTTGAGTTTGTTCAAGGCCACAATGGAGATGAGTGAATCAGACCCAGTGACCATCAGTCATCTCAATACTGTTTTCTACAGATATGCTGTATAACCTTGTAGAAAATCTTCCCAGAATAATGAAAAATATAAATTATCCTAACAATATTTTCTTATATCACTGTTGTTATTGTGATGTATTGACCAGGCATCACAATCGTTCTATTCGTATCGTGTATACGGTATATAAAAGTGTGTATTCTACTTACTTTCGACGATTTTGGCACATCTTCCCATCTCCTTCCATCTGGTTGCTATGGCGACTCCTTCTTGGCCTCTTCTCACTTTTATCACCAGCTCCTTCCTTCTCTCCTCCCTCCCCACCTTCATCGAGCCCATTGTTCTTATTTTTCCCTGCTTTTCCACTTCCTTCTCGACCGTCCTCGTCCTCATCATCCTTGCGATGCAACCGAGGTTTCCTGTGTTCGGACTGTCCTGTCCCTCGACTTCCGCTGCGATTATGATGATGGCGCCTGGTCAGCCTCTCCTCCGAGCCCGGCCCAGGAATCACTGTTGTATCCAATCGTACATGGGAGCTACGATGGTGATGCGTGCCTTTACGGCTCCGCCTGCTCTCAGTGGACTCGCCTCGCTCTAGAGGAGCTTTGACGGGGCCTTCTTGACCTCTGTGCTCGTGTTGGTGCGTTTGCCTGTGGAGGTCGTCGGCGGGATGCTGCTGGCTGAAGCAGAGGTCTGGATTGTGGTCAGTGTTCTTGTTGGTGTTATTGTTGCGGTTCTCAAGGGGGTCAACCACCAAAGGTCGATCCAGGTGAGTTTTCATATCTGGTCGGACGTGGCGTGAGTAGTTGACCTGAGCATGAAGGATCACGATGTTTAGGCCTGTACTGCTTCAAAACTGTATAAGTGAACATACTTGGCTAGCATACAGTGGAACCTCTAAAGTCTGAATATTGTTTATGTTTAAAAAGTTGAATGCAATCATAAAACTGTGGGGAAATATGCCATATTTCAAAAACAGTTGCCATGCGTAACGCCATACAAGATGACAATTTGACCTCGTCTAAAGTCGTGTTATCAAGATAATTTCCAATCAGTGTCCTGGTTTGACTTGTGAAGTTCCACCATACTACTAAAATGTACGGTTAAGAAACATAACAGAGACATAGCCATCACTTGTGTACACTGATAACACAAGTCTAAAGGCATTGTTTTGCCTTGTCCTTTACATTGTTGTGTTCCTCCCTCCCTGTCCTTGCCTTCCAGCGGTCTTCGGGGTCTAGCTCGTTGTAAAGGGCTTCTCGGCTGGACGCCAGAGTTTGCTTCCTCAGCTCCTTGGTGCGCTGCTCCCACACAGACTTATTGAGTCCCTTATTGTGGTTCTTCTGCTGCTCCTTACTGTGAAACCAAACACATAGCAGAGAATGAATGGAGGCGATTGTGAGGACTTGCATCAAGGCAGCTGAGCAAATACGCACTCAAACAAGTGGAGATGACGTGGAAGCAAACACCAAAATTATAAATAGGTTATGGAGACACGCTGGGGCGAGCGTCCACACAAAGCAATGCGTAGGGATTTTGGAAGCCATGTAGGGACAACAAGATGGGGGCAAAATTGAGGAAAGGTAAGAATTTGTTATCATTAGCAATGATTAAATGTACACACAGCTCAATAAAGTGTTACTACACAGTACATTTTATAGAGTACATTTGACTCTAAACAGAGTCTATTTGGTTCAACTCTAAACAAAGTCAAATTTACACTTGGAAGAAAGTAAATTATTCAGTGTAAATTGTACTTAAAGTATTTTTCACGTTTACAAGAGACTTGGTCTGTCCCATAACAAAAACTTAGTAAAGTTTTTTCACTCAGAAATTCTAAGTCAATTTTAGAAGGATTTTTTTAAATTACATTTTATTAGTTTATTTAAAAAAATAAAATAAAAAAAATCTAGGCAAAGTTTGAGGAACAAACTCACGACCTTCAGCTTGGGCACTCTACCACCTGAGCTGTGCCACTCCTACTGTTTGCTAATGTCCAAAAGGAGGTACGAAGATTCCAGCTGACACGAGCGATATACTCATGCACAGTAGGAGTTGCATGGCTCAGGTTGTAGAGTGGCCATCTCCCAACCATAAATAAATATATAAATAAATACATAATAATAATAATTGTAAAAATTTAGCCAAAAAACTCTCTCTCTCTTGCAAAATTTATTTAGAGTTTCTGATTGAAAAATGTTTTTTTTTTTTTTTTTTTTTTTTTTTTCATGGGATATGCAAATTCTCTCATACACAGTAAAAATACTTTGAGTAATGTTTACACTGAATATTTTACACTCTTTCCAAGTGTAAATTTTACTCTGTTTAGAGTAGGACCAAAGAGACTCTGTTTAGAGTGAAATTCACTCTACCAAATTTACTGTATAGGAACTAAACATCTTCTAATTCCAAAAAAATGTCAGACATCACCATTTTCATCATGACTGAACTGCTGTCACTACTGTGAGGTGCAGCAGCACAAAGTGAAGTTGGTGACAGTTTATTTAAATGGACTGCTTTTTATATAGCGCTTTAACTACACCATGGTGCCCAAAGCGCTTTACAATTTAAGCCTCACATTCACACTCATACACCAGTGGTCGGCTGCTGCTATGCAAGGCACTGTAAGGTCCACTGGGAGTAAATCGGGGTTCAGTGTCTTGCTTAACGGCACGTCGACATGGTCACCAGGGGTGAGGATCGAACCCACAACCTCACAGATGGGAGACAACCACTCAATCACTGAGCCATGCCGCCACTCGGTTCATAAAAGGTTGGAGACAAAGTGACATACATGGGGAGGAGATGAGGAATGTATAAGGTCACTTAACAGAAGAAATTCAGATGTAAATAAACAAATGAAAAAAATAAATACCAGTCCAGAAAGTGGTCAGTAGCGTTGTGACAATCACTGTGTACTTTGTTGCTGAGGAGGGAAACAGTTGGTGAGTGAGATGGCACAAAAAAGTGAGGATTTCATTCCAAAATGGATCCAGCTCAGGTAATTAAGGAAAAAAAAAAGAACGAAAAAAAAAAATCACATTTTGGAATGTAACCTGGCATGTACACGGAGACATGCAAACCCAAACAAGCACGCACGCACGCACTCACTCACTCACTCACTCACTCACTCACTCACTCACTCACTCACTCACTGACGTCTGAAACTGTCACAGCTATCATCTTATTAATTGATCATGATTCACATTTGTAATATTTCTTACTGAAATATAACTCATTTACAGAAAATGAGGAAAACAATCAATTAGTGCATAATTCTGTAGACTGCGTTCAAGTTAATTGTTGATAAATGATGTCATAAAGCAAATCAGGCAAAAGCGAGAGCAAAACTACCATCTCAGTTGTTTTGTGATCGAAACAAAAACATACTGGACTCAGTTTTTCATGACAAGGCATTTTGAAAATGCGAAATTTGTGTGATTTTCTGTCAAATTAAAATAAATAAATACATATTAAATGATAAATTGATAGTTAATTTTACACAAAAGCATCAATGAAAAGTAAAATCCTCATTCCACTTCTGGAACTAATGTATATATTTTTCAATTAATCTCCTTTTTTTCCTAATTTTATATTCTATATTCTGTATTATTCATTTTGTGATTTTGTTTAAATTAGCGTTTCTATTTCATTCCACATTGTAGGTACCGAGTTTCCCATGATAGCAAAAAGAAATGTATCAAATGTAAATGGACAAATACTGCTCTTATAGAATGAGATAACATAACTCAAAAGTTATATATATATATATATATATAAAACGATAAATGTTTTAAAAGTTTTTATGCTGCTTTTCATGGTATCCTTCATTTTGAATCAACCATGGAAAATGCACTTGAGAAATTCTTTATAAATCACCAATGTCCCTGGGTTTTGTTACATATTTGTTTTTTTTTACTTTGCTTTTTCTTACAGTAAATCCATCATTCACTCACTTTCACACACAACAGATGAATGTCAGAAAAGAAAAATATTTAACCTAGGTAGGAGGTCCATGAAAAATGAATGTCTCCTGACAAATATTTACATATTGACAACAAACTAGTACATGCACATGACATAAAATGGCAATACATACTGTGATATGACATGAGGACACACAAAAAAGCATGTGTGCTTGTGTTCTTGTGGGTGTTCATCATCCAAATTCCTATAGCAACTGTGCCGCAGCGGCTGTTGTATCATAGCAGTAAAGGTCACAGTGAGTTGTGTGTGCTCATGCTGTGTTCCCCTGCTGTTGTTAAACATTTATGAGTGCGTGTTCATGTGTGAGTGAGTGTCTTTGTGTATAAAATGTATAAATTGTAGTATTGCACAGGAACACAACATTTTCAAGATAATTTGGTTTGTACACAGTGTGATCCAAAAGAGGTCTGTTACATTGCCGTCATAATCAGATCCAGATCGCTTTATTTAATGCTGTTTTCCAAGCAAAAAGGATCAGTCAGTGATTATATTGTTGGCCAAAATACAAAACCTCTCCTATCTTACACTTTATTTTTTTTTTAAATAAACTTCTTTTCTTGCAGAAACTGGAAATCCACCATTGAGGCACATTTTCATTCAGATTTGAACCCCAAAATGTCAATTCAGAAAGAATAAGCCAAAGTCACGATGCATTTAATGTGCTGTGCGCGAATGGGTGGTAATTCGGAAAGTTGTTCGAGTGGGTGTGGCTAATTAAAATGTGAATAATTATTTGCGTACTCGGATCAAATGGTGTGATGTCACTGGAACCAGTGTTTCATTTACATGGTAACTGCTTTGCGCGAGTGCACTTTTGACACTTTGACAGTTACGGACTTTAACCATGTGGAAACGCCAGTTGACGCATCTTAAAATAGAATGTGCGTGGGGTCCATGCACATGAAATCCTGATGTTCTTTTGACAATGCTCTGAATCTTTTCATGGCACCACCTGCAAATGTTCTCCAGTGATTTGACATAAAGCAAACACAATTGCGCGTGTTAATCCCGAGGCTTTTTTTCTTCCCGGTTGTTAGTTCAAATGCCAACAGCGTAAGAAGTTGCCAAGCTGTGCAAGACGTTTTGAAATGCTAGATGATCATTTAGAAAAAGGAATCTAAACTGTAGGCATAGATATCAATACATAGACTTCACTCTCAGTGGCTGCCATGTTGAACAGGGAGTCCCACGATGGTATCTATGTTAACTCTGGGACTGAGTCCCGGTGAAACTACTCAGCTCACTGGAATCAGCTGGACTGGAACCGAAAACGCAGTTTCCTATCGGAGGGTATGTCAACTCGTTGTTCAGGGTTAATCTCACAGTTTGTAGAACCGGCTTTGTGAAATACACTCGTAGTTTGTAACATAGCTGATGTTTGTAACAAACCAATCAGTTCTAACAAACGTATTGGAGCCAAACGCACAGCTTTCTCTATTGCTCATATATCTATAGTCTCCACAGCTAGCTAGTGCATCAGGGCTAACCCATCCAGTATTCAGGACGTTTGCCACAAGGACTAGTTAATACGGTTTTACAACACAAAGGGGCAGATTCACTAAAGGTTTGCGTAGCGCTAACCGGTAAAAATTGAGCAATCTTGGAGCGTCTAATCCACTAAATATGCACAGATGGGCAAATTTATCATTAGTTGTGCTGCCAACCAGGATGCACCCAGTTGCACCGGTGGTTTTTGCTCGTTTAGCTCATACGTAAATGAGGTCATTTGGCCGAGAAATTGCCCATCCTTATTTAAATGAGTCTCATTGATAAACAGTGTCTAATTTACTAACGCCAGCGCTAATAGCCACACGGAGTTTGAGTGAGGTAAAAAACGTATATGGAAGGCTGTTGTAAACTTGGCGCTTCCTCCATCCTGTGGATCATGACAGCAGTGGTGGCACGGAGAAGGTCATGCCCGTCCCCCTCAGGCTCATTTTTCTGTTAGTTTACAACACATGACATAACCCGGGCTGATCAGTGATCGCCGAGCGGGGTTGGGACATGTTGCGATCATGTTTAAGTGACAGATGCATCAACGTCAACCTCTGAAAATATCTGTTTTTAAAAATTGATCACACCAATAATTTGTATTTTATGAATGAATGACGTCATTGTCGTCCTCCTTATTCACTACAGCTTAGTGGCGCTAAATGAGGAAAACGCTTCTGCACCTCCTCGGTCCAACCTCGCTTTCTGATAATGTCATCTTTCTCGCAATTGTTACTATATACTACCGTGTTGTTGGCGCAAATCCATTTCCATGTGTGGTAAATCAGGCGCAAATTTCTTCTCAGCTGTCAGAACTTGTGGGCGTGTTTGCGCCGGTATATGATTAGAGCAATATCCTTAATGAATTGGTGGTTAACAGGGAGCAGACTGCAGGTGCAGTTGTGGACCAATATTTAGCGCTCTTAGTGGACGCTAGGGATGTTAAAAAAAAATCGATTCGGCAATATATCGCGATACTACAGCAGGCAATTCTCTAATCGATTCAATAGGCAGCCAAATCGATTTTTCCACATCTATTTTTGATGGAAAAATATTCAACAAAACGTCTAACTTTCACACTTTAAGCATGGAAGAATGTTATATTAATGGAACATTAAGCCTGAATATTTTATTTAAATTCCTGTTTGGTAAATACAGTGGCTCACAGTTATAAAACTGAAGTTTCAGATCAATAAATAATAAAATTTTATACAAATCTTACAGGGTACATGTACAAGTTTACTGAAAGGTATTTTCTAAATTGAGTTAAAAAAAAAAAATTTGCAACAATCAACTTGTAAATTCATATCGGGATTAATCGGTATTGAATCGAATCGTGACCTATGAAACGTGATACGGATCGAATCGTCGGGTACGAGGCAATTCGCACCCCTAGTGGACGCCGCGCATTCTTAGTGAATCTATCCCAAAGTGTGCAATAACAGACCCCCATTCAACTGTTGACCACAATGCAACGTGAGATTCTACTTACGGTAAGCCATTTGAAACTTAAATGAACAACTTTTCCATATATGTATATACAGTTTACAATACCGTAAGACTGGCAACCAGTTCGGGGTATACCCCACCTACTGTCCATTTACTATCTGAAGCCAGCTGGGATAGGCTCCAGCACCCCTGTGACCGTTGTGAGGAATAAGGTGAGAAAATGGATGGATGAATTGATATATTGTATGATTCTGTTGAAATATGCCTGTTGGCAAAATGTTTGGAACCAAAAGCACAACCGCGATGGGATCTGCACTCACGCTGCTATGGAGAGGTTGGCAGCTGACAGGGGGCTGACTTCCGCCACCTCCTTGGCTTTCTGCAATGCGATCTTCTGGCTGGCAGCCTCCTCCTCTTCTTGCTCATCCTGCCGGGAAAGACAGATTGGAGGAAGGAGGAAAAGGACGTCAATGGAGGAAGTGGAGTGGAGTAAAAAAGGTTTAGTCATGATGAGGTAGCGTCGAGCTGGATTGCACCTTGGTGAGCTCCTGTGCGTTGGCCAAATTGTCCACAGCGATAGCCAAGAAGACATTCAGCAGAGTATCTGAGCGAAGAGTTATAGGAAATCCACTGTGTGGGCGTTTGGTTTATTTGTACACATTTTCACACCAGGCAAACTCATGAGAACAAGAACAAACTATTTCAGCTTCACGTAGTAATGCAAGTTTTCAGGATTTACCACATTTTTATCACAGTTCTACTTTAACACCAGAATCTCAAGGAAACACAATATGTTGAATCAAAACCTTTGGATGATGTTTTTAAAATGTGTGCTTATTGCACAGGTGAATGATTTCCGCACATGCATCTTTTTACTTGGGCAAGCAAAGGATACAGTTGCCAAACAGTGTGAGCACGATGAAGAAGACGGAGAAGGCCATGCCCTTGTTGACTCCGCCCTGAGACTTGATGCCGGCATACATCACCATGTTCCAGTCTTCGCCTGTCAGGATCTGGACACGAGCATTCACAAAAATATTAGTTACTTAAAGCCATTGTTTCAAGGTATCGGATCTTTCGGGAAACGCTTTAGTTTTTCTCCTCTAAAAAAGTTTTTCTCTTTGAAGACAGTTTGATTGGTTACATTATGACTGCAAACGTACGTACTTTAATTACATCAATCCACAATCTGTACAAAACAAATTCAGCTTTCACAGTGATACTGACAGAAATCATCTATCTTGAACAGCAGTAAAAGTGATCTTTATTGCTTTAGACTTATTCAAGCCTTCCATTCCTGCCCTTTCTCCGGTCTGACTGTCTGTCTCTTCTGCTTACCTGGAACACTGTCATTATTGCTGCTGGGAAGGTATCAAAGTTTGTTGATGGAGTACCATTTTCAAAATTAAACCTGACAGGGGAGAGGCAAATGGGAACAATCTGAGTTAGGTTTTTAAGAGAAATAAAAAACAGTAGCATTAAAGTATCAAAATATGTAAACTATGGAAGGATAGATGAAAGAGCACTGACTGTCCTCCAAAGAGCTGCATTCCCAGCAGGGCGAAAACAACTATGAAGAGGAAGAGGAGGAAGAGCAAGCTGATGATGGACTTCATGGAGTTGAGCAAAGACACGACAAGGTTACGTAAAGATGCCCAATACCTGGAAAGAACAAACAGCGTTGCATTTTTAAAATGATGCCCGCTCCATACAATAAATGATAATAGCAGTATGTGTTTAATACAAGACACTCACTTGGTGACCTTGAAGATCCTCAATAACCTGAGAGCTCGTAAAACACTAATGCCGAATGATGTGCCCGGCTGGATAAAAGACCACAGCACTTCAAATATGCTGCCACAGATCACCTTTTTGAACACAGACACATGCAACTCGTTATTTATGATATGGTAGTTTATTTGTGGTGGACATTTGCAGTTAGTCCAGTGCTTCTCAAATCGGGGGGTGCAGTGTGATGTTAGTGTGAACTCAGGGGCCATGTTTTTTTTTGTTTTTTGTTTTTTGCCATACATGAAGTGTAATTGCATATCCACTACAGTAGGTGGCACTGACACACTCATTGTTAAGAGTGCAAGAGTATTAGCTCATCTGCAGAGATGTACTTACCACAATTTTATAGGCAAATGCTTCTATTTATAGTTGCAGCAAAGAGTTGGGGTGGTGGTTATTTTTGTCTATAAAAATAATTGAGAAGCACTGGGTTAGTCCCTAGTTGCAGTGGTACTCACGATGCAGTCAAAGCAGTTGAAAGAGGAGTTGAGGTATGCCTGCCTTCCCAGACCATACATCTTGACAAACATCTCCGTCAAAAATATTCCCAGGAAGATAAATTCAGCGTAATCTATCAGCAGGGAAGCAGACAAAAATAAGCGATGAACACCACAAAGTGGGGGAGAGAGAGCGAAAAAACCATCCATTCTGTTGTGTATAGGATATTCCTCTATTCAGGGCCACAAAATGCTCAAGCATTACATACATAACAAGCACTTTGTCGTTGCAGTCACCATTGAAATGAGCTAGTATCAAATCTTCATCAAAGTGACAGGGAGAGTCTATACAAGTCCACCCAAAGACAGATCAGTGTGCATAATTATCACTATATGTACCATTAGTGAGTGCCCACTTTTGTTTGATCCTATAGATATGTATGAATGTAACATCTGCTCTACTCACTTAAAAAATCTGAAAGCGGTTCCGGCTGGTCGTAGTGCACGGCGGCCACACACAGCGTGTTCAGGCCCACCAAACACAGTACAGTCCAGTAGAAGGCCTGAGACTTCACTATGTGTCGGATTAAGAAGCGCAACCGCCTTTCTCGCCTCTTGAAAGATGATACTTCTAGCTTGGAGCTTTTTAAGCTGGCACGGGCAAATGGTGAACCTAAGGGTGAGAAGCATAACACTGTTAGCCTCAGCATTACCTTGTATATCTGAATGTCACAGGTACACGTTCGACAAGGTGTGAACCTTCATTCACAGGATGAGAAATAAGAAGTAAAAGTTGTAGAAGAGAGAGAAGTAAGGAAGAGAACTCAGGTAGTTTATGATTGTATTGTTTAAAGCGGCACCTCAAAAACTGAATGAAATCATTCCATTTGGAAAGCAATTAAAATTTTCAGGATAAATATGCATCAAAAGTCGAAAATAGAGGTCAAGGTCAACATATTACGCAAAACATCTATGACAAGGATTCTGTTCTCCTTACATTTAAGAGTTGGAATGCTTATCCCTACTAAATTATAAAAATTAAAGTGGTTCATTTCTTTTTAGGCTAATTACCATTTTGTAAAATTTATTTTCAGTTAATAACAGAGTGGGTTGAGTTTGATAATGATAAACATACCTATTTCCTATGCCCAATGGCTATAACAATTGTTTCAAGAATGTATGTGTAATTTGGTTAGAATTAACTTTTTTTCCTATCCAATTTCAAAATATTAACCAGTGACATTGTGAAATAGCCTAATAAGTTTCCCTCGCTATTCTGAAGAGGGTAAACATGCTTATATGGTCCAACTGCGTGTCTTCGAGCTTGCCTCCAGCCTATATGGGGTAGTGGGGTGGAAAGTAAAGGGTAACGCGAGAGGAGAAATTCATATCAGCAAAGAGGAGAATGAAGGAGAGACAAGGAGAGAAGGGTCAGGTAATGCTGATATGCAAGATAGCATCTGTATGTTCTGTACCTGTGGTTTTGCCTTTGTGAGTGTGCGTGTGTGTTGTCTCACCGACTGCCAGATCCCCTTCCCCCTCCTCTGGGTTTAGAAGCTCAGCTTTGCTCTTGTGGTTCTTGGTGGCTCTCCTGCGGGAGCCTGGAAAAGAAAGCAGCAGCATTCAATTTATTGCCTGAATGTTTAGAACTGATGAATCCTAAACATCAAGAGCGCAGATGTTCGCGTGCATGTTTTAAATATGTGCAATGCCCCCCCTCCCACCATGTTTTGACAGGTGACATTTAGCAGCAATTGCTATAACAATAGACAAACACATACACGACGAGTAGAAAGAATTCCTACCATCATAATCATTTTCATTTTCATCATCTGCCAAGAGAACCTCTTCTGCAAAAAGCAAAAACACAGCGTTATGTACTTGATCATTCATACATACAATAAAGGCACATAAGTCAAATGATTATTATTATTTTTTTCACATGCAATGGCCACAAATATAAATGTTTTCTTGACAGCTCACGATGATTTAATGAGTCTTTTGTATTGCCAATACAAATGAAAATGAAAACACTTTGGGCTTGCACCTTTGTGTTCACCACTTTCTTTTTTTTTTTTTTTTTTTTAAATATGCAACTTATTTTGATGGAGATTGTCTATTGAAGAAGATCAAAGCCCTGTCCTTAATTTGCACTGCACAAGCCTCCTTCATCTTCTCTCTGCAGGCCCCACCACATGCTTTACACTAACAAGGCAACGAGTGAAAGTTAACTCCAGGCAACAATTGGCATCAATGGTGTGAACGAGATGCTTAAAATCGTAAATATGTCTTTATAGAAGCTCAAAAAGCTTTATGTTGGAATGTGACAGGTAAGTGATGAGATCACAAAAATCTAAATGCACCTCTGTATGGAACTGTTAAAGTATAATGTTTAATTAATGCAGGGGTCACCACCATGGTGCTCGTTAGAAAAGAAAAGAAAAAAAAGCTTATCTGTGATGGGGCATTGTGATTTCCTTGGAAGTTATCACATAGAAATTCATAGGCCTATGTATTTAAGTGTTTTTAAGATATGAGGACACCGTTGTGTATTTGTATATGACGAGCCACAATCTTTTACCAGCTTTGCAGATCCACTCCAAGTAACCGTTGAGTTCCCTTTCAATCTGCTGCTGCCTTCTCAGCTTCAGGAACTCACTTCTGTTTTCCACTCGCTCCCTCTCTTTGGCAAACTCCCTGTGAGGATAATACACACAAGTCATATATTTGAAACTGTTTTTGGGTGCTTTATTTATTTTCCAGAAACGTGCCATGCTTAGCACGTTAGCTTACCCTGACAACACTCCCAGCACCAGGTTGAGCATGAAGAAGGAGCCAATGATAATAAGGGGGATGAAATACATCCAGTTCCAAGCGCTCCCTGAGGCATCGTTGCTCTGGAAACGCACACACGCACAGTCATCAGAGGTTTTTGACCTTTCACTATTATAGCATTGTCACCAAGACAGTACGATTTTAATAACATTGACCAGCACCATTGCCAAAGAGTGTTAACCCGTATTTGTTTATTAATTTGCAAGGATTACTAACTAATTAACAAAAAGGAAGAACCCAGACATTTTCAGTGTGGCTTAGAATAAAGCGGTCTCACTTTTTTTTTCTACTTTTACATTGTGAAATGTGCAATTTTGATTAACATTTTGAATACATTTTCCCACATTATTGGTGAATTATTCAGAAATTCATGAATACTGTCGGGTATGTAAAGCAGGTGGTTATCTATGAAGTTGTACAACTGATTGAAATCAGGGCTGCTCAACTTAAAGGTATATTGAAGGATCTTTTCTCGCTGCGTCTTCCGGGTGGATCATCTTAACGATCGGTTCTCGATCCTGTCAATCAATCTGACATACTGACGTCGTGCGTGCTCGTTCCTAGCTGCGCATGAGCACTTCTAGTGTTTGTAGCATGTAACCGGTGAGCTTCAGACTCAGCCATTCATCGTAGTTTGCTACACCGATCCCACAGCTTACTTTGAAAATGTCTGAGAGCCGCAAGCGGACATCCGTCTATGAAGCGAGGCCGGCTGCAGAGACTGATGAAGATGAGACGGCACATTCCTGACATTTGATAGGCGTTTCCCCCGGATGAGCAGGAGAGCTGGTTGGATGGTCTTTTTTTTAAAAGTGACAAACGGACATTTGGATTTGACGTCTCTTTACTTGAAAATGAAAAAAAAAAAAAAAAACTAAATAATCCCTATCATTCATGTATCATCACTGTTAGATGTCTAACAGAGATGATTACATCGTCATTGTTTTCACTTTTATTTCTCCTGCTGTCCTTCTGTGTCCTGTTTAGTCATCCATGAATTCTTTCAATCTTTTCTACTTGAATTCTCTCTTTACTTCCTTCCTTTCTTGCGATCTATTGAAGCCCTTGTCACTCTCACTGATCAACATCCCCTCTCTTAACCCCACCTCTAGTCCTGCCCCCACTATGGCTTATTGCCCTAATCGCCCCCTGCCTTGCCTCTTCTGATCCTTTTCCTCTTCCTTCTTGGAAGCTGGCGTTGCTGCTGTGTGCCCAATATACTGCAAACCCTTTTTTTTCTACCATTAAACTTTTATCACTTCTCTCTCCAGCAGCTGCAAGAATAACTCCGGCTGAACAGGCCCTTTAAAATATAGAGCAGCACCGGGAAAGAGGGACGCAGGAAGAGAGACATCGTGCAAAAGGGACAGCGTCGTATAACAGTGGACGTATGACAACAAAACTGGAAATTGATCAACTAAAAAGGAATAATAACGGTATTTAGAGTTATACCGGTCAAAGTCTCCATCTCATCTCCATAACAACCAAAAACCCAGGAAGTGATTGCATAATGAGGATATGATTGGATGTGGATGGATGGACAAGCTGCCAGTCAAGCTCTGGTAACACATGAAAACATTTATTTTGCTACATTCTATTCGGGGGAACTGAAACTACGGGTATAACCAGTCATGTCCAAGGAATAAATCTTGAATAGTTATGATACTATCACCCTGATTTACTCAAAGTTCACAACTTAGCATTTGCAAAAACGAGCAAAGACTTTACTGGCCACACAAACATGCATGGAAGCTTATCAAGTAAATAAGTCCACCCAGAATTGCTACTGCCAAATTGCCATTCAAAACATTTTGGAATACATAAGATGATTGATGATGCGTTCATTTAGCACACATTTTACACGAGACAAATTTGCACGGACTTAATTAGCTTTTTCAAACATTGCATCTGAAAGGCAGGTGCAAACTGCATGCATTGCGGTGGCAGCATAGCACTGGGAAAATGCGAACTTTTCCATATTGTAAACATTTTTGAAATACCAGGAACCAAAATTTATATGCACTGTACATTATTGTCATTTCAGCACTCCAATTTTGGAGCCTCTGAAAGAGCTAAGCGAGGGCTGGCTTGATGTCAGTCACAAGAAGGAGTCATGCCATGAAACCTATGAGAAACTTTTCAATCCTGCATTAATGTCCATTTGGATCATATCAGCACACCATGATAATCAAAATAAGGTGGCTTTTATGCTGTCGCTAGCCTCCCAAAAACATTGGCGCAATTTATAACCCATTAACATGTTTGTTTGCATTATCCACAAAAATATCCTATCCTATCACTTCAAAACTCAATTTGCACATCTGGTGCTTTACCAAATGTTTGATTGTGTAAACTACCAGAACAACTTAAATCGCAAAACTCTTTTAAATATGGTGGTCTCCAACACTTTTACACCTTTTGGAAACATGTGTTAGAGCCAGTGAACACAGTTTAAACGCTTGCTATTTGGGATCTGAGTTCATCAGGCCCTAAATTTTGAATTAGTGAAACAGTACTGTCCTGGTCAAGTGCAGCCAGACAGCCGTGTGCTCTTCCGCTGCAGCTCTTGCTTTGTGCGTGTGTATTTCAGCATGGAACGGGCTGGCTGCACACTGCAAACTTTCCAAAGGCCAACAGGCCCCTGCGTACATCATCTTCATTTTAAATTATGGGGGGAAATGCTCATAGTTGACAATGAAGGAAAAGTGACTAAAAGTAAGTGTCATTGTCCGCTTACAAAAAAAAAAAAAAGCCAAACAAAACAAAAACATTTTTACATGATACTCAAACATATTGTCATCTAGACAGTCCACTGTTGGTGACTGGCTGTGCTGATGCAGCCCATCTCGTGACAAGCACTGCTGATGTAGGAATAAAGCCAGTAAAGCTCAGCAAGGCTGTGGTGACCATTAAAGAAGTCGATGTTAAACTCACATGCAACCAACATCTTTATGGTCATGACTCATAAAAGGTTGTATAAGAATGAAAGAAATGTGTAATGAGTCATTTGCAGCCTAGCATCACTACATGGGGTGTGCTTGTTTGTATTCCAACTAGGGACGCTCGATAGCACTTTTTCTTAGACCGATACCGATACGAGTACTCAAATTTTCAGTACTCACAAATACCGATACCAAGTGTTCATAACATTAGTACTTATGATACATAAAAAAAATAAAATAAAAATAAAAACTATTAGATGTTTTTTTTTTTTTTTAAATGACCTATATATCCCAATTATAGCAAATTTCCATAAAATTGCAGGAAATTAATGGCAATTATGTTTTCAATTTGTTCATAAAAGCCATTTTGCATAAAGCACTACACACTAAAATGAATTTGAAAAAATAGATAAATAAAACAAAACAATTATCCAATGGCTAGAAAAAAAGTCCCAATCAAAATATTTGGTTGTACAACATCTTTTTAAGGAATACAGTGAAGTGCAAATAATTCAATTCAATACAATACGGCTTCAAATAATTTAGTAACATATTAAGAATTCCCCAAGCTGTTTGCTGTGTGATGTTTAATTATATCTTGTTTTGAAATTCATGTTTTTAATTTGGAAGGCTGCGCTATATTTCCGTTTCCTGTTTCACATTCTCCGTTCATCATTCATCTCATAGCAGTGCAGTAGTCAATGACGATATACTATAAACAAAGATATGTCTGCACTTCAGAGCTCATTAAATTGTTGAGTATAACTGCTCTCTTACTAGAGGCCCCTGCGGTGGTCAATAAATGCAAAATAACCATTTCAGCCTTTAGTTCCTCCACAAGAGCGGCGACTGATACCAGTATCAATACTGCACCAGTACCGATACCTTGACTTATGGCCTGGTACTCGCCTATCCCTAATTCCAGCATAGAAGGGGTGCATGGTGGAATAGCTCTGAGTTAAGAACCATCCTAAAATTTGCAACAGCAAGCACACAGTAAAGGAGTCTGAGCAAAGATATATGCGAACTACGTTGAAAACAAGCAGAGGGAAGAACTTTACAGTTCTAAAGTCGTTAAATTTGTGGTTGTGTCATGTTACCAGCACTTACATAGTACAGCAGTTCAGTCCAGCCCTCCATGGTGATACACTGGAAGACGGTGAGGATGGCAAAAAGGATGTTGTCAAACTGTGTGATGCCATAGTTTGGACCTAGCCAGTACTTTCGACACGTGGTACCCTCTGGACACAGTCGTGACGGAGGTTCCGTTCCACATGGAAACTCTTCTCGGATCTCGTCTAGATTCAGGCAGAAGTTGAGATATTGAGTAGGCCTATAAATAAATACTGTATATTTCCTTTCATTAATTCAGTGGATAAAAAAAATCACAATGAATAGACATAAGAGCAATCTAGTGTACAAGTTAGTCAACATCAGACACGATATCCGTTTATTTATTGTACCTGTGTGATTGTCGAAGCAGGTTGTGTGGAATTTGCCCATGTAAAACTCCAAGCCGATGATGGCGAACATGAGGATGGCAAAGAAAAGCAGGAGGCCAATTTGTAGCAAAGGAATCATGGCCTTCATGATAGATTTGAGCACCACCTGTAAGCCTGAAAGGCAGAGTGTACACACCACACGTGCATATTACTGCTACTTCTAATAACGCAGAATTAGAGGGGAAAAAATCTTGACTAAATAATTGGAATTTCCAATTTACAACGTACATAAGTGGATTAATTAAAAAGACAATCTGCTCTTAAATTATTTCTGCAAGCGTTCCCGTTTGGTATTAGGATTTGACAATTTAATCTGGCTTTTAATTCCCTTTCGCAGATTGGCAGGACTTGGCGGTGCAATGCTATATCTGCCATCTTGGAACATTTAAAGACAGGTGACATGGTTACTTATTTTTCACACGCCATTTGAACACTTATCATTCAATTTGAAGATCATAGTAGACCTTAATGCTGTTGTAAGAAATATGATTCATATATATATATATATATATATATATATATATATATATATATATATATATATATATATATATATATATATGTGTGTGTGTGTGTGTGTGTGTGTGTGTGTGTGTGTGTGTACAGTGCCTCCCCCCCATTATTTGTGGGTGATAGGGACCAAGTCACAAATAGTGAAAATCTGCATAGAATTGCTTTGTGTGTGTGTGTGTGTGTGTGTGTGTGTGGGTGGGTGGGGGGCAATAAAAAATAACAACAACAAATGATCAACAAGAACTGTTGATAAACATTTAATATTATTTTTTTCACTGAAACCAATTCAAAAAACATAACAAAACAAAAAAAAAAATCAAATTGAAAATATTAATTTTACTTATTTAAAAACTGCAAACGTGAATCTGAATCTGGCATTACTGTATGTAGAATGAATGTTTAAAAAAAAGGTAATATATATATATATATATAGATGGGTATTTTTCTTTCTTTATTTTTATTATTATTAGTTTGCCGTGACATGCTTGTTGAGGTCGGTAGTGGCGATCTAAAGGTAAAATAGCTATACAGTGCTGCTGGAAGGTCAATGCTACTACAGTATAACAGTACAATTTAAAAAAATAAACTATAACAAAAAGCAGAGTGCCCAGAAGAATCACTTTAGTTGGGTGCATCATGCAGAACAACAAAGAAGCTGAATAAAACCTAGATTCAAAACACGTGCCTGAGCTATTTTTAAACATTCCTACTGAACTTTCATTTCACAGTTGAGATTTTGTTGGTCAATTTTGGGACAGCAAACTGTAACAGGAAAAAAAAAAAAAAAGTAAACCGCAGTTCATTCAAATGCCACACTTACTGGGAATACCAGAGACCAGTTTGAGGGGCCTCAAGACTCGAACAGCTCTGAGGGTCCGCAGGTCAAAATCTGAGCCCACAGTAGACAGGATTCTAATGACAATGGGACAAATGCAAAGGGACAATTAATATTCAAGCTAGTTTAGCTTGTTATCTAGCTCTTATGCTAGCTCCTGAACACATACACATATATGCAGAAACACACAAACCTACTACAGGACATTACAAATGCAGGCACATTGCATGTTATCCTGCAGGAGCTGAGCCGATCAATAGGGGTGACAAGTAAAGCCGGACAGCGAAGTGTATCAGGGAGAGGGAGGGACAGTTTGAGGGGCGAGTGATTTATATCGACATGACGGAAGGACTATAAATTAAAAAAGGAGGACGATGGAGTGATTAGGAGGAGGTGGTGAGAGGGATGACAAAGTAAAGAGGGGAGAAATGTCACATGAGGAAAATGAGGGATGTTGACTTGTACATTTCAGTATTTTTTTTTATTCATGGTGCATTCAAAATGTTTCCAGACTGGGGAGGAATTGACATTGTGCTCGAAAGGCGAATCAAGAATGGTAAACAAGATGGTGTGTGCGTGTGCGCGCGTGTGGAGAGTCGAAAGATGTTCCCTTGTGCCGCCAGACTTCCAGTCAGTCCCTCGTCTGACGCACAGAGTTGAATCATCCCTCCTTCTCACTTCTCTCTCTTGCGCTTTCTTTTTTCATTCTGTCACTCTGACACATCACCACTTTCCTCTGTTCCAGTGACACAGCTGAGCCTTAATCACTGCAGCCTTCCATTCAGACCATACTGCTTGGAAACACTAAAATAGCAAGTAACATACACCCAGGATGTAAACACTGCATTAGGATGCCTTCTCCAGCGGTATCTATTGTAGGTACTTCATGGTACCTATAGGGTCCTTGGAGTGACATTAGCTGATATCAACTCATCATAGGATGCTGTCAAGGACCTGAGACTGAGTTTTATACCTTTAATTGTCCTTCAACTAACTGATTTTGACCCTTTGTACTTCAATTTTCTTCTACTGTACCCCTATTTCTGACATTCTAACTCAAATGTTGAGGCGGGTGCACTTGAAAAATCTATATTAATCTCCTACAAATGCAGGAAAAGAACACTATCTGTAAAGGTGTGGGAATCATATTTGATTGTGACATTTAACTTGAATACATTTGTAGCTTTTATCAACACACACAAATCCAATAATACTCAAACCTTTTACTGAGCATTCGGTTTTCCAGGTGCACTTAACTATATCTTTCTCCCATACTTCCAAGAAATGCCATTTACCGTATTTTCCGCACTATAAGGCGCACCTAAAAGCCTTCAATTTTTTCAAAAGCTGACCATGCGCCTTATAATTCGGTGCGCCTTATATATGGATCAATATTGAGCTGCAACAGGCCTCGCTGTCAAGACGCTATCGGTGACCCTGCACGATCGGTGACGCGCATGCGCAGAAGATCCCGCCATCTTGGATCGCTAGCTAATACTAATACTTTACCTCAGAGAAAATAATAAAACAGCTGTTTATTCATTTTGGGAGTAAATGGAGTTGTCAGAAAGCTGGTTTGTAATCTATTAAGAAAGTTTGACTGACATTTGTTGACATTCCCTTTAGCGCAGCATCATCTAATGGATGCATAACGTAACCCCAGCCTCTATTGTAGTGCCTTATATATGGAAAATGTTTTAAAATATGTCATTCATTGAAGGTGCGCCTTATAATGCGGTGCACCTTATAGTGCGGAAAATACAGTATCTATTATTTCCAAATATTCTTACTTGTTTCGTTGATTGTATATGTTTGGATACATCATAAAACAAACAAAACAAACAAACAAACAAACAAACAAAATTTACTTACTGGGCACTGTGTTACTGTAAAGACATAAACCTTGAACAGTTAAAGTTAAAGTACCACTGATTGTCACACCCACATAAGTGGGGCGAAATTCATATTCCACATTTGACCCATCCCCTGAGGGAGCGGTGAGCAGCAGCAGCGACCTCGCTCGGGAATCACTTGGTGATAACGGTTGTGAATGGTAATCATTCCGAGTTGAGATGAAACACACATGTACCGTAAATGTTTGAGTGGCTACAAAGCTGGTCAGTGTTGAATCAGTGAGACTGCACTAAGGCAGGATTTAGAATGTCAAACATCCTCAGAAACTAAAACAGTCTGAGATAATCAAATTGCCAGAGGTGGATGGGTGGAGAAGCTAAGAATTGTACTCAAGTAGGAGTAGCGTTACTTCAAAATAATATTACTCAAGTAAAAGTAAAAAGTAGTCATAAAAAAAAAAAAATCACTCAAATACAAGTACCGGTCAAAAAAAGTATTCGCGGTAAAGTACACTCAAGTACCGAGTAACTGCTTAAACATGATGTCTGATTTAATTTTAAAAACAATGTCATGAGACAGACAAAAATATAAAATTCTGTCATTAAAAAAAAATTAAAACAAATTTCAGCAAAACCACAGTGCAAGCAGACACGTTTTCCCAAGCATGCACACTCCATTCACAAATTGTGACTTTCAGTTGACTCCTTCGGGTTCTCATCATGCCTGCCAGTCTTCAACCAGGGCCACGTTTGCTGTATATAAGCAACGTGTCCGCAGAAATGCTCCCCCACAGCCAGTCAAGACGAGCGTTTATGTGAAAATACGGTAAATCTAATGTATGAACGGGGTGGTGGGGAACTTCTCGAGTGTAGCCTAATATAGCGGAGTAAGAGTAGTGTTACTTCTTCACAAATCTACTTAAGTAAAATTAAAAGAAGTACATTTTTCAAAGAGTTACTCAAGTAAATGTAACAGAGTAAATGTAACTTGTTACTACCCACCACTGCAAATTGCAGACCATTTAAAAATCTCAATCTCACTGTCAATCCCAGTCGTGTGGTCACCCTTTACAAGGGGTTGCACATATCAAAAAAGTTGCACAATAATAGCGACACATGAGCCGCTGTGAGTTTGATATTGTGGCAGTACAAGGGAACAGCTGCCTTGGAGGTGCTGACATCCCATAATTTGAGAGCTTGTCACAAATGGGAATGCTGGACTGTAAATTCACATAGCTCAGTGAGAATTTGCCTCGAAGTTCATTATCAGATGTAAAGTAGATTAGTCATACAATCAAAAGTAGAAGTTAACGTTTCCTCCATGTTGTAAATGCCGGCTACAGTTTAACTTGAATTTTGAATATTAATGATAAAGAATATTGCCAATTATAAACATTGTCAGTTATGACAATGTCAGGTCGATGAGGCACTTCCTCATTCACGCCGTCTCCACGGTTACTCTGCCCTTTCTCATTCATAAGTGTTTCCATGGCAACAGCAACCTTAGCTCATTGATAGAATCTCTGCATCACCTTGGTAACAGAGCCAAAGGAGGAGTCTGGGTGTTTTCCCCATCTATCTTTTCTGCGCATCAACAACTCATGTATACTTAACAGTGCCTGCAATACATGACACACTCACGCACGGACGCAAACACACACAAAAAGATGCACACCTGCAGAACAAACAGATGTCGGTAGGAGATCAAACATTGAGTGTGAATAATTTTCCCAAATGTGCTCTGGAAAGTAGGTCATTAAATGAAGCTGCTATAGCAAATAGAAGACATCCAATGATGATCAGAGGCGAAACTGTGCATACATCTTGAATCACACAGACATGCAATCCGCCATTTTTAAGAGGCTCGCTCATTATGAGTATCGTTAAACACTATTGCTCTTCCCACAGCCCCTTCTCACGGGAACGTAACACATTATAAAAACATAATCTTACGTGCCCACTTGCCATCTGTGTTCCTGCTGACTTCAGCTAAATAAGGCTAATTAGTTATGCCTACAAAGCTGACCAAATACACTCTCCACTTATCTTTTTGCTGTTGTTATGAAGCCCATTATCCAAAATGCTCTCTCATGTTATATTCACACCACCCCAAACATAATGAGAATGGGTGATAGGTACCACAGTTCACTCACTCTTCTTATAGCCATTAAAGAAAAGGTTTTCCTTTGATTTTCATTTGAGTGCAAAGTAATTGGAAAGACATGTTTTTTTTCCCCCCACTTCATTCATCAGTTGTACATCAAATGAGCTAAAGGTTGCAGAGATGCACTGTAAGAATGGTTGTAAACTTAGCGTAATTGGACGAATAATCAATAGTGGGCATAAAAAAAACATCTTATTCCCAGGGCAAAGTCACTCAGGAAATTTACTACAATATACAGGTTAGCGCACACACACACACACACCCCTCACACCCCAACACACACACACACCCACACACACCTATCCTTGTACATATATCTTTGTGAGGACATCCATTGACATAATGCATTTCCTAGAGCCTTACCCTAACCGCAACCATCAAAAATGATTGCCTAAACCTAACCCTTACCCTAACCCCAACCATAACCCAATTCAAACCTAAACTCTAAAACCAAGTCTTGACCTTCAAAAAGAGGTCTTGCAAAGTGAGGACCGGTCAAAATGTCCTCACTTCACAAAAATGTCCTCTCATTCTGTTGGATAAAGACGTATTTTGGTCCTCACTATGTATTATGTACAAGAACACACACACACACACACACGCACACACACACACCCCAACGCAAACAACTATCCTTGAAGAGTGGACAGCCAATCTACTCACAGTCATTAAGTGTGTTTGTCTTTGAATATCTGTGAAGAGAGCGGCCGCAAGTCCACAAGGGGTGACTAGAGAAATGGAAAAGAATTTTTGAAGTGGAAATGTACGCGTTTGTCTGTGCACACGGGTCAGTGTGTTATCAAAGGTATGGGCCACAGATGGGCGGAAAGGACAAGTGCCTTTCATGTTCAAAAGCGGCTGTGTAGCTAACACACAAAGAGAGAAAAGGGGGAAAAAAACACTCTTGGAAAGCATTGTAAAGGTGTGTGTATGTGTATATCTCATGGGTACACAGTTCACTGAGGATCAAAGTTGGCTGGCAAGGTTAAAGCGTTAATTAAAATTTATTTATTTTTACTTTTTTATTTTTTTAATGTAACTCAGTTAACACAGTTTTAGTTACTTCCTGTGGCAGCCTATAACCTGTGGTCATGTGTGCAGCCCAACTTAGAGGAGATTCACTATCGTGAAAATGGACAAACAGTGACTACTATGTGTAGTTTTAATTTCAGTTTTACTTGCTTGACGCTTGTTGGACAAATCTAAAGTATTTTGAGCAGTTTGCAAAGCAAGTTCAAATAGCAGTTTAGTAGTATGTCTTCAGCGTATCATCTCAGAGCAAAATACCCTGCTTAAGTTACATCGAATGTAGCAGCAGTACTCCAGGCAGTCCTTAAAATTATTTACGAATTTGCAGCCGTATTCTTTTATGAAGTTAGTAGATCAATTTTCACATATTTTACTAGCAAACACAACTCAAAGATACACCACACCCATGAGTGTAAATCTGACATTTTTCAGTGTTACTTTTTTCCCACACTTAACCAGTGTTACTCCAACACTATATAGTGTTAAAAATCTACTCTGGTAAACACTGACTAGTGTTGAAAGTACTCTACACTAGTGTCAGTGTTAAAAATTTAAATTCTGCCAAATGACACTTAACTCTGGTGTTTCAACGCCTATAAGTGTATTGCACTAGTGTCAGCGTTAAAAGTTTAAATTACGCTGGTAAATGGTGCTTTACTTATATAGAATTTTTTTATCACTGATGACACGGCATCAGGAGTAACTGGCAGTCCAGTACCTTGCTGAAGGATACTTTACCATAGTCACACTGGCCGGGGATTGAACCCATACTCTCAGGGGCAAGAGACAACTACGCTATCACTGATCCACGCCGCCACAACAACAACTGGATGTATCGCTATTGAAATGTTGACAGCACGCTGGAAATTGGAAAGGTTCTCCACTGGAAATGAGGGTGTGGTCAATTTAACACTCAAGGTAGTGTTATTCAGGTTACACCCAACATCCACCGCAACACTCAAGGAAATTTACTCTGACAGTGTTAAAATAACACCGCTCACTGCATATTTAATTGAACACGAGGAATTTAACACTGACCGATTTGCTGTGTGGTCTTCGTAACAAAATGTGTGTCCTATTTGCTTGAGTGATGTCGTGGAGGGTTATACGAAATGTAAAGGTTGCCTTCATTACCTTAATTTGCCCCCCATTCCACACGGTAACAAGCACAGTTTTGAAAAGTGTGATACTAGCAAGTTCCAATACGGGTGCTTCAAATTCCTCCCCCATTCCAAAACCAAGCATATTAAACATAAGATAATAGAAAAGACACCAGACTGTAAGCCATTGGGATGTATGTCAAATCCTAAATCATTCCAAACCATATGTCTGTTGGCTTGTATGTGCTTTGAGTCCTGCTTGTTTTGCTTCCTGCAACCCTCCTTCACCTGTGCTTCTCTCGTCTCCGGTGTCTGTTCGCTCTGAGCCCCCTTCCCCCACACTCACTCTGCGTGCACTATATTGTTGTGGCATTTGTTCACTACCCAGGCTGCCGGCTGCCTGTGGATCTGCTCTGTGATCTGACTGCTGCCTTGCTCAGGATGGAGCCATTCATTAGAGGAAAGGGCACACACGCACACAACACACTGTAAAAGACATGACAGCTGAGCCTGACCTCATGTTTTGTATCGTTGTGCACATAATGTATGTTTGATCTATTTAGGTATTCGATAATATGAATTTGCTTATCACTTACCCTGTGAGCACCACCACAAAGTCCATGACATTCCACCCATTCCTCAGGTACGAGTTCTTGTGGAAGGCAAACCCCAGAGCCAGGATCTTTATACCAGATTCAAAACAGAAGATCCCAATGAAATACATCTCAGTGGCATCCTGAGGACAGAGAGAACACACCAGCCAGGTTAAGGAAAGAAGACAGGACTGTGAAATTGAAAAACACATCATTTGCGTCTCTGCCTTACCAGGCGTTCAGACAGTGGCGTCTTGTCACCGTCAGGCAAATGTTGTTCCAGGGCAAGGACAATGCAGTTGGCAATGATAGTGGCGAGAATCATCCACTCAAATGGAGTGAGGGAAGTGAGTTAAGGAAACACAAAACTGCCCAACCAACAAATCCAAACAAACTGATAATAGAAATTATTTGGGATACTCTGATTTCACTGATTCATCAGGCATGAATTGCATTCATTGACATTTGCAAGTTGCAACACACATTACATTACAACACATGCACGCAACTCACAAATGCATACTGGCGCACCAGCATGCCCATGCACTGAGTGAGATTCATTTTGACATCACCATTTGGCTCTTTATACACAACGTCTTAAGGCTAGTCCGGGAGAGAGACCGATCGAGAGCGATGGTGAAATAAGAAGAAGGACATCTAATTGTGTTTGTCATGATCACTTTCAAGCACACACGCTCGCTCACGCTGTTGACACTGCTGCTTTAGCTGTGGGTGAGAAGAATGCTTTGCCTGACACAATATCGCAATAAAAGTCCATGGGCCACAAGCCACAACAATAGGTACCTAACCTACTGTCTTGTAAATAAACTATGATCTGATGAGATCCAGCTCAAGAGTG
Source organism: Festucalex cinctus (assembly GCF_051991245.1). NCBI lineage: Eukaryota > Metazoa > Chordata > Actinopteri > Syngnathiformes > Syngnathidae > Festucalex > Festucalex cinctus. The sequence goes on from NC_135411.1 coordinate 51,670,153, forward strand.
GTGGTGAAAATATGAAATGATTTTGATGGAACTCAAACTGCCATTGACTGGCAACCAGTCCAGGGGTTTCTTGCCCAAAGTCAGATGGGACATGATCAATCTCACACGTGACTCGGTCACTATGAACGGGATGATGAAGCAAAGTAGACTAAAATAGAGACAGTTCTCAGCATGATCCAGTGCAGTTCGGCACCACAGCTAATTACATCAATCCATCCATCCAATTTCTTGACCGCTTATTCCTCACAAGGGTCGCGGGGGCTGCTGGCGCCTATCTCAGCTGGCTCTGGGCAGTAGGCGGGGGACATCCTGGACTGGTTGCCAGCCAATCGCAGGGCACACAGAGACAAACAATCATCCACACCCACAAGCGCACCTAGGGACAATTTGGAGCAATTAACCTGCCATGCATGTCTTTGGAATGTGGGAGGAGACTGGAGTACCCGGAGAAGACCCACGCGGGCACGGGGAGAACATGCAAACTCCACTCGGGAAGGCCGGAACCTGGGTTTCGAACCGGAGTCCTCAGAACTGGGAGGCGGACGTGCTAACCACTCGACCACCTAGCTAATTGTAATCAGACATATTATTAAAAAAAAAAAAAAAAAAAGTACTGGTACTTTCATTCAATTTGTAAAGACTTTTTATACATCTCTTGCATTTCATATTTGCTCTGGCCAATGTTACAAAACTGTGAAATAGTTTTTCTCTTCTGTTCATCTTTTCTTCAACTCTTTCCTATGTGCTAACCTCTATTTGAAGCAGCTATTCCCATGATAGGTTATAAAAGCATATGTGCGTATATGCATACATGATACATGTCTGCACCTGAATGTGTTTGCGTTTATGTGTATAGGCACGTTATTAGGGCTGGGTATTGCCGGCAACCTCACGATACGATACGTATCACGATACAGGGGTCACGATACGATACGTATCGTGATACATATGTATCCCAATACATGATCTTCAAGGCGATACTTATCCCGATATTTTACTTCATTTACTTGCATTTTATAACAGTCATATGTATACCTAAAGGATATGTTTATTATGCTCGATGACAAAAATGTTTTTTTGTTAGTAGCTCTTCTGGTTTACCACCAAGCGGCATGCCTGGTCTAAATGTGTACGCACTGCAGAGCAAGGAGCAACTTTCACAGACACACTGGGAAAATTTATTAATAGGCATGAGCCGATATGAGCAAAAATATCAAAGTATTAAAATTACAGCTCTAAAATGTGCTTATTTGAAATATTTGGGGAAATAAACACAGCATTTTTTTTCATATAACACATTCTATTTTGTTTTTAAACAAAATATAGGAAAATTGGTACATTAAGACACGTGCCATGTTAAGTTTATAAGTAAATAAATGTTGATATTCTTCCTCTACTTTAACTTTTCTTAGCAAGATACAGTGTCCAATCACTGGTGAGCTATTTTTGCATTAATTGAAGGCAATTAACTTCAAAGACGCTGCTGGTTTTTCTTTTTTAGGTACAATGCAAGCTGCAAAGGAAAACGTTAACTGCCGATTTAAAGTTAACGAGCAATATCGATTCTGACGCCTGCATATCGATACGTGTATTGTAATGAGGCTCGCAACGATATATTGCCGTATCGATTTTTTGAGCACACCCCTACACGTTATATACTGTACATGTGCGTTTTCCCTCCAGTTCTGATTGAAGAGAAAAACAAGAAGGCACTCCTGGTGTTAATAGTCTGGTCCGAGCTTCTAATGCGTTTGACGGCCCTAAACAGGGCGCGCATCACTGGGACTCTCAGGGCTCCACCCAATTAGCTGGACTGGCCTGCAGCAAATGCATGCAAGTGCAAGTGTCGTGTTGTAATGTGTGCATGTGTATGTGTGTGAGTTTGTGGCAGTTGTAGTTGACTAAAGCGGTGAAACCATTGAGTATGTTCTCCATCTTTATCCTGTTAAGAGTGTGCACAAAAACACACATGTGCATATATAGACACGCAAAATCCTGCACATGAATAAATGACTCTCACTTTGCCATAAACCTTCAATAATGAATTGCTTCCTGCGCCTTTCTCACGGCTATATATAGCAGTGAATCAAAAGCAAGAGAAGAATTGAGAGGAAGACAGATGAGATGCTCGCTCTTTAAAGAGTTTTTGTCTTTCTCTTTTACTTCCTCACAGTGTTTCACTTCTGCGTGTGTTTGTGGATGCGTCTCCACTATAATGGAGACGGTAGGTCATAGAGATGTCTTGCCAAGAAGTGTTCCCTAAATGTTCCAGATGACGCAAGCAAGCACAATTTTTTCTTCTGAAATATTTTCCAATGTCATTTTGAGCCTCCTCTGCTTCAAAATCCCCAAACTACATCACTCCTATTTTTTCTCGTCTCTCCCTCTTTTTCCTTCCCGTCACTCTACCTTTCTCTGGCTGGGCTAGCTGAGCCCATCAATCATCTCTACCCCTATCATACCATCACCGACCAATATTAAAAAAAAGAAAGCGAGAGGGTAGGAAGAGATGCAGCGTCAGCAAATGCAGAGGCAGCCAGAAAGAGAGTAGGACCAAGTATTAAGTGGGGAAAACGTATGTAGAGAGCAAAATGAAAGAGAGAGAAAGAAAATGACCTGTGGGCACAGACGTGATTGAAAAGCGTGAGGGGGAATAAAAGAGGAAGAGAAGTGGTGTAGGGGGGAATCACAGCGAGGGTACGAAGAGTAAGAGACAAGAGCAAAAACAGCGCTCAGATGTGCGATAACGCAAGACAGAGAGGGGTGTGAGAGTATTGCGGTATTTTTTTTTTCCTCCTGAGCTGTGTGGAAAGTAGGTTAGTGGCAGAACACACACAAGGACGGTGAAAAGGGGAGGGGGGTTATTTGCAGGAGAGTGGGAGGGAAAAGATACATTATGCTGCATATGACATTGTGCTATCGTACTGTGTAATCACTGCATGATGCATTTTTACAAACACTTCGCACATTTTCACAACACCGCAATAGCATGTTACAAAAAGCGCATACAAGACACAAATGGAAATCATTTATTTTGTTGCCTACCAGTACAGCTTAGCAAAAAATAAATAAAATAAAATAAAAAATGTCACTGTATCATTCTTATAAAGATGTGCCCCAATATTTTTACCATTATAATGTATAAAGTGTAGTGTATTTAATTAGACAATGTTACATAAAAATGTGCTACAAATATTTCAGGAGGCGTGGACATTTTTTTCCCCCCATTTTCCAACTGTACTTTTAATATAGTAAAATTTTTCCTCCAATTTAGAATAAATTACTATCATCATCTTCAAATGGCATGTACGGGGAGTGGGAACATTTGCTATTTTTAAAAGGAAAATGTCAAAAATCATAGGGATACTTTCTAAAACAAAGGATGTCTTGAATAAAAAAATCATTATATACATTATATTGTTCATTATTATTACCATATTTGACCTATTGTGTGGAAATCTGCATATAAAACAAATACCGACCTTGTCTTTAAATTGCAAAAGCGTGCCATAAGAATTATTAATCGATCAAAATTTAGAGAACCAACACATTCACTATTTATTAAACTAAATATAATGAAATTTTATGACTTGGTTGATTTTAAAATAGCACAAATAATGTACAAAGTATATAATAATCTACTCTGCCACAGTATTCAGAAGCTATTTGAAATTAGACACAGTCCCTATGAGATAAGGGGTACAAGTGTCTATAAAAAACCTAAAACGAGAACAAATATTAAGCTATGGTGTGTTTCTGTAAGAGGTGTAAATTTGTGGAACAATTTTGGTAATGAGCTGAAAAGATGCAAGTCACTTGCTGAGTTTAAAAAAATGTTTAAAAGAAAAGTTCAAGAGCATTATTTAAGTCTGACATAAGCTAGTACAATTGTAGTGATGTAATTTATTTATTTATTTGTTTATTTATTTATTTTTTTCGATGTACTAGAATGAGTGTAATGAAAATTGTATATGTGAGTATGTGGAGGTATTATCGTTTATTTCTATTAATTTTATGTATATACGCTATATGAGCAGGATCATATATTTTCTTTTATTGAAATATAACCTATTGTATTATAAATGAAATAAGTTAAAAAAATATAATGAATAAGGGGTAGGACTAGATAAGTTTTCAACTTCTTCCTATACTCCCTTTTGAACGTGCAGATTATTATTGACTGATTTTATGTTTCTTTTATGTTAAAATTTTCTTTTCTGCTGTCTCTCTGTTTGTGTGTTTATGATGTATGTTCAATAAAATCAATCAATCAATCAATCAATCAATCAATCAATCAATCAATCAATCAATCAATCATTTTGTCAGTTTATGTGATATGAAAAGGTTGGAAACCATTGTATTATATTTGAAGATGGGTACTTCTTGCAAACTTGATACATCATACAATCTACGTATTCTAACGTCCCAAACCAGCCCCCTAGATCTTTGGCTGACCAAGTGCTCACCCTGGATCCTGCTCAGAGGTGTGCTATACCTGTTATATACAATTCCTAGTATCCCCCAGTCCTTAATTGCTCGACTCTGTGAAACGTAATTGGGAGCAGCAGATTGGAACATCGATATTAGCTGATCAATGGGTGCAAATACTGTATGTAATCTCGTACACTATACCTCTATCTGTGCTAGCAAGGATCTACCGACGCCAATGACACTTGCAATAGGTGCAAACAATTACCAGCTAACCATACACATGCATTTTGTTCTTGTCCTGCTCTGAGCAGTTTCTGACGTCAGATCTTCGACACTTCATTTGGATCTTGAGTTTGAACCGTGCAGCGCACACTTTGGGCTAAACGTCAAGTAATGGCCTTGACTACACTGCTGGCGAGATGCTTCATTTTATTTAAGTGGAAACACGCTCTTCTCCTGGCACATAATAGCTGGCGTTGTGATGTTCAGAGCCATATTGAAATGGAAACAATTAGATTTTTACTTTTCAATGCCAGTGATGTCTTCAACAAGACATGGAGGTCCTTCAAGGAATACTTAGATAATGTTGTGCTCTCGCCAAATAGCGATGAGATGCCCCCCCCAACTCCTTTGTCTGTTTTTTTTTCTTCATTTTTTCTTATTATTGTTATTATGGCTTACTTAGTATATTTAACTCATTTGCCCCCAAAACATATAAATATGTTCTATTTTAAATATTACCATGTTTCCAAAGACATATTTATATGTTTTTAATTTTTTAATGTTTAATTTGTAATGTTATTTTTATGCTAGAGCAGTGGTTCCCACGTCCTGTCCTCAAGAGCCCGTATCCTTCCGTCAGCGCACCTGAATCTAATGATCAGCTCATCAGCAAGCTTTGCAGAAGCCTGATAACGATTCTGATCATGAATCAGGTGTGTTAGTGGAGAGAAACATGGAAAACAGGCTGGATAGCTGTGAGGACTGAACTTGGGCACATCTGTGCTATAGTACAGAAGGCTTTGATGCAGCTTCTGAACTGAAGAGAATGTTTGAAGCAATGGTAGTTATTATAAAAACGCCCAGGAAGTGGCAGCAGAGTATTAGAGATCAACCAGGGCCATGTTGCAAAAAGCTCTTTCCCCCACTGTTTTAAACAGATTTGTGAATAATGATGTCACTTAGCTATATTGTAATGATAATTTCTGCAAAATGTAAACAGATAGAAATATACTTTTTTTTTTCTTGATGAAAGAAGAGACTAATCTTTCTTTTGGTAGGTGGCATGTTTTAATAGCAATAGAACACAATATTCTATGGGCCTTGCAAAACCAGTCAAAATCCAGTAAAACAGTGAAGGGGGGTTGCTTCAGTGGACATGAATGAGTTAAGGTTAATAATATCTCTGGCTGAATTCATTTGTTTCCATTATGTGTTTGTGTGTGTTTAAGAATGAATGCCTGTTTGTTTCTATAATAGTTAATGGATAAGCTGGTTATCCTTATGTTCCTCAAGTTTATTTCGAGTTTCATACTCGACGGTGATGTGACCCTTATGGGTAATCTTTTGGTGTATTTGTTTATTTCTTCTCACCCGTTAAATGTTACAAAGCCTTGAATGTACGGTACTTTGACAACATCATTGATTTACACAAAAACAAAATGGGAACATCTTTCTTAGTGAAATTATGCCAAGGACAAATCGACATTGAGAAATCAAAATATGTTGGGAATACAAAATCTCATCATAACAATGGTTCTTTCTGACAGCTTGTTGGCATGTTGCATATACGGTTGTCACTAGGTTTTCATTGAAATGCCAGAGGCCCATTTCAATTGTAAATATGGTAAGTTACACAATATCCATCCATCCATCCATCCATCCATCATTCATTCCCAGCTGACTTTGGTCAAAGGACGGACTACACCCTGTACTGGTCGCCAGACAGTTATAGGGCACATACGGAGACAGAAAACAATTAACAATCCTCTTTACATAATTACTGAGTGGGAGATGAACCCACGCTGCATGCATGGAAGTACGGCGACTGAACCACTACATTGTTAGTGAACGCATATGCATGCAAATTGTACAGCTGGCAGTTTGACCTCTGATATTTTTTGTTTGCTCCTAATGCAGGGGATCTGCGTTGCGAAGTTCTCTTTGAAATTGAGGTCCATTCTTAAACAGTTATTTTGAAACTTTGACCTTCTTTTTCCGAAATCTTTCCTTGGATGACTTGAAGGTTGCTTTGAAACAATATTATTTAGCTTCCCCTTCATCTGCAGGTTTCTCAGAATGAACTGCAAGATTTTTTAGTCAAGAAATTCTGATACTGCGATTGGCTGGCAACCAGTCCAGGGTGTCCCCTGCCTACTGCCCAGAGCCAGCTGAGATAGGCGCCAGCAGCCCCCGCGACCCTTGTGAGGAATAAGCGGTCAAGAAAATGGATGGATGGATGGATGAAATTCTGATATTTGAAGCTATTTTACGCTCAAGTTGAAGTTCCCTCTACTTTGATGAGTAGCAGCCCGAGCAGCATTTTCAGTATGTTTAACAAATTCTATGCTGTCAAAAAATATAACACATACCCATACATAGAATTTTAAATTGTTATACTGTATAACTAAATGACGGCATGGTGTGCGAGTGGTTAGCACGTCCACCTCCCAGTTCTGAGGACTCCGGTTCGAGTCCAGGCTCGGACCTTCCTGGGTGGAGTTTGCATGTTCTCCCCGTGCCCGCGTGGGTCTTCTCCGGGTACTCCGGTCTCCTCCCACATTCCAAAGACATGCATGGCAGGTTAATTGGGCGCTCCGAATTGTCCCTAGGTGTGCTTGTGAGTGTGGATGGTTGTTCGTCTCTGTTTGCCCTGCGATTGGCTGGCAACCAGTCCAGGGTGTCCCCTGCCCACTGCCCAGAGTCAGCTGAGATTGGCATAGCACCCCCCGCAACCCTTGTGAGGAATAAGCGGTCAAGAAAATGGATGGATGGATGGATGGATGGATGTATATCTAAATGCTATTCAGGTTCCACAAGATCAGTATAAACCAGTAGGATGACTCAATGTTGGGCTCATTTGTGATGTTTCATTAGCACATGTAATTGAGTAACTTTGACCAATGAACTTTTAAAAGCAGTTGGCAAACATCATTTATGCATCTCTATGCTGCAGTTTCTGTTTATTTTTTTCCCCAATGAAAAACAGGAACATTGCTGAAAGGTGGCAATTCAATGGAATTCATTAATGACATTATATAGAGATGCCTTGTGCACCAATTGGTATTGATATGCACACACATTATCTTATATAACGTACTGTATTTCTGAAAGGATCTACCCTTCAATAACCTTGACAGTCCTGCCCCACTCTAACACCCCTCCTTCAAGCATCATTTGGCCAACCAAACACACATATTTATGTGTGCACGCACACACACGCACACCCCCACGCACATATATGTCCATGAAACACATGCACACACACCCCAACACATGCACAGATTATACTTCACTACACAACCCAACACTCGTCTGCCAATGGAGAGCGGACCAGCTGCTACCATTTGGGAAGGTGCCAGCCTTCATATTAAACAAAACAAGCGAGTGGCTTTTTTGTGCTCTTACACAAACTACCATGTCAATTTTTCTTGTTACATTTTACAACTTCCTTTATCATTTTGGCAAGACGGTGCTGAAATCATTTCATTTGGCTATCACTACTCCCACAGAAGAACTCATTTGATTACAAGAATGCAAACTTGTGAAATCATCCAAAATACATGATTGAATTGTTTTACTGCGTTTTTTCACTGCATTTTTTTCTGTCCACATGATGTTGCTTTTGTCATTTTTGCATCACCGCTCGAGATTAAGATCGATAGATAGATGTTGGCAGTGGAAGCCAGCAAGAAAATGGCTCTTCTGAGCAGAGGTATCCCTTCAAATTAGATCATATAATATATATTCATAGTAGTGCTGTCACTATCGAATATTTTTAGAATTGATTACTCTATCAGTTATTCAATCGATTAATCGACTAATTGGAATCATTTTAATTTTGCATTAAAGTGTATTACAAAAGCATTTTTTCCCTGATTGCTGTTGATTAATCGTGATTGGTGGTTATTTCATACTTCATATTCATATAAATTCAGGAAGCTTCAGGTTGCATACAACAATGCTCTGAGGCTCCCTTTTGAAGGTCCCTCGGTGGACAAGTGCCAGTCTACTGTTTGTGCAGAACAATGCAACTACATTGAAAGCTGTCATACGGAACTGTATATACATTTTTAATGAGACTCATGGACTCACAAAATAACATTTTAAATGTTCTTATCCGACTTGAGCAGAGTAGTGTGAGGTACACGTCTGCTCTGGAGGCGCTGGAGAGAGTGCGAGTATGGATTGTAATTGTCTTATGATATCTATTCTCTGATTGTCTCTTTTATGTGATTTTATGGACCTTCTTTGAGTCTGAAATAAAGTTTGATTGATTGATTGATTGATTGATTGATTGATTGATTGATTGATTGATTGACGGTGTTACTTTTCGGTCATTGTTTTCCAAAGCAAAAACAGATGTTTGCAAATGTCTGATCTTTATCAGAATATATGCAGTCTTCTTTTATGAAGAACTACAGAAATCAGTGAACAATTACTGTTGATATACTAAAATCAGAGGATTTGGACAATTTTTAATTGGAAAAAAATGACCCAAATGATAACTCGATTATTAACTGTTTGACCACCAAAAAAGTGTAATGACGTATGCTAAAATTCTAATGAATGCCGCCATAAACGTTAATTGACGTCAACTACTTTTTTTTTTTCTTTTTTTTTTTAATCAATGGGCAGTGCAACTTCTTGTGGAGTGCTGCCTGGTCAATGGAGTTGTGAAATCAAAAACACCGACTAACTATGGCCAGCAGATGGCAGCATTGTATATCTTTTCAATGGGCTCAAGGTGTATTAAATTACAATAAAACATGTCAAATCTGATTAAATAGAACGTTTTGAAGGATGACGTGAATGATCAAAGCCTTTGTCATGTTAAACCTAATTCACAGAGCGTCACTAAAAAAATATTAGTGTCAAAGTCACTGCTGTGCAGAAAATGTATCTTTTCACAAAAAGCTTGTTTTCTGCTTATCTTTTTCTATTTTCACTTATGTCACTCAAATGACCTATTTTCAAATGGTGATTCCTAAAGAACGGAATAAGGTAGAAACATACTTTTTTTTTTGTTCCTCGAGAAGGAATATTCCATTTACCTTGAAAGATGAGTGAAAATGCTCAAAATCGGCTGGCACTGTCGGGGTTGTTTTTTTTTTTTTTTTATATAACATTTGGCAGTCAAAGGGTTAAAATAGTTGTCGACTATTCATTAATCGATTCAATTTGGCAGCTCCAATTCATAGTCTAAAATATAGTCAAAGACAAATGAAAGCACACATTTTTCCCCTAAAAGGCAACAATGACGTAATGAGTTTACATTCCTAGCACACTGGCAGCATGTTTGACTGCATTGCTAAACAAATTGGTGAGCCTAAAGGCCAGTTTAGCCCGGCTTGTCCTCTCTCAGAAGGATTTAGCATCAATCAGTGTTTTAGTCCTTGCAGGCGCCCTCCCCTGCTCCTCCTGTATATTCTATACTGCAAATGTTGCGCCTGCCTCAGCCCTGCCACTGCCACCCCCTCCCCACACCCAAATACAGCTGAATTGCCACTTTTGCAAGATGCTGATGCTGGTATGTGTGTGAGCTGTGTGCAGAGTCTCGGTCGAGATTGTTTCTTTGCATATTTTTTAATGTGGTAATGGTAACTGACGGTGTGTGCTGATCTAGCCATTTTCTCTTGACAGTCCGTATGCGCGTCATGGTGTATGTGTGTGCCAGCACAGCGTGCGTGCTGGCAGGAAGAAAGCACATTTTTGACTAGTCGCAGCCATAGCACGTGACTAAAGAACACAAGCATGAGAAAATCAATCCATCACACACTATCTGCCTCTATTTTTTCCTCTCCTCACGTATCCCAATCCCCAAAATAGCTCCGTCCCACGTCACTAACCACCCTCCATCCGCAAAAACACCGACTGCAGTCTACACACCCTTGTTCAAATGCCAGACTTTTCGGATGGAAAAAAAACAAGAGCCAATAAATCACTTGAAAAGTTTTTCTCCATATCAATGTGATCTATAACCTGTACAACACTAAGGAAAAAAGAAAACAACATCACACAGACATATGAATAAGGTGGGTGATTGAGTTCACGTGAACGAAACAGCCAATGTGTTGCAGTTATGCCAACGGGCCTCTTCGCATTCTTCCTGACAACGTTTATTTTTGTCTTTTCATCAATTTTGGAGGAACGTCCAGTTCTTGGTAATGTCACTGTTGCACTTGATGATGACGGTCTTCATTGTGTTCTATGGGATATTTAATGGATTGGAAATAAGTGATTAAGGAAATGGATGGATGGATGGATGGATGGATGGATGGATGGATGGATGGATGGATGGATGGATGGATGGATGGATGGATGGATGGATGGATGGATGGACAGATGGATGTAAATTCCATTCCTGACTGATATCTTTGAACAATGATATCCCTCTGATACTGTGGAATCTCAATGCAGACCATGCAGAGCTTTTACTGTAAGATGTGACTGCAAAAACGTCAGGAAAATCCTGTTAGATCAGCTAAACTTTATTTGGGGTTAATCAGGGTTACTTGAAATGATTTGTGCTGACTCCCATTTAAAAAAAAAATTGAATGCCATTGGCAATTCTGATCAGCCACCAAAAGGGTGTGCACACTTATGTAAAAATATTATCTCACTTGTTAATTTTGACTTCCCCTCTCTCAAACATTCAATTTAGTTTTAAATGTGTTGTATGAGTTTTAATCGTGATCCTATTCTTTATCACAACAACCTGACATTTGAAGAATGTGTATGTATGAGTCGACTTTCTTTATCTTCTTCGTGTGTGGGGGTCTGCGTGTGTGTGTGAAAAAATGGTTACTTTTCAGGAGACCCCAAATACGATATGTTTGTGTCACATTGTATCCTCAAAGACAGCAAGCCAGTTGCAACACCAAGAGTATATAGTTTTTTGGGGAAAGGAAAATAAGCAAGAAATTTAACAAATTGTGACTTTACAGTTGTTAATATTGATTGCAGTGATTGACAATCAAATTGTCAATCAAATTAATCAACAACTATTTCAATAATAGAGTAATACTTTATTTATTGAAATAGTTATTGATTAATTTGATTGACTAGTTGTCACTTAAACATGACAGCTCTCAAGTCACAATTTGTTGACCCCCCCCCCCCCCCCCCCCCCCCCCCCACCACCACCGCCGATTGTTTAACTTTTGTTAAAAATTGTCTGCCTTTCAAGAGGAATTATTCTGATTTCTACGGTCCTGATGAAAGCAGACTGATCATCTTCTTCTGTATGTGATCAAAACAAGACATTTGCAAGCATTTGCTTTTACATTGGAAAACAATGACCGAGCCAGTAACTGATTTCATTTCAAAAAGGTTGGTGAGTGCAAGATCAATCCCTCTAACAGCAATAATTTGCTTGTAATATACTTTCACACAAAAGTAAATTTTAGTATCCATCCATCCATCCATTTTCTTGACCGCTTATTCCTCACAAGGGTCGCGGGGGGTGCTGGCGCCTATCTCAGCTGGCTCTGGGCAGTAGGCGGGGGACACCCTGAACTGGTTGCCAGCCAATCGCAGGGCACACAGAGACGAACAACCATCCACACTCACACGCACACCTTGGGACAATTCGGAGCGCCCAATTAACCTTCCATGCATGTCTTTGGAATGTGGGAGGAGACCGGAGTACCCGGAGAAGACCCACGCGGGCACGGGGAGAACATGCAAACTCCACCCAGGAATGGCCGAAGCCTGGACTCGAACTGGAGTCCTCAGACCACGTGACAACAGAGTTCGAAATCTGTCAGCATCCACCTCAATCATATTAAAATAAGTCTCGTTACACCACCGTGGATAAGCATGACGTCAACCTCCACCACTCCACCTCTTCCCTCCCCCAAGAAACTGTGGCGTTTTCGCCTCAAACACTCCACACTGAAGGGAAGATCCAAGCTAATAGGTGCTGTTCGAGTTAAAAGGTTTGGGCTCGTTGAACTCATCTGGGCATTGGTGGAGCATGCATGATGTAGAAAAAAGCTTTCGAATTACTGTACCTTTTTGAACTGCACAAGGCACCTTTAACAAGGCTTGCGCCTGCATGATAATCCATAAGTGCCAGTTTTTATGCTGAGCGTTTGTGCTCTGTCTATGGATATTGAGCACATCTTTACTAGGGATGGAACGATAACGGCAATATCATGATATTGCGATATTAAAACTGCCACAATATATCGTCGTCGTCATGTCACGTCATGTCATGATATTAAAAGCAGCACATCTGTTAAAAAAAAAAAGTAAGGCTGATTTGTGCAGTTCTAGCACCCTCTGGTGGCCAGTTTTTTAGTGCAGTTTAATTTTCACAAGCCATGTTTTGGCCCTTCTATGTTTAAAATCCACGCTAATGGTCAGATGAAAGGGAACGTAATATGCTTGTGAAACGAGTCAATATGTGGAGGGACTCAATGTGTGCTTGCAGTAGCAAGCCTCAATATTAAGTGTTAGAGTTTGTAGGTTGTTTATATGCATTGCAGTAATGTACAAAAGCACAATATTGTGTGATTTTTTTTTTTTGTATGAGCTAATTTTTTTTTTTTTTTTACAATATTGTGACCTTTTTTTTTTTTAGATTTTTTAATTATTATTATTATTTTAAGAAAGGACACACATACACACGGCTCATCATATATTTTCTAAAATCTGTGAAATTAAAAATAACATTTCTGTACACCACATTCAATCTGTAATATTTGAGATTCAATGAGATACTTTGTGTGTGAGCTCCGGTGCCTGAAGGAACTTAGGCTATGGATCAATTCACACAATTATTACCAGACAGTCAAAAGCTATGAGTTAGGCATATTGAACCTTGAGGGCAAACACACATGCATGCACAAAGTAATGCACACACCAAACCAAACACGACTCACAGCTGTGAGGATCAAAACACCTCCACAATGCTTAAATTAGCATCATAAAAAGCGAAAGCAGCGCTTTAGAGGAAGGACAAGATGTAGTGGCGAGGAGAGTGAGCGGGACAGCGGTGATGGAGGGAGGGGGTGGGGGGGAAATGACGGATCAGGTTAAAGCAAGAGAGAAAAGGTGCAGGTAGACAGTGGTGAGAGGTGACGATAAAGCCTCGGGTCCTATCAATCAGAGATGGAGGGGTGACAAAAGGAGCAGAGGGTTTAAAAGTGTGTTTGTGTAGAGCTGTCTAGTAGGGATGAGCTCATCATAAAGACAAAACGTGATTTAACAATTACAGCAAACTCAGCTCCCATTCAGGATTTAGCACGTTTGATGGTGGTCATACAATGTGTTCTGTAATACTGGAACACTGGGAGATATCATCACATTTCTACATAAAATTGCCAACTCAATCAACTGTATTTGGAATATTTCTTTGCAAAGTACAGAATATAGTGGAAACACTTTTTCAAGCAATATTTATAATACTTTTATGTACCCATAAGCAGAAGTTTAGCATTCAAAAAACATTTTCCATTGTTGCGGTTTTGGCTTATCACATCAGGGACAATAAGTCACTCGTATGATTTGTTTGGCATAATTTCTTTGCATTGAATATTAGAACTCCACAGGCCCATATGTAAATCTTCATGGCATCATTAAATAGTCTAAATTGAGAATTTATAGTCTTCTGGTAGTTATTGGACAGTGAGCATTAAAGATAAAAGAACCAGGAGAAGTTCGGACAGGACTTTTCACAAGCATTTTTAATAATTTGTTACCAATAATAAAACACTTTAAAGACAACCATTAACATCTCACGCTCATTCCTCGTTGACAAGAAAGAGCAGATGGGGAAAAAAAGCTGCTCTTTCTTGTCAATCATCACAAACAGATTTGACTCAAATGCATATCAGTAAAAAAAGAAAAGAAAAAAAAAGTAGTAGTAGATATCCAACACAACCGCGACATGCCGTTAACCAGTTAAGTAGCTATCTGCCTATGCCTACACCCTTAAAATGCATCTTCTATTCGGAAACTAGTAAGCCATTTTAGAGCGCCATGAGGGGAGGAGCAAGCCTGATGTGACAGCAAGCATGCAGACATGGCTTCGTACTAGCATGGCCGCTTTGAGCCTCGCTGTGGCGACCCGGTGGGCTATGTGCCAGCCACTACCGGCTTGAAGACACATTTTTACATACTTGGCCATTCAGATTTGGCAGTGTTGTTAACAATACTTTCTCTGTGTTTAATTTTAATCCAAAGTGAAATGTGACCAGCTTTAAGGCATTCCAGTGGTGAAGTTACACTACATTTATGTTTACTGCCGGAGTGTTTGAAAGTTCACTGCATTGTTTCATGATTTAGAAGCAGAAAGACAGTTTGACGCACTACTTCTTGATCAATTCTTACAACTCTACAGCCCCTTTGACTCTGTATTTTTTTTCTCCAATGTCTGTTGCATCTCTCTTCATGAGCAGCAGTTTCAGAGACACAACAGAAACAGAAAATCATCTCCCTATTTCTCTTTTCAGTCCACAAAATATTTGGTATCTGCATGAATTCATGGACAACACGATATAATTTTTAATGGACTTAGCACTATGGTTTGGTTGCATTATATTACTGTTTTCTTTATTACCTCCATAAAATGTGATATTGCAAAAAGGTTTTTTTTGTTTTCATAAATGGTGGTGTTTTGGTTAGTTTGATAACAGGCTGACACATACACTCGATAACTAAAGACATCAGAAGCCAAATGCAAGAGCCCTGAATGAAGAGTGGTGTCGGGTGACATCGAACTGGAATACTACATGTATTCAGATGTTATGGTGCTGCGGTCATTTCAGGACAAACACTTTCATTTGTTCAAAGTCAAATTATTTTTTAAACATAACAAAAGAACATACACATACATGACCGTGACCAACCATCAAATTCCATCCATCCTTTCACCCATTTCTTTTTCCATCTATATTCCCTCTTTGTACATCAATTGATCATACATCATTTATCCATACCTTTAAATTGTCCTCATCTCTAGCTATCCTTCAATGCACCCACTACACATACACTGCATCCATCTCCACATCCATCGAAGCAGCAAACTTGACAAATAAGGTTTGGCTACTAAAAGTCCTGTAATCTTTAAGATGCTACAGTGTGAGAACTTGAGGAATTTGAGTTTGAGAACAGCCACTACAAGCTATAACCAACTTTGAAACAAATGAAAAAGCACCTACATACCGAGAAGCATATAACCTCACACACAAAGTGAAGGGATGTTTATTCTGTGTAGTTACCACCAACTGACACTTGCAAGCTGCAGGAAAATAAATAAATAAATAAATAAATAAATAAATAAATAAATAAATAAATAAATAAATAAATAAATAAATAATTTAGATTCTGCAGTAAACACAGATCACGGACTCCACGTCCACCCAAAAACAAGCAGCCCCCACTCTCTGTCTCTTATTTATGTCGTGACTGTAATTCATCGGTCAACCCTTCCAATCAATTTTCTAGTTATCGTTGGACAGTGCAACCAAAAATCTAAGTTAGCTGTGGTGCAAAGCAATTGAGATTGTGAGATTTATGAAATTATCAAATAAACCCCTTTTTCTACACTTGAACATTTGTACGGGGATCATAGTTGCTACGGAGGACTTGAGCGCATTGACTTCCTCTCTATTTACAATGAGGGGCACTTAAATGTAAATGGATGGCGCACTCAGCACCATATGGTTTACAGTACATGCACATGTATATATGTATGAAGTGTGTCTATGTAGCTACATTCATAATATGTATTGAACTATCACTTAATAAAGCTTGCACCAAAGAAACTTAATTGGACAAAAGAAATACAAGGGATGAATATGTGAATTGACACAAATAATAGCATTGTCACATAGTAACACCACTGTATGACACCACATATGCATTTCGACAAGGTCAAAGAGTCATTTTGGGTCAGATGAGGGTGGAATTTCATTTCCAAGGTCCTATGGATGACCTATTTAGTTACAGCAAGCGACCAACTGTGTGTGACATCATAAATGACACAAACTGTAGTCGCCCATTCGTTAGGCTGGGACATAAATACATGAATAGCTAATGTAGCTCGGCATAAACCAAGACATAAACTGATCTTAAAAAAAAAAAAAAAAAAAAAAAAAAAAAAAGCACCTTTTACTACAGCAGCCAATCTTTTTTTGTGTAGGAGTCTGTGTGGCATATATTGTATTATATGCTTGTATGTATGTATTGTATAAATGTATTAATTTTTTTTTATCCAAAAGTGTTAGCCAAATGTTCTACGTGGTTATATTATCTTTTTTCCCCTTAAAATAATATTAAATTACATCCTTAAAGTATGTCAATTGTAATTAAACAGCCATAAAAACGTCTGTCTAAATGGGGACATGAGCACATTATTTATGTGCCACTCCCTTGTGTCTAAAGTCAGTTCACAAATAAATAAAGGCCCTCAATGAGTCCACAGAGACAAATGCATCTCGGTGCATCAAGACATTATTTTCCTTCACACAGAACGGCTCACTTCTGAATCATCACAAACAACAGATTGTCCAGACAGATTGTAAATGACACTTGAAATAAAACAGACATTATTATTTTTTATTCAAAAGAGCTGTGCTGATTTTATTTCAAAGCACTTTACTATTATAGTCCATGGAACCATCACTTTATAGAGTATGTGCACGATAACTGGCATATGTTTTAAGGCAGAAGACACCACTTCAAGGGCTTTGAAGCCACTTTAATTCTTTGACCGCCAAAAACGTTTAATGACGTATGCTAAAATCCTAATGAATGCCGCCATAAACGTTAATTGACGTTTACTAAGGTTTTCTCTCTCTCTCTCTCTCTCTCTCTCTCTCTCTCTCTCTCTCTCTCTCTCTCTCTCTCTCTCTCTCTCTCTCTCTCTCTCTCTCTCAATGGGCAGTGCAACGTCTTGTGCAGCACTGCCTGCTCAATGGGTTGTGGAATCAAAAACACCTACTAACTATGGCCAGCAGATGGCAGCATTGTATCTTTTGTCAATGGGCTCACGGTATATGAAATTACAATGAAACACGAGTGATATGATGAAATTGAACATTTCAGGGATGACATGAATGATCAAAGCCTTTGTCACATTAAACCAAATTCACAGAGTGTCAATAAACAAACTAATAATCTAAACTAAAATATCTAAGTCACTGTCGTGCAAAAAAATTATCTTTTCAATGTCACTCAAATGACCTATTTTCAAATGGTGACTACTAAAGAATGAAATAATTAATTAATTAATAATAATTTTTTATGTTTATGTAGTCGTAGCGCACAATATTTTGTTTGCCTTGAAAGATGAGTGAAAATGCTCAAAATCGGCTGGCACTGTTGGGATTGTTTTTTGTTTTTTTTGATAATGTTTGGCAGTCAAAGAGTTAAATATTTAGCTTTTCCAGTATTTTCTATGACGATAGAATAATGTACACAATTTACTAGTAACGCTAGAGTACAGTGCATAGTCTGCAGTTACCTGAGATACTCTCATAATTGATAAATAATCATCACCAATTTCCTCTTTCTAATGCTATCAAGATTAACTTTCCACCTTAACTCAACTTGAAGTAATCTACAACCAGTTGTATATTCCAGGGTATGCTGTATGCGAGGCCCACCATCCTCTGCCTCAAAATTGCTGGTACCCCCTACCTTCGCTGATTAGATTGGCTGAATGAGGACTAATAAAACAATTGGAGGTAGAGTAGGGCGGGTCATGCCAAAGTAAATAATCCTCCAAATGGTGTCCTGAGTCGTAATGGCAGCCTGGTGTTTTAGCTCAACGGAAGCTTTTTGCAATCTTACGCGGTATGGATTCAGTCACTGGGGTGGGCGCCGCTCGTTACATACTAACATACGTGATCTAGTTTCGTTTTATACTTGTAGTAGCTTGGATGGTAGTTGATTTTAAAGTAAGTTAAAACACGAAAATCATGACAAATACTTAAGGGGACATTCAGTGACCTCTCGCGCCATCTAGTGGTCAAAGAATAGCATTAGAAGCAAGCAGCAAACAAGAGCAGCTAGCGGGAGTTAGTTGGAACCATAGGCTGGAGTGGCTAACAAGAGCGGCTAGCGGGAGGAGCTACTAAAAAAAAAAAAAAAAAGCTAGTAAACGCTTGCAAGGGCAAAGCAGAAAGTGACAAACAATGGGCCCAAATCACGGGAGTTAGTGATGACCACCTGCAGGCCCCAGCTTTGAAAGGTAAGCTGTGGTCGAACCCATTCGACACTCAATGCAATACTAACCTACCTAACCGGTGAGACAGTGAGACTACAGCTATGTAATATAATTAGTGATTACTAGACCTATGATTATATATATATATATATATATATATATATATATATATATATATATATATATATATATATATATATATATATATATATATATATATATATATATATATATATATATATATATATATATATATATATATACGTTTATGCACCACAAAATATTTTTTGCATACTATTGACATAAACAGTCGGTTTTTAAAATGAATTAATTACTAGTTCACCACTAGATGGCACTAGAGATCACTGACTGTCCCTTTAAGATTCGGCCTAAAACTATAATCAAATAAACAAGTCGTCCAACAATATACGACCATATTGGTCATTTACCATGCACCAAGATGCAATCAAGTGTTATATATTGTAGTTTTTCAACCCCTTTCGCTCATGTAATTAGCGAAAGAAAAGAAAAAAGAAAAATAAATAGTAAAGGGAATTGAACCTGGGTCATCTGGTCTGAAGACAAACGGCTATCTTACTGACCTAATAGGCCTGTAATTATTTTAGTGTTTTTTAGTGTTGACATGAATGTTAATTCATCGTCACCGCGACTAATGGTTGGGGTTATTATTAGGCTTTCAGTAAGGTTGTACACATTACGTCTTTACATGGGACACTAATGATTGTGGTTAGTAGAAGGCTCAGTGAGGTTTGTAGTATGGTTGACGTTACATAACACATAGTGAACATATAAACATATATAACAATTATTGGCCAGTTAGCTCAGTTGGATAGACACTCGTCTTCCTACCACACTATCCGGGTTTGAGTCCCAGTAACTACACTTATGGTTCACGTTACTATTTTTTCTCTATTTACACGGTCGATGGAGGTCGGTAAACTTCAATATGTAACACTTGGCCGTAATTTGGCACATTTCAAAACGACCTATGTGATCTTAATTGGAGGACTGTCTCCAATATAGAGGTCTAATAGAGACCATCCATCCATCCATCCATCCATTTTCTTGACCGCTTATTCCTCACAAGGGTCGCGGGGGCTGCTGGCGCCTATCTCAGCTGGCTCTGGGCAGTAGGCGGGGGACACCCTGGACTGGTTGCCAGCCAATCGCAGGGCACACAGAGACGAACAACCATCCACACTCACAAGCACACCTAGGGACAATTCGGAGCGCCCAATTAACCTGCCATGCATGTCTTCGGAATGTGGGAGGAGACCGGAGTACCCGGAGAAGACCCACGCGGGCACGGGGAGAACATGCAAACTCCACCCAGGAAGGTCCGAGCCTGGACTCGAACCGGAGACCTCAGAACTGGGAAGCGGACGTGCTAACCACTCGACTACCGTGCCGCCTAATAGAGACCATTATTTTTTATTATTTTTGTTCGTTGTTTTCTCAATATTTTTCAACATTATTTTTATTATACTGTATATTTGTCTCATGCATTTTACATTAATTCAGATTGCTTGTGTCCCCACTAGTAATAACTACAAACTGCCCTTAAGTCGTGATAGTGTGGGCAAGTGCAAATGGATTCTTACATGTCACATTTCTAAAACAGGTCAATTTTCTGGACTACTTAAAAATAAAAAATTAAAAAATTAAAAATAGTAAAAATTTAGAGCATGCCCACTTCTCAAGGGACCACTCCAGGTACACCACTGTCGACAACAAACCAAATAGTGGAAGATCAAGATGATTAATTGTAATATCTTCAGAAAACATCTTGTGACCTTTGTTGTGTTTTTCTGTTCTCTAATAGCAGTCCCATTAAAGGTACACAAGGACCAAGAACTAACGATAATAATGGACGAACCATGGCCGATCCTCTTCCAAGTCGTGTGACAAGCTGTATATTTTTTCATTATACTTTTTGGACTTTCATCTGCATAATACTTCATGGATAATGCACCATGGTGGAAGATTTAGTTCTTATAGAAAAGGTTATAACTTGGCTTCCTTCATCTTTGGTTAACAGCAAGTACAGCAATTTTTCTGGAAATTGTAGTTAAACTATGAGCTTCCAATAATAAAGACAGGGCAATGAATACCGATTTTAAAGCAACACAAGTCCAGGTCCGTCCGAAGTCCGTTTAAACATTATTGTAAAGGTCAGCACTTATTTTGTCCTCTTCTTTTCATATTTTTGGGTAACATGTTTGCCTTTCAAACAGCGAGTAAATTACTATTCATATAATTAACCAACTTGACACCGTCTCTTGTCTCTGTCATGAATTTTAATGGCCCTGTCCAATTGAAAACATTCAATAGAAATTTGGTAACCAACACTGCACAATGAATTGCTTTCACAGTAACATATGAACCTGGACAAGTGAATTTGAATGTCAGCAACATGTAAACTAAATCCAAGTTATACAACCTCAGCCTCCTTGTGAACAGCTCCATCGTTGAGTAAATAGACTCTGAGTCATAAGCATAAGTAGCTCCTGGATTTCATTAAAGCAGCCCAATTAGTGTGTGTAGTTATGTCACAGCTCAAGCATTGGCAGCGATCAATACAATCATTACTCCAATTTCCACTCATGTCATTAACACTCGCAAAGCACAAAGTTTAATTTACACGGATTCAGCTGAACATCACTCACACAACTTGTAAATGGAGAAATCTCTTTCTGTTCATTTGCACAGAATGGTGCAATGTGCCGATTTCTGAAAGATGAAATTGCATACACACATGCAAACATAGAGGGAAATGAAGACACATTCAAGCAGATTTGAGTCTTTTTTTAGTCTTACAAATAACAAGAAGAAAACATACACACACACACACACGCACACACTGCGACAACACATGGTCTGTATACAATTCAAAAGATGGTCATGCCTTCAAGCTCACACACGGCATAACTAGAAAGACACCTGCAGAATTGTAATATGGAAGCTTGCGTCATCCACACGCAAACATGCTCGCTTCTCATTGCTCTCATGGGGACAACTGATTTTTGGAACCCAAAGAACGAGATGTTCCTATGACCGTCGATGTGTTCAGACCTCAGTCCCCGTAAAGCGCTGAATACAGGTATACTACTTGCACATACACCCACACACTGAAGCTTGGAATCACCCATGCCACCATTC
This sequence comes from Festucalex cinctus, assembly GCF_051991245.1. Taxonomy (NCBI): domain Eukaryota; kingdom Metazoa; phylum Chordata; class Actinopteri; order Syngnathiformes; family Syngnathidae; genus Festucalex; species Festucalex cinctus. The sequence goes on from NC_135411.1 coordinate 51,692,162, forward strand.
CCCTCCTCTCCCACTTCTTTCTGCTTATCTATACTTGCTGACATCAGCAGCCAGCAGCGCCCCCTAGATAGCACCCACACCCCTCCTATCTGCATCAAAACACAATTACACATACACACGCACACACACAGAGTCCATTCTGGGATCATATATCAGGCTCCCACGTGATGTGACGTGGAATTACTAACAGAAGTGATTGATGCCGATCAACAGCTATAAAAAGGGGGCTGCAGTATCTGCCGCCACCTTTTCATTAAGCGTAAATTACAAGTCCAGCCTCAGTCACGTGGACAGGCATTCTTGTGAGACCTCGGTCATGATGAACCTACCTGCTCTTCAAGCGGGATGGTACTTACAACAATGCAGGTAAAGGATATGGCCATTCGGTGATCTTTTTGGCGTATTTTCTCACAAAGTTGTCTTCACTGAAAATAAACAAGGAGCGGTTGACAGTGAAGCAGTTCTGGCGGACTGGTATGGGGTTGTACAGGGCCATAGTCCGGGCCCTCTGCGCCATGGATTGCTTGTACATTCTCTGGGTTCCTGGCCCTCCGGGTGGACCGTGGCCCAGCCCATGCCCATGGGCATGCCCATGTCCGTGCCCATGTCCATGCCCATGACCGTGTGCATGTCCGTGTGGTCCTCCTTGCCTGGCTCCACCACGACCACCTGGGCCCCCTCCACCAGGCCCTCCACCGTACCTGGCTGGTCCCTCGTCTCCAAACCGTGCCATTCTCTGGAAACCAGAAGCAGCCAATCTTGACGAAGCAGCGGAGAAGGAGACCGGTGCTCAGATGCACAGCCACACATTACATCCCATCTGGATCAGAACATCTCATATGTTCAAATGGGTCAAGGTTCTGCAGCTTCTGGTCTAAGCAACCCGGGGGCCCACGAAGAGACCACCTTCCCTGTCCGTCTCTGCCAGGGGCCAACCGCAGGTGCGAGAGAATCAAATGTTTGGTCTTTTGGCTCACACTGAAGGGCGTCTCAAGTCCTACAGTCGTCTTGGATCCGTCCAAACCCTGAGGACGACCCCCCACCGCCTGCTCATGGGGACTTATTCAACACGAACCATGGCTCGTCATGCCTGCTGCATCAGAACGCTCCACAGGCGCCACAAGATTTTGTTCTTCACTGTCATGACAACATGTCATGACAATACAGACGCCTCTAAAACGACACGGGCCTAATAAATCACATTCACGGCATGTAATGGTAAAAAACAACTCAAACGTTTCGTGGTCAGATGGCGCAATTCTTCATCCCTGAAACCACCGTGTTCACTTAAAAAACATTGCAAATCAAATGCTACCATTATTTAATTATTTCTAAAACATCCGCAATATTTGGTCGTGTTGCGATAACGTGGCAGTGTGGCACTGCTAATTGTACCTTAACGTGGAGGATCTGACAAGCCTCGAACGCGAGAGAGGAAAAAACAATGTCATTGGTTTAAAAATACAAAACGCCGTGCAAAAAGGGAAAGGCGGAGAATCCCATGTTGCTCTAAAATGTCCATGCCGTCGTCGTGGAGATGAGAGCGGCGAACAGCATCCTCCTCCCTGCTTGCAACACCTGCCGAGCCATCCGCGGACGGAGAGGACACGGCGTCAAAGACACGCGTGGGACGGCCTCTTCCCCGCCGTCTTACACCCTTCCATGGATAGAGTCTCTCACCGTGTCCCGATGAAGTCGAACCTCCTTCTTCTTGGACCGCTTGGATGTCCTGCTACAGCATCCTCTCGCTCTCATTGGAGAGTATGGAGGAGGTGGCGGGGGTGGTGGTGGCTTCCTCCACCAGCAGCCCCAAGGGGAGGAGAAGGAGAGGGACGCAGGAATGGAGGGATGGATGGAGACAGGAATGAAAGAAATAATTGAAGCGGTGCATGTGTCTAAAAATCTATGCAGTCACACAGCTGACGTATGCGCCGTACTTGGAGCGCTGGAGCCGCACATGACGCAAGCATCCACTTGCACACGTATACGCCATTTGCAGCCGACTTCAATATTGCTCTAACCAAGCCCTGATTCACGTCAGCCACAATAAGGACGAAAATGCCATCACTATTGATCTCCCTCTTTGAAAATGTATTCCAAAATTCACGTGAATGCGCATAGAAATTGCCAAATGCATGCGCAGAGGAAAGGGGTGTTGGTTATATGCGGCACGTACACGTGCGCACCTGCAACGTCGCCAGAACTACGTGCGCGCGCGCGCGCGCATGCGAGTCGTGTGTTTGTTCGAGATGGAAGGAGGAGAAGGAGGGAGGCTATTCTTAGTAACAGACATTTGGAAATTAATGGAGGAGGAGAGCGCTCTATACTCTACCCCCCACCCTCCCCAAGTTGGCCACCTTTCCTCCCCTCCCCTCACTTAGAAATAGTGGCGTCTGCAAGGTGTGACCATTATTACATGCACAGCTCATGCACACAGCGGCGCCCCCAACGTGTTGAACGCCCAAGAATTCTAGTACAATTCCATTTTCTTTTATTTTTATCCTTATTAAGATCATGGGTGTGCTGGAGCCCAACCCAGCTGACTTTGGCTGAGAGTTGAGGTACACCTGGAGACAAACATCCATTCCCACTCACATTCCATAAATGTAGGCACACTTGCACAATCTTAATAAAAGCAGTATCAGCAATTCTTCCTTTTACAAATATAACTGCAGTGGCACTGCTTGCGGTGAACACCGGGGGCAATCACCCCAGGTGCAAAATGTTGGAGATTACAAAAACACATAATGGTAGTAGCACTATAGTGCTCTAAATTCTACTGTGCGCCTTCACAGTAACGACAACCTTGTGACCCTGAAGCCATACCCACTAGAGGTCCTGACCATCAGGGCCAAATCATTATGCGTGTATGTAAATTGAAAAAGGGATGGGCAATGCCACATATAAATGTGATGTGGCCTCTTACATACAGTATACACTCAAATGTGAAGGCTTATAGTCGCATTTTGAACAAGAGCAACAGCCCTGAATGGCCAAAAAGGTTCAATGCTAGACTACTGGACCAATGGAGTGCTACTCCATTCAAGTTGATTGAACCTGCTCCTTTTGGATAAAAGAAATGCTGTTTGTTATTTGATTATATGGGTTTCTTGTATGAGAGGTGTGGGGGGGAATACTCTGTAGTGAGTTCCTCTCATAAGCACAACATAGGACTGTTGCCCACAACATCACAGGACAACCTTTCTTTAATATCTATAACGTTTCCAAATTGATTGACTCCAGAAATAGCTATAGCTCTGTGAATGGGAAATGACGATACATATTTAAGGATGACCGGGAGAATTAATTCACACCGTCCTGGAGATTGAAACGGGAGAGAAACCTTTGTGCAGACTACAATCAATAACAGCACGACCTTAAACGTCTATCTGATACGCCAGAAAGCAAAGAGATCGTTTAGCTTTGTGTCCATTTAAGCAATGCTTCCGACTGTGAGAGGCTCCGGACCGTGACCCAACCACAAGGGCATGCAGACAGTGTTAGATAGATAGATAGATAGATAGATAGATAGATAGATAGATAGATAGATAGATAGATAGATAGATAGATAGATAGATAGATAGATAGAGGGCCTGTCAATAGGATTGTCGTGGCTGAAGCCAGAGGGCAGCCATCTTAGGTTGCCACTTTTCACTGAAAATACTATCAGTCAGTGTTTTACATTGTCATGTAGGACGTGAATGATTGAGGGATGGCGGACCCAAATGCAGGAAAATGAGGCAGTGACGTAGGAACGTAGGGAAAAAGGTGAGCAGACAACCATGACTTGATGGGATGTGACAGAACCGGTTCTTGCACCTGGACAGGACGTGACGTGACAGGACCGGTCGTTGCGTCTGGACTGGATGTGACGTGATGTAACAGGACCGGTCGTTGCAAATGGACAGGATGTGACGTGATGTAACAGGACCGGTCGTTGCAAATGGACAGGATGTGACGTGACGTAACAGGACCGGTCGTTGTGACTGGACAGGACGTGACGTGACAGGACCGGTCATTGCGACTGGACAGGATGTGACGTGACAGGACAGGTCGTTGCGACTGGACAGGACGTGACAGGACCGGTCATTGCGACTGGACACGACGTGACAGAACCGGTCATTGCGACTGGACAGGACGTGACGTGACAGGACCGGTCATTGCGACTGGACAGGATGTGATGTGGTGTGACAGGACCGGTCGTTGTGACTGGACACCACGTGACTGGACCGGGACGAGTGTGATGTGACAGGACCTGACTTGCCTTGACTGGCTCTGGCTGTGGGTGTGGCTGTGACGATGACAGTTGGCTGTGACGAGGACTTGAAACTCAAACAAGACTAGGCTAAATACACCAACACTAATGAGACACACCTGGGGAAACACAAGTGGCTGAGGGCACTGATTGGTCATACACAATGGTGAAGGGAAGACACACACACAGGTGGATGTGGTTAGACATAACGAGACCAGGGAAGAAACCAGGAACACATGACAAAAACACCAGCCACAGACAAAATCAACAACAAACAAAACCCAACCCCCACAGAACCGAAACATGACATACATATAGCGTTTCTCCAAGACTAATTGGTACAACTGTATGTCATACACAGTGGCATTTTCACCTTTGAGGCAGAAAATAATGTGAAAACGCCGCAGAGAAATCAATGTATTCAAGGCGGCATATGTGAGTGGCAAAGTAAGATGGCCGCCAGTGGCTTCACTTCTCCCAAAAGCGAGTAAGCGGCATTGACAGTCCAGTCATATGTAAGTCCGTGATCTCAGGGGGCGGACATTTTGCCACTTGATGTCGACTAAAGTGAAGATAACATCACAGTTGCTCAGGGCTCAGGTAATAACCAATTACGGCTCAGAAAAAAATCAGCAAACAGGTGAGCGGTGATTGGTTGTTACCTGAGCCCTGAGCATGGTGATGTTATATTCGGTCGACAGCAAGTGGCAAAATGGCTGCCCCCTGAGTTTGATAAAAGTTGCAGTGATTTTGCTGCTTGACTCATATTCCACAAACATAACATTAACGTCAAAATACCGTGTTTACACTAATTGGGCTAAATAGAACATACGGTAATCGGAAGAAAATTTTTGGTTTGACTTCCCCCTTAAAAATCGTCTGATAAACCTAAAATAAAGTTCAGATGTTCCTGATATTTTGTTCCTGAGACCGTACCTACGGTATGACAGACATCATTCCTTTTTACCACAGTGACCAGAAATTGTTTAAGACAAGATATACCTTCCGTTAGTTGTGTATGTATTTCTCGGTCAATGTAAAAAAAAAAAACAATTAAAAAAAAAACAAAAAACAAAGTGGGTAGCTGACTGCATCTTGAGATGTGAGGAGAGGGCCGAAAAAGAGTGTCGTGACTCAATGATTCATAAGACTGAATAATTCAATGGCTGGATGCTTGTAGTGCACTCCGCCCCTGTTGAACCCACTCCATCCGATCTAGACTTGAGATGTAAAACCTCTTCAAGATTAATCCACATCATTGCGACATAAAAACTGGATGTTTGATTCAAATATAGTATTCCAGTGGAAACAAAAAAAAACTATGAAAAAATGAATTGGGTCTAAAGCTAAATTTTATTTTATTTTATTTACATATTTTCATTCATACTACACTTGAGCAATGGTTACACTGTTTGATTTTGATACACTGATATTTTATACAAACCCAAAATACATATCTGCCATTGTGTTGTTAGGGCTCCACATAATTTCCTTCTGCTGGCCACTTCTAGTATTCTAAATCAATTATAATTGCATCTGGATCAAGTTATAATACAGTGAAAACAGGAGGATGACTAAGGCTGGCTGGGGACAGCAGCATGGCATTCACCAATGAAGTGGGTACCACATCAATCGTGTGTGGGGGTGTGCGTGCGTGTGTGTGAATTGTGTGTCAGGTGAGGGCATAAGAATGATTGCAGATGCTCACTGACCGAGACCACCAGCATGCTCACAGAGGAAGCGCTAATCATCCTTGTATAAATAATGGTTGTGTTTGAACATGGATGTTACGTGTATAATGAGCATAATGAATGTTTTAACACCCAGAATGAATAAAGCTGTGGTAGTAGTTCATCCATTAGGCGAGGGCCTCAGGTTTAAGACCTGATCCGTACCAAATAACTAAAGTAACTCTTATCTACTATGGATTGTGGAGGCTGGATGATTTCATGAGTATCACCAATGTGCTGTTGAGCATGAAAAAAACATCATTTTAATCTCACCAACAATAATGCCATATAAAAGGAAGACAAAAGCAATACAAAAGTACTTGTTTAATGCTTATTTAAAATTTAAACATCATCAAAGGCCAATTTGCCTCAACAAGGCTTTGAGCCGCATGAACACATACATGCTTTGAACAAAATGAAACTTCCAAAATGAGCACCTAACTGCATCTGAATATCTTCACAGATTTGGCCTACTACTTGACATTTCACAATGCCACAGGGAATGCCAACTTGCTTCTGGCTGTACCACCAAGCTTTCGTGGTGTGGATAGTTTGAGCACATCACCTCAAAGGATGACTCCATCATTTTCTCTAAATGTGAACGAAGATGGACTTTCCATCAACAGACTTCTAACAACTTTGCTTCAGAAACTTTGCACTGATCTCTTCACCTTCACGTTATAGGATTTGGATTTTTTTTTCATCTGCAAACTTCATCATGACAAAGTCAACAGCACACAGATACATATCATCATCATCATCCTCTTATTCAGTGACATCGCTAAGTGGAAACTAAAAGTCACTCTTTTCTGAGCTACTGGAGAGCACTTTTTGGGGAGGGGGGGTGTTTGGTTGGTTTTTGACCCTTTAAGATGCCTCTTCTTATTTCCACTTCTTTTCTGCTTTTCAGCCCATTCTTTTTCTCTGCTGTATGTCTTCTCCAGGCTATCTTCTGCCTCATCATCAGCGATGGAGCTGAGCCACTGTACACTGCCATCTCCTTCTGGGTTTGGTATGGTGTCCCCTGTTACGCCTCTTTCACTGCTCTTTCCAACTCCTCAAAGAGCAGTTGAAACCCTGTCATGTCTTCCTTATGTATCTGCATGGTATAATGAATTTTGGTCAAAAATTAAGAATGACACATAGTTTTAGTGGTCAAGTGTAAGAATACACTTTACAATAAAAATAAAATACAATAAGGTCATTTACAGTAAATAATCATAAGGGGAAGTTGTGCCTCCAGCCTTCCTGGGTGGAGTTTGCATGTTCTCCCCGTGCCCGCGTGGGTCTTCTCCGGGTACTCCGGTCTCCTCCCACATTCCAAAGACATGCATGGCAGGTTAATTGGGTGCTCCGAATTGTCCCTAGGTGTGCTTGTGTGTGTGTGTGTGGATGGTTGTTTGTCTCTGTGTGCCCTGTGATTGGCTGGCAACCAGTTCAGGGTGTACCCCGCCTGCTTCCTGAAGCCAGCTGGGATAGGCCGTAGTATCAGTACAGTATCGGCCGATAGCGATACTATACCGATATTTAAGGTTTTTTTTAACCTCAACTTGAAAAGGCTGTCCTGGCATTGGTTCAGAGCATTCAAGGGCCAATTGGATATCTTAGATCTGCATGCAGTGAACATGTCACATACCAGTGAATGTCGTGCACGAGCAAGACACAAGATGCTGCATCCAAAGTCCTATATTAGCGTTGGAATTAATGGTATCGGCATGTGACTTGTGAGTAGTCACCGATACGATACCACTGTTTTAATGCAGTATCGGCACCTTTGCCGATACCAGCATCGGTATCGGAACAACACTAATGAAAAGCAACGAGAATGCATCAAGAAACGCGAGACGCCAAGCCCCCTTGGGCTGCGGAGAAGCACAGAGGAACAGGGAGCAAAAATCTTGCAACCACACACATTTCTCAGACAGCTTATGTAGACAGTAAATCGATCCCATTGGTTGTGGCTAGACATGTGGGTACCAGTACTGACATAGAATTATCTGATTGGCTGTTGACCCAGTAACGCGATTAAAGATCCTTGACATCACATAGTTCTTACATCACATAGCATTAAAGATTATTGACATCACATAACATCACATAGCATTAAAGATTCTTAGCATCACATAGCCTGAAACTAGTTGAAACTAGATGATGGTTACATCAGCACAAAACAGACGATCTCAAACTTAACAGGTCATGAACTCAAACGTAACCCGGGCGTGACCCCAGACATTAGACAAGAGCCGAATATTACTCCTGCATGACCCGAGTCATGACACTTGCTCCTTAGCACAAATTACCCCACTCTCCCTATAAGCTAAATTATTTCAGTGCATTTATGTCTCAAGACTCAATCCCTAACTGGTTCTTTGGCACAAGACATCACAACCAGATCAGCAATTTCATGATTTGATGCAAGGTATGCCGACTATTCTCTACAATCTCTGGATACCACTATGTCTGGTTGCTCATCTGTAACAACAGTGAGCAGAAAAATGGTTACATGTCCGGAGTGCTAAGTAGGTCATTTGTGTGTGTGTGTGTGTGTGTTTTTTTTTTCCTTAGGGAAGGATGAAGTCATCAGTTTATCTAACAAGTTCACCAAACGCGCACACATATTGCACCAAATTGTCATGTTATCATACACACACGCATGATGCTTCCTGTGCGGGTATGTTTTATGGGGGCGTATTAACAAGTTCTACCAATTAAAAACAAACTCTTTCGTCTTTACTAACAAAGACAATAGTGTTTACTACTCAGTGTCGATTTATGTTCACTACTGTTATCCTGAATGCTAACATGCCATTACCAGACGTATCTTCATTTTGGTGTGAACCAGGTTAGAAGGGTACTGTGAGGCTAAAAATTCAAATTTAAAAAAATAAATTAATTAATTAAAAAAAGAAAGAAAAAAGACGTGACTTTAAAATCACGATTTTTACTGACCTCGAGTGGTCATTTGGAAGAACTGTAGGATCACTATTTTATTCTGCCGACGCTACCCAAAATGCATCGCGTTTTAAAGATGGCGTCCTACACCGCTAGTTGAACCGAATAACCAAAATAACAGCAACCCCAAAGTAATACTAGACATAACAGTGCAAATATTGTATTTTGATGAGAATTATGAAACTGTTTCTGAATGCGGCGAAAAGCGTTTACAAAAGTCCCGTTCGTTACCTGAGCTTTCTGGCAGATAGCGGCCTGAAAGCTGACGGGGACGAACCGCTGTTGATAGTCGGGTCAAGCAGGGCTCTGGTGCAGAGACTCGGGTCACAGGTGGAAGTGAAAACTGCCTTCATCACTGAAGAGGAGGAGGGTGACCTGCTGCTGGAGCTGGAACCCGGTTTGAAGAAGAAACGTTACGAATTTGATCACTGGGATGACGTAAGTTTAGTATTTGTAAGCCAGTTTCCCTCAGTGTAGTTATGATACCCCTCGTATACTAGTAAACACTCCCATGCAATACGAGTGTAGCCAAAATAAATGATACGAAATGAAGAGACTATTGAGAAATGTAGAGAATAAATTAATACAAATTCATAGAAAGAATGTTAGAATGTAGGTTTTAATTTTAGGAGAAATGGTGAAGAAACAGAAACGATCGTTTCACTTTTAAAGTAGAAGATAGCAAATTGCAAAGCAGCACGAACTTGTCTGTGATGGCCAACAGTGATTGATTACCCCCAAGTGGTTACAGTCAGTCACTGGGGCAATAACAATCGATTTCTTGAACAAAAGGTAACAGAATAGATGCCTAGGCAATCACCTATACTCTTATTTGTTGACTCTCATCATGTCACTCACCATTTTAAGCCTAACTAACATTTTACAGACCACACCCACACTCAAAATCACAGACAATACTAATACCTAGACCTCACATGCAAAATATTTATCCGATTAATCAATGGGATAATAACTACAAAAATGTATTCTAAATGTGATAGCTGCATCCCTAGATACATGCTTTTTGTGCTTGCCTGCTTCTATTTAGGCCATTCATGGATACAGAGAAACAGAACGTGTGACATGGGGGGCAGCATGCCAGACCATCTTAGCCCGTGTCCGATCTGTAGCGTTTTCCTCAGGTAGCTCACTTCTGGGACCTGTCCATGTCCTAGATCTGGACAAAACCGGCTATATTAAACCTCACATTGACAGCGTCAAGGTAAATGACATTAAGATTAATAATGGATATGTACAATACATTCTATATATCTTGTTTTTTGTATATATATATATATATATATTTTTTTTTTTTTTTACAGTTCTGTGGCAGCACCATCACTGGGTTGAGTCTTCTCTCAGATAGTGTCATGCGTTTAGTCAAAGAAGATGTTTCCAGTGAGTGGCTAGACGTGCTGCTGCCCCGGCGTTCCCTCTATATTCTAAGGTTTCGCAGATAGCACCTTCTTTGGAGATGTAGCTACTTCCCTTTGGCGGTAATGTCTTTCTCCTCTCATATTACAGGGACCAGGCCAGATACAACTTCACTCATGAGATCTTAAAAGATGAAGAGTCTTTGTTTAATGGACACAGAGTGCCTCGACAGCGGCGCATCTCTGTTATTTGTCGGAACCTTCCGGCTTAAAATGCACTTCAGCTCTGCTGGGATATGAATTCTACCTGAGCTCCAAAGACAATGTAAATGGCCTTCATTGGTTGATGTCATTTTTACTGTTTATATCAAGGGCAGTAGTAGTCAACATCCAGAATGAAGTGTGCAAGACGTGATTTGTAGTTGTTTAAAGTACATTACATTACAGTACTGTGTCAAGTATGTTTCGAGTCCATATTTTCCTGGATTACAATAAGAGGCACCTTCACATTGATAAATAAATGTTTTAAATATTACTACCTGTTAACATTGTCAAAAATGCAGTCCTCTCTGAGGAATTTATTTTCCCTGCAAAGTTAGATTGGTTGGCATGGTGACAAACATATTCAACCGAAGCACCTTTTTGAAGCAGCGTGATTCAGGAAGTCCGAACCAAGCTTCGAGGTATTGGTTTTATTTGAACATCACTAGCTTATCTGTACTTCCAGATTAACTTGTATTTGTCCACAAGCTTTTAAATGAGAGATTTGAATGCCAGTGAATTGAGCTGCTTGGGAGTACTGTTCAGCCATCTGGTACTTGTGTCAGTTTTATTGCTTGAAATAACCTTATTGGGCTAACTGAGCTAATGCATTCAGTTTGTGTACTTTCACTGGCGTTGGGTGGAATCTTCGTCCCTCCAAAATAATCACTTCAGGAGACCCCAAACTGGCACGTTTGTCAAACCATTCACATTTTATCATGAAAAAGAACAAGCCGTTATCAACACAACGGTCAATAATGTGTGAAAATAACACCCACACGCGTGAACTGACCAATAGTACAGATTTGTGAAAAAATATTACGTTTACCAAATAGTGACATGGGTTTCAGCCGGACACTAGCGCTTTGCAGGTCAATCTTATTCTCCATCAAACAAAAAAAAAAACTAAATCCACATATTCACCACATCATCACTTTAAAACAAAAATGCCTAAAGACCTTATGTGATAGCAAGGTTTTAATACAAAACAACCTAATTCTATAATGTAAGTATGTGTGTACATTAAGTAATAGTTTTTTTCAACCTAACGTAATTCCTGTTGTTATACATGAAACTAATGGTTTAGGGGGAAAAAATGTTACCTGCCAATCACTTTAGATCTGGTGTCATAACAATAACAAAACGCTAAAAATGATTCTTTCACTTCCCTCCATCCCCGTCTGTCCTTGTTTTTTCCAATCATGCGTCCATTTTCTTTAGTGCTTGTCTTCAAAATGTTGGTGACATTGAGTCTATCCCAGCCCTGTGTTTATTCCGTGAGATAAAAATGCATTTTGTCGTTAACGTTTTTGCGCTCCGGATTGAGCCGTTTCAGAATCTGCGCCAGCACGTTGACTGTCTGCTCACTGCTCAGGCCTGTGCGCTTGGTCTGGAACTTCTTCAGCAGGTCTTTGGTGGTCATCGGTTTACGGATCAGGTAGCGGCGGACTGCTTCTTCTGTTACCTGTACATCACTGTGGGAACCAGAAAGAGCAGCTCAAGCCAACTGCCAATTTATATTTTTGTCATTCCAATATGAACTAACAGCACAGAGATGTATAAAATATGGGGGACCAAAAGTGGCAAAAATTAAAACTAAATAAATGGCTAAATAAACAAAAGTGAAAATAAAAACGGATATAAAAAATATAATTCAAAAATAAAAAAAAATAAAAAAACATGAATGGAAATTCTGAAAAATTTGATAAAAAATAAATAAAATCGAAATAAATACAATTAAATATCACTAACTAAAAATGCACTGCTCTCACATTTATTTCAAGCTGCAGATGCTTGGCAGGTAGAAATGTCATTCAAATGAGGGGGCGGTCCTTAGCGTGTCTTAAAGGGATCGTTCGGATTTTTTAACATGAACCTCAATTTCATCCTCACCTCCAGTGTGTGCGATCAGCACTGACTTACCCCTGACAGTGTTCTGTGACACGAGTTCTGGTCCGGTGTTGGACGAGAGGAAAATAGTCCAGCAAGCTGGCTGGGGTCATGGAAATAAAGCGTTTTTCTTCGAAAAACTGTTTTCAAAAGCGTGATACATTTCCATCACAATACTCCTTTCTTGAAAAAAGTCACACGCCATGACCGCCAGCCACTACTTTTCTGTTCGTTCGTATCACTGAGCGGCACCCTGTAGACTAATTGACGCACTGCAGCCAGCTGATCCTTCCACCTGAAGTTGTTTGCCTTTTCGAAGGCGGAAGTAACAGCTAGCTGGCTGCAGTGCGTCGGTTAGCCCTCTACAGGGCGCCGCGCAGTGATATGAACGAACAGAAAAGTAGTGGCTGGCGGTAATGGCGTCTGACTTTTTTCAGGAAAGGAGTATTGTGATGGAAATGTATCACGCTTTTGAAAACAAATAGTTTTTAGAAGAAAAACGCTTTATTTAGGTGATCCCAGTCAACTTGCTGGACTTTTTTCCTCTCGTCCAACACCGGACCAGAACGCGTGTCACAGAACGCTGTCAGGGGTAAGTCAGTGCTGATCGCACACACTGGAGGTGAGGATGAAATTGAGATTCATGTAAAAAAATCCGAACGATCCCTTTAAGTTGGGCTCCGTTGCTGCAAACTGCCTAGATGAGCGGGTCGCAAGTTGTGGTGACAGTGGGCAAGATAGTCGTCCATTGCTGGAGCCCTCTACGCAAGCCTGTGAGAGTTCCTTGTTCGTCGACCCGCTGAGTCAACCATTGAAAGGCGGAGCCCAATCCAAGACACGCTTAGGACCGCCCCCTCATTTGAATAACATTTTGACCTCACAGAGCATGAAATAAATATATGTGAGAGCAGAGCGTTTTCATCCATTGATATTTCATTCCATTTATATTTCTTTTTGTATTTATATCAGTTTTTATTTTCACTTTTATTCATTTATTTATTTATATACGCATTTATTTTATTTATTTTTTTGGCAGGTTTGGTCCTCTATAATAAAAGAATGAGTGACAACAGTACCTGGAACTGGGAGTAGATTTTCCTGATGGGGGTTGAGGCGTGCTTTTCCCAGAGGGAGCAGGGCTCTGACTGCTGGGGTCCATCTTGAGCCTTTTGGCAGCTGGCGAATCTGTTCCTGGACCTTGCGTCTGTCTTTTACCTGATGGAAAGTGAGATCAGATTAGCACTGATAAGAATATGAAAGGTGAAACAATTGAAAAGTCTGCCCCTGGAAGATATCGTTGGGGGGTGGTTCTTTAGGTAAAAATGGGGATGAAGAAAACAATATGACCATCAACCAAAGCACAATAATATCTTTCATAATTATATTATTTCTTAGGTTTCCCTGAATTTTAACTTCATTTTATGAAGACTTCTTGAGGCATTTTCACTTCCTGTTAGTGTAACGGCCACATGTCGTAAAACCTTTTTATGTAAAAGTCAATTTCTATGGCACAGAAGAATGCAATACATCACAACATACTGTACGTCATTGCTTGAAGTCAATAATGTGCATGTACACACCTTGCTCCAGCTTGCTAGCAGCAGCACGAAGGGTGTTGGAGGTAGCGGCAGAGTCTATAGATGGCGTCCCCGGCCGGCTGCCTGTTCTGGAGCTTCCAGCAGAGCCGCGCCCTCCTCCACGTTTTGGAGGAGTGCGCTTCTTCTACAAGAGAGAACAAGAAGATTCATCTTGCATAAACTATCTCTTCAATTTATATACTGTTTTATAAATCACATTAGTCAGGTTTGATCCCACTGACTATATTGTGGAGCAATAATATTCAGTTATTCATCCACACACACACTAACCACCATGAACAAAGCAGAGGTCGTTTCTCCATCGATGTCACTGTCGTCCGAGCTGTCCGATTCACCACTGCTGTCTGTGAAAACATATTTGAATGCACACTTCATAATAGGCACATGTTTTCTTCGTACCCAAACATAAACCACAATCTAATGAGATACAATACAATATAAGTTAATACATGTTTACAAAGATCTGAGTGGTATTTATTTCATAATATGGTTATGGTAGCATAACTACAATTTAGAGACGACTATGGTGTTGTCCCTTTGAGGTCTGTACCTTTTTTCTTCTTCTTTTCTGCCTGTGCTGGTGTTTTCTTTCCTTCCTCCTCCTCATCCTCCTCCTTTGCTTCCTCCTCATTTTGTTTCTCCTCTTCACTCTCTTCCTCGCTTTCCGAGGCCTCATCGATCCCTGTAAAGTAAATACATAAATACAATTTCAGCATGTCACATGAAGAACATCCATTAAATGTTTGACCATCATAATATACTGTTTTGACCTTTAGGGAGTTCTTCTGCTTTGCTCGGCCTTCCTTTTTCAGGTTCTTCATCTGAACTGCTTATAGAAGACAAACATCAATGATTTAGTAAAGACTACGGGCCATTTTCTCCCATGTGCTTACACACTTTTCTGGCTGAATGGATTCTTCCGTTTAAGTCTAATTTATTTCCTCTTCGTGTCAGATATGATCTCTGAGTGAAGCAACACTAAAATATGGGCATTCCCTGTTAATTCTGCAATCTACAATTTCCTGTCGACCTAGGCACATTTCCTCATACGCGTTCCAGAAGCTATACTAGGTTTAGCAACTCATGAAGGTGAAATATTGTATTGCACTTGATGTCTGGATTCAATAACAACATAAAGCCTGGTACAAGGATTTTTCAAATCTTAAAAGATTTTTTTATCTTTTTCAGATGCCACACAAATATAAAAAAATAAATAAAAAAATAAAAAAATAAAAATCAGGCATTTAACAGCTTTGGTCGTATTGTGTGTAAGGTGTGCAGATAATCTCATCACAGCTCCCTCACAAATATAAGGATTATCATCTCAACACTGGTCAAGATTCTATTCCACCGTGAGAGACCTCTCGCGTGATTATACGTGATCTAATCAAAACCGGAAGGGGAAATAAAACAAAGACAACAACTGAAACAACGTAGAAACGAAGAAACACACATCATAGGAGACAACAAACGTGACGAACTGGAAGTAATGATGGTGGTTTGCGGACTACTTCTCCCACGAGCTGGTCCTCCATGGTAGAGGTCCACCGGACTTTGTGCTTCTGGTCGGACATGCTTTCTGATATGCTTGTTGTTTTCGTATACACGCACTTCCGTCTTTTTCAGTTAGGGCGCCTCTTGATTGGCTACATTCTGTTTGACGTCACAGTTGGCAGCGCAGGCGCACGTCGGCGGGGTTAAGATTTTTGTCGTAAATATTGAACATGTTCATTATTTAAGATTGTCGGCCCAGACTGGTTTTGGACCCAATTATCGGGACAAATACATTCTTAACACATCTCACTTATAAAGATAATCTTATAAGACAAAAGACTGTCGGGCTTTTGACGTCCTTGGTCGGGAAGGGGCAATATCGGGACAAAAACAGCCCGATTCTCTTTGTGTGTGAACCAGGCTTAAGTCGCAATATGTAAGCGACTTCCAAATATTTATCAAAGGTATGGTGGGAGGCTGAACACAAAATAATTCATTGAGCTGAAAACATGCCTTGATCTTGCTAGTTCTCAAATGGTAGGGGAGATGACGTCGGCTATTTAAGGCATTTTCATTTTCAAAGTATGCTATGGTTTTCTCATGCATTTAAATGACATTCAGATGCCTCAGGAAAACGCAATTGGCCATGATTTACATACAGCTTACAGATGAAAAGTGTGCAAGCCCAGACAAAAACTTTTATGAATGAACAGGAGAAAATAGCCGCACACTGAGTGACATTTGCCACAACCCGTTTGAATTGTTGCATAGGCCGCTTTTCCATTGTGCCCGCACAGCCGGGTACCACACCACACCACACCACACCTCACACAACCACACCAGACCGCAACCGCCGGTTTTCCATTACAACTGGCGCACGGCAAGAAGGGGGGCGGCAACATTTGAACCGTCCACGCCAAGCTTGCACTCCCGCATTGCGTGCGGATCTGAGAAAACATTTCCCGAGTGGCAAGTCACGCCAACATTGAACCATATTTACAATTTAATATAGACCACCATGGGTGAAACATTGTAATTCACGACTGGCTCGCAACGCTATTTGTGAATGGAGGTCTGCCGCTGGAGCTCTCATTCAAGTGAATGAGAACACACGACCAGCCTTCGCGATTTTTTTTTTTAAAACCACAAACATTACAAATCCATCCACAAGTATCTATTAAATTATAAATATAGTTAAGGGTTGTTGGAAAACATTATTTATTGTATAGTGTATTTTTAAGACTTTGGCGAAGACGGCGGGCGCTTCTGCCTCTCTCGCTAAAAACAAGGAAATGGGGCGTGTCCCACGGCGTTGCTTGAGGTGGCAGCGGCGTTGCTGTCGGACAATCAGACGACAGGTGACGTCACGGCCCCGCTAGTACCCCGACGACCGGCGCTGCAGAACTGCTGTCGAAAGGGTTCTAAACAGCGGTTACAACGGAACGGCTCGGCCCCGAAAATGTCCCGTGGAGACACTAACATCTGGGGACAAAATTTGCCGCTTCAGTGTGGAACCGGTACGGAGGAAAACCGCCAATAGTTTGTGGAGTTGGGCAACTAGTATCCATGAATTGCTGACGGTCAACCTTGGTTTTGCTAGAAAACCAAGCTTGGAGAGTATGTTGCCGAAATGCACGGATGCAGTCAGCGAATGGGGCGATCAGTCATTTCCAACAGCCTCGCAAACTATCCACACACTCTCCTTTATTCTCGCTCATGTCCTGTCTTTGTAGTAATTCGCTTCTGGTCTGACAATCGCACCATGTTTTAGTGGTTCAATAACAATGAATAAATAGGACAAAACACCGATAGAGGGTCTCAATTTTTCCATTGTCCATAATAATCCAGTGCTCTACCACAGTCCACTTAAGTCGCATTCGGCTGCGTCGCTCAGTGTGCAGCAGAGTATTACTGTATGTAAAGATACCCTACATTTTGAGTTAAAAAAAAAATTAAAATATCTGACCTGCTTTCATCTGACATGTAATCCACCTCAAGTCCCTCGTAGTCGCCATCATCGCTGTCTTCCAAAGCCTCCTTGTCATTGCTTTTCTTCTTCTTTGATTTTCCTTTCTTTGTTTCAGTCTTTGCTTTTGTTTTGCCTTCTCCATCTACACAACCAAGAAAATTTTCATCGCAGCTGCATTGCGCTGGCATACTGCACCTTTCCCACAAACAATTTGTGTTTAACTCATTGACTGCCAATGACAACTTTAGAGGTCAAAATCCAAGCAAACAGCCAGTGTTAATTTGTTTTTTTTTTAAAGAAAATTTAAAATTAAAATTTTAATTTAAAAAATATAAAAATTGTTTTATAGTCTTCTGACTAAATTTAATTAAAGCCTTAGTCATAACTCAGTCACCTGATTGTATCTTAGTTTTAATCCAATTTTAGTCAACAAAAATAAAGAGCAATTTTAGTCGACTAAAATTTAATTTTGGAGGCCTAGACCCAGTATGTGGTCTCAGTAAGACCAAGACCGATCACAAGAACGTCAACGCCCGTGTTCTAGGGTAACAGGAATCCGTTCTACGCACGACGGTAGCAAGTAGCAATGAAATTGTTGTCATCGTTGTTATTCATAACGACAATGATTAATAACTATGAATGAAAACAATGAATAACTAAAACTAAATTCAAATTTCTTGTCAAAATTTGCACTGGCTGTTTGATTGGATTTTTGACGTCTATAGTTGTCATTGGCAGTGAATGAGTTAAGAAACCATCTTCAAATGTGCCGCTCCTCACCTTCTCCCATACTGTTGTCACTGTCATCGCTGCTCATCTCAAAGTCATCCTCCAAATCGTGGATGCGCAGGTCGCCTCCTCGACCGCCACCCTTTTTCTTCTTCGCCAATTTCTCACTCTCCTCCTCTTCCTCGTCACCCTGCGTTTGCTCACGTAGACGACGCTGAAGCATGATGCTGAAATGATTCACCACCTTGTTCCTCCTGTGTATGGAATGGAAATGTAAGAAAAATCTGAGCCGCACCGTTTCCCATCATTAGCCACATTTTGCACACTAATTTGAGCATAACATTTTCAAGCTTTTCCAACCCTACACAAACTATTTTGCAGATAAGCCTGGATTTCAGCCTGTATTTTTTACATTCCAAACAATATTCCTGGCACTTGTGGCTGAGGTCATTGATGCAAACTTAGGAGAACTGTTATGGCACAATTTACCAAGCACACCATTGAATTACATAGCCACAACTTCCTCACCTCACTAGTCAAGCCTAATAAAATGCTTTTATAAGTTCAAGATGCAAGATGCATAAGAGCTATAAGTCCCCCATCCATTTTCTGCACAGTACTTATTTTTGTAAGATTTAGATTATACAGCAGTAGAAGTAGCTAATGATTGTCTCCTCACAAGAATAAAGTTATTTGATCAAAAATGAGTATTTCTTTTTGTGTCCTTTACCAAAAAATAACCACAAATTAAGTCTAATGAACTTTTATGTTGTAGTCCTTTCTCACTATCTCACTTTTCCCTCTCTCACCTGCCCCACTCCTCTTCAGCCTCTTCTGCAGTGAGAGTTCTGTGTTTCGCCACCGGAGTAAAGTTGTACCAGCCGTGAACAGGGAAGGCTTCAAAAGCTCCATCGGGACACTGGGTGAAGATGTAGTAGGATGCATTTTCTGTGACACCTCCCTTTTTCAGACCTTTGAACCTTATATACAGGCATGGAGACGGTAGTCCATCGTTAGCTGTTGTTAAGTTTTGGGGAAAAGTTTTTTTTTTCTTTTTCCACACATCACACCTTTTCCCAGCCTTGCCGTTGACTTTAAGAATCCAAGGCTGGTCCTCTACTTTGAACTCACGAGTCACAATACCAAACTTCTTCCGTCGCGCCTCCTCACGCTGCTTTTTGCCAAATTCGCTGCCAGCTGCACCCTCCGGTGTCTCTTCTTCTCCATATATCTTCCGAGCACTCATGTCTCTCTCCATGCGAGCCTGAGGGACGAGATTTAGATACAAACCCAATTCCAATCAAGTTGGAATGTTGTGTTAAGCATAAATAAAAATAAAATGCAATTATTTGCAAATCATGTTCAACCTGTGTTTATCTGAACTCGTTACAAAGTTAGATATTTAATGATAAACATTATTGTTTTTAGCAAATATAACACAGTGGTAAACATGACCCCATCCAAGCTTTCCAGCCATGACATTTTAAGTTAAAGCTGCTCAATGTAGAAATTTGCCCCAAAATAACTTTGCAATAGCCTTTTTATTTGACCATTTATAACTCAAACATCTTCCATCTATTCTAGCAGTTCACAATGTTTACTCCTGCAAGCCTCTGGCCAAATATTTTCCAGAGTGGATTTGGGTTGAAATTTCCCAAATTTCTGCGGATGTGACGACATTTGAGCATTGTGTACATGAAGTGTGTGCAGTTTCATTTTTCGGCCACATGTGGCAGTAGCGATTTTAAATTCAATTTTCTGCATTGAGCAGCTTTAATGGTTGTTTACTGAAAACAATAAAGTTTATCAGTTTGATCATTAAATGTCTTGTCTTTGTAGTGTATTCCATTAAATATGGGTTGAACATGATTTGAAAATCATTGTATTCTGTTGGTAGTTATGTTTATAAACACAATGTTCCAACTTCTTTGGAATTGGGTTTGTATGTATTATTTAAAAAAAAAAAAAAAAAAAAAAAAAGTTTAAATTCTCGTTGCCACTACCAACAGTTACGGCCATCATAGTATTAATCTTTGACTATCACTAAACTAAACTTACCTGTGTCCATGTCGAACAGTTGACTTTATCACCAGCGTTAAAAGCCATTATGTTGTATTTCTTGCTAGTATTTCTGGAGGGGGACAATAACACCATGCATTAATTTCAAACATTCATTCACTGTATTCTATTGTTTATGCTCTTCTTATCCGACTTTATTAGGTAAGCCTGCAGGTCAAGTTTGAAATGTCCTGCCTTTACTAAGACTAAAAAATATATTTTGCAGCTGTATACTATATTATAGAAGTGTTTGGCGAGCGTAGTTTCCATGACTGTGTGTTAAACTTTAATATAAGAATTATTTATAGTTTCCCAAGATAACAAATTAAAGGGTTACTTGACTCATTTAGCCATTTTCAGCAATAAAAAGTTATTTTGTCTAGAATTAATTTGATAACTTAATTATTTTTCATGTACAATTAATCCCTACACAACACCTTTCCACTTGCTGTCGAATGCAAATAACATCACTTGTGCTCAGGGATCAGATAACAGCCAGTCAGTCTTTTTTTTTTTTTTTTTTTTTTTTTTTTAATAAAGTATTATAGGTATTCCAACATGATCCTCTTTTATATATGGCTCTATATCTAGTGCAGAAATAGTTAAAACCAGATAAACGATTTAATAGCCTCTCAGTGGTGCAGCAAAATATAACGCAAACAAATTAGAATTTAATATCCAAGTATTTTCTCTGAGTATCTACATGTCATTTAATGCAGTGAAAGATAACACGTATGCGTTGTATGTTACTCACTTAGGGACTCGCACAATGTATTCGGTGCCAGAAGAACTGCTGCTCCCCTGCAAAAACAAACAAGCAGTTACAATTTTCCATTGTTCTCCCTCCCCCAAGTACGCTGCCTAACAAATATAACAAAATAAAAGAAAATTAAAACATTGAAAGAAAAGTTGCACTGCCTTCACAGTTAAAAGGGAGCATCTTGTCACCTAGCCATAAACAATTACTCACAAGTGATGCCATGATGTTATTTTGACTCCAACTTCAAGGTACACTTAAAAAAGGAAAGCACAAGTATGATTAATGACATGATAATGGCTAATGACGGTGTTTCACAAGTGTCATATGTAAATAAATAAAATGCATATCGGAGATTTTAGTCATTTAAACGTTAACTAAGTATATAAAATACAAAATGTGATTTTTAAAAATCTGATTAATTTTGACTTGGAGGCATACAGGAATTTATCTGGAAATAAACTGTGCTTATTTGATGCACACGTGTGAGTATCATTTCTGCCAATGATTGCCAACCAGGGTGCTGTGTGGCACACTAATGTGCTGTGAGAGATCATCAAGGGTGCCGATTTGCCAACACAATTAAATGGTCTTCCACTAGACTAGATGACAGCAGGAGCAAAAAACCTTTATATCCACCAGTTGCCATTACTCCATTAGATTAGGTTAAGGGGTTAACCACTTTGTGGGGTTAACCACTTTGTGGGCCCAATCCGACCCGCGGGCCGTAAATTGTACATGCATCCGTGACCTCGTGCTTTCTGAGCGATAAAGTATTCCACGAGCTCATACACAATCAAAATATACAAAATAAATAAAATAGCGCTAAGTGGCGCGTTCCCGGTCAGGGTAAAAAATCCACTTTGGAAATACCATTCACTAACATGAGATACCGATGCTAATCAACTGCAACATACTGTCGATGTTCAACGCCAATTTATTAACATTATTAACCAAAGGTGCAAACTTACCTTATGTCTAAGAGGAAACGGGAGGGGGGGTTAAATATATCCTATATGCACAATCAAAGACGATTTGTTTGCCTGTAAAGACGTCAATTTACCGTGCACACACTTCGTCCGTCATTCCATGTTACGGGTAGGAAACACGTACACTCAAAGAGTTCCTACTTGTCGATCACGTGATCGGTATATCCTCCCAACCCGCTGATCTGTATATATTACTGGATAGCCGACAGCCCGTGCAAGCTGTTGAAGCCACAGGGCGGCCATCTTACTCCTTCCATCTCGCGAGCAGACTACTTTATAACTAAACTACACTTATACGTACAGATTAGACATATAGGTCGCTTGCACATCGTAATGCATCATGGGAGTTTTTCCTTCCGGCGCCATATTGGGTGTCCGCCGGTTCACAAGGTACACTCGCGAGTTACACGGTAGAGCTTATCAACCTGATGTAATTTTCGCAGTATTTTCACGATTTACCGGAAGATCAAAAACAACGATACAGGCAGAAGGTGTCTCTGTGTGGCGGGATTGATCCTAATTACGTCCTGACCAAGGGTGATTTTTTTTTTGACGGAGAAAGCTTGCTGGTCAAATGTGACATCTCTGGACATCTTTCCCTACCTCGTGTTGACAACATGCTCCATAACACGCCAACAAATCCCTGGAGGCTTACAATTATTTTGTAAGCGGGTGGATACAGAGTGTAAACTTTAACATCGCATCAGAAGAAACGGTTGCTGTTGCACGTAAGTAAACCACATGGTGTTGGTAATTCTGCACACAAAAATGTTGATTTGTTCTCAGGCTTCCTGTTATCATTGTGTTTACATGCACAGCTGGCTTTACCTGATGTGGTTTTTCTAATAATTTTATAACAGGCAAATATGGCAGAGCGTATAAGAATAAAAAGTAACTGCACAGCCTCCCCGTGGCTTAATTAAATTTAATGCTACCCTTTCACTAGTTACATGTTACTTAATCAACTTATTCTAAATGGTTAAGGTTAACCACTCTCAGAGGACGTATTTTTAGTTTCAGTTTCCAGTACAATGAAACGTGTTCATGGTAACTACTGAGCATACTGACAGCTTTTCTTATGATCTCACAGTTAAGGAGGCTGTCACAACACCCAATTTCTGTCTGGTGCCAGATGGCAACAATTCCCATCACTTGTCACGACAACACCAATAGTATTACCAGGTATGTATGGCTTTACTTTTTGTAGTTTCTTATTTAATTCTATGTTTCATATTTTCATTACAATGTTTGTAATATTTTCAGATTCAGGCACAGATGAGTTTAACTGGACGGACTTCTGCGACTTTGTGGTGTGGACAAAGTGTGATTGAGCGAGTCCACCCAGATCGCTCGTTTTGGCCAGTTGGAAAAGCCAGAGTTTTTTTTTCCCAAAATCCCCTCCTTACCTGAACTGCTCGGGAGAGCATTTACTAGATCAGCAGTGGACTTCCAGTGTTCCTGCTCAGCCGCTGTCACCTACCACTTGCTCATGTACTTCAAAGATGCGGAATAAAGTAGTTTTTTGTGCTGCAGCAGATTGTAAAATCAAATGATATCACTTGAAGTGTGCCAATCTAGACTGCCAAAAGGACAGTGGTTTTGTGACAAGTGTGAAACAAGGATTATTGGGAAAACTGTAACACAGTACTGGTACTTGTCTTTCATTAAACAAATTTAAAAGAGAGCAACTTTTTCCTCTGTACATAGCATAATGAAAGTCATTGCGTACCCCATCAACATTACATCATACCGTCATCTCAGGATGGTAGGCACCTGTGCTAAAATAAACTACATTAATTAACAGTTCAATTTTTTAACC